>NC_059111.1:99440180-99740180 GCF_020740685.1 Jaculus jaculus | reverse complement strand
CCAGGATACTGTACCAAGTGGGCTCGTTAACTTTGTGCGTGTAGTATACAGTTAAGCTACAACTTCGCGCATTTGCTTGTGGATCTTCAGCGTTCATAGAACCATCTGTAACAATGCCTTTTCTTTCAGGTTCTAATTAAGCCCATGCTTGTCTTTCCATCTACAACTATGTTCCGTTATAGCCAACATGTAACATGTTCTAAAATCTATTTTATAGTCGAAAGAAGTTGATTTTCATGCTATTTCATTTACAAAATTTTACCACGGGAGAGATGGCTCAGACGTTAAAGGCTCTTGCTTATAAGGACTGACGACATAGGTTCAATTCCTCAGAAATGATGTAAATAAAGCCAGATGCACTAAGTGGTGCATGCATCAGGAGTTCATTTGCAGGAGCAAGAGACCCTAGCAAACCCATTTTCTCTCTCTTTGTCTCTCGTCCCCTTTCCTTTGCAAATAAAAATTTAAAAACTTGGGTTGGAGAGATGACTTAATGGTTAAGGTGTTTGTCTTCAAAGCCAAAGGACCTGGATTGGATTCCACAGGACCCACGTAAGCCAGATGCGCAAGGTGAAGCATGCATCTGGTGTTTAATTGCAGCAGCTAGAGGCCTGGGGGTGCCCGTTCTCTCCCTCTCCCCCCACCCCCACATTTCTCTTCCTCTCTCCAATAAAAATAAATTTAAAAACATTTAAAAAATATTTGTCAAATAGGAACACTCCTGAAAGGGGCATCTCAACAGTGCTTGGAAGTGGCTAGTGATCTTAGAGCTGACTGTCCTCACGCAGGCTCTCATAAGGGCTGAAACCAACCAGCGTGGCTTTTGCCACTATGTGATAATAACAGCTTCTCATATTTTCCCTCATCTCCCTTGGGAGATAAGATTGCATGGATTATTTTTCACATTATTGTTCTTCCTCCCCTCTGGGAATATTTGTGTCTCTGTAGCAGTGTTTTGTTTTGCTTTTTTTTTTCTTTTGAAACAAATATCTATAACACAGAATGGTTTTTTCCTGGAAGCTCAAGGACCATTTTATTAGAATTTGAGAGAGAGATAGAAAAAAAAACAACAACCCAGCCGCAGGGCATTGAGGCAAAGTATAAATCTTGGCAGCTGCTGGAAGGAGGGAGATAGATAACAGAAAGGGAGGAAGTCATGCCTTTTGAGTTAGGGCCCAGGAAGCAAGCAGGTTCAGCAATGGAGGTTGGCAAGCAGCTGTATGGGCAGGGGGAGGTCTTCAGAGAACCGTGAGAAACCCTAGAGTGTCAGGGCTCGCATGCTGGCTTGTATCGAAAGAAGAGATTGAAAGGAGAGCAGAACTTCTGAGTTAGGGGCTGGAGGGATGGCTTAGCGGTTAAGGCGTTTGCCTGCAAAGCCAACGGACCCAGGTTCAAGTCCCCAGGACCCACATTAGCCAGATGCACAAGAGGGCGTATGCGTCTGGGGTTTGTTTGCAGTGGCTGGAGTTCATTCTCTCTCTCTCTTTTTCTCTCATGATAATAAATACAATATTAATAAAAACTGAAATTAAAAAAACTTCTGAGTTAGAGCTCAGAGAAGCAAGCAGATTTACTGTGTAAACCATTAAGCAGCTACCTCGAGGGAGGGGCTTCTGTGGCTTTAAGTATGTTCCTCTCACCTCCTTAGCATGTCTTCACGTGAACAAGCTTTCCTTAGGGGTAGTCTCCTGGCCAGGTGACTGAAGGGCTCAGTTGGATTAACTCTGAGGGGAGGGACCATAATCTTATGTTTTGGGTAGAATGTCACAGCTTCAACCAGAGCCAGAGGTAAAACTCAGATTCTATCCTTTGACCAGGAGGAACTTTCTTTTGTCAAATTTAGTACTACCAGGGAAATGGGAGGTGGGGTCTCAAGCTTATTATGAGGGAGGGGGGCCTCATCCTCAATGGCTGCCAAGCTTGCTAATATTCTGAAGAGTTAAAGATTTAAGACCTTGAAATCATTAAGGGTCTACCATCCTGCCCACTTTCAGGTCTTGGAGGTAATGAAGGGTTCTCAGATAGATGGAATTAGATTGCTGTAGATTGTTCACCAAGGAGGGAGCGACACAGTGAAGACAAAGGCAATTAAAAGATGTCACTTGACGGGCTGGAGAGATGGCTTAGTGGTTAAGGCTGTTTGCCTGCAGAGTCAAAGGACCTCGGTTCGATTCTCCAGGACCCACGCAAGCCAGATGCACAAGGTGGCTCATGCACCTGGAGTTTGTCTGCAGTGGCTGGAAGCCCTGGCATGCCCATTCTCTCTCTGTAATAAATAAAAATGAAGTTTTAAAAATGGTGTCACTTGATCTTGTTTTGATCTCCCCTCAACTCCCAGGTCCTTGATTGTGAAAGGTGATTCTGGGGCAAGCACCCATGGGAAAGCTGGGAGGGGCTGGGAAGTAGTTCTGCATACTTTCCGGCTTCTGCTTTGGGAGTACCTGGAGGACAGGAGTACAACCTAGTCACGTGTTCTGCTCTCAGAGGAGCTTTGTAAATGATCTCTGTGATCACCAAATACAGTATCAGGAAACTGGGTTCCCTTTTGTGGGTCCTTAGTCTCATTAATAAAAGAATTTAGAAATGGACGCAGAGGGAAGCTGGAAGGAAGATCTTATTAGAGTTCAAGAGAAAAACAACAGGGCAGAAAAGCTATACATTGTAGCAGGTGCCTGAAGGAGGTAAATGGATAAGAAAGAAAGTCATGTTGGAGCCGGGCGTGGTGGCGCTCGCCTTTAATCCCAGCACTTGGGAAGCAGTGGTAGGAGGATCGCCGTGAGTTTGAGGCCACCCTGAGACTCCATAGTGAATTCCAGGTCAGCCTGAGCTAGAGTGAGACCCTATCTTGAAAAACCAAAGGAAAAATAAAGTAAAGGAAAGTCATGTTGGCCTTGAACTCATGATGATCCTCTTACCTCAGTGTCCTAAGTGCTGGGATCCAAGGTAGGCACCACCATGCCCAGCTATGTTTCTGGGTTTTTTTTGTACTCACCTTACTGAGGTGCAAAAGCTGTACCCACTCAACATACAGAACTGAGGAACTTGGCATTAGGTATACACTGGTGAAACCACCATGAAAATCTCCAGTAGTTTACACCATTGTTGGGCATTGCTGCCTCTTCCTTCCTTCCGTTCCCTTCTCCTCCTCCCTTTTCTCTTCTTCCCTGCTCCTTCTTTCCTTCTCTCTTTTCCTGCTCTTTTTTTTTTGGGGGGGGGTTGAGGTAAGGTTTCACTCTAGCCCAGGCTGATCTGGAATTCACTATAGTCTCAGGCTGGCCTCAAACTCATGGCGATCATCCTACCTCTGCCTTCCAAGTGCTGGGATTAAAGGCGTGCACCACCACGCCTGGCTTTCTTCCTGCTCTTTGTGTTGTGATAATACAACATAACATCGACCATTTCAGCCCCATTTTAAGAATACAATACAGTGTTGCCAACTATATACGCTGTGCTTGAATAATGATGATTGTATTTGTTGACCAATCAATACCCTCTCCCTTTTCCAATAGTCTTGGCAATTGTTATTTTACTCTAATTTAAAGAGCTTTATTTCTTTAGATTCATGACATGAGTGATACAATGTTTTATTGGTCCTATATCTGATTTTCTTCATTTAATATCATGCCCCCTAGTTGTACCATTGCCAATGACAGGCTGTTCCATTTTCTGTACACGCCACATTTTCTTCATGCACACATTCAACACTGGACATTCGGGTTGTTTCTAGCACTTGACCATTGTAAACGATGCTGCAGAGATTTAAGGTATTTGCTTTTGCCAAGCTGGTGGCACAAGCCCTTTGTCCCAGCACTGGGGCTTAGGTAGAAGGATTGCTGTGAATTCAAGGCCACCCAGGAGTACAAAGTGAGCTCCAGCACTCCGATGAGCTCCTGAGCTAGAGTGAGATGGTGCTTCAGAGCAAAGCAAAAGACAAATAGAAATATGTGCAAAATTTGAACTGTTGGTAACATGGTAGGTCTATTTTTAAGTTTTTTTTTAAAAAATTTTACTTTATTTTTAATTTATTTGAGAGAGAGAAAGAGGCAGAGAGAGCTCTGTGTATGCCCAATCTTTTTCTCTTTCCCTCTCTCATAAGTAAAATAAAAAGAATAACCTTTTTTCATCAACTCCATTTGGTTACCATGATATAAAATGCACATAAGAGGGGCTGGAGAGATGGCTTAGTGGTTAAGGCACTTGCCTGCAAAGCCAAAAGACCCAGGTTTGATTCCTCGGGACCCATGTAAGCCAGATGCACAGAGTGGCACATGTGTCTGGAGTTCATTTGCAATGGTTGGAAGCCCTGGTGTGCTCATCCTCTCTCTCTCTCTCTCATTTTTCTCTTTCTATCTCTGTCTCTTTCAAATAAATAGATAAAAATGAAATATTAAAAAAATGTGGTCTTCTTTTCAGCATTACTATGCGCAGGTGAGTGCACCTGAATATCTTGGCTGTGGCTCCAGTCTTTGCAGTCTCCATAAACAGCAATTGCACTAATGGCAGCCATTGCCTTCCACTTACTGAGCATTTCAGTGCGTGTTAAGCACAGGTTCAGCACATGCTATGAGCAAACTCATTTAATCCTCATGCCAACCTAAAAGCTGGGTGTCATTTTGATATGATCCCTATGTTAGGGGAGGGCACTGAGGTGTACGCAGGGCAAATGCATCCAAGTGAGATGCCTTGATAGTAGGAGGGGAAGAATGTAAATATTGAGTAGTTTGCTCCCAGAGGAAATGGATGAATGAGCGTGAAGATACCACTTGGGACTTTGGGGTGGGGGGAATCAAGGCAATGTTGCATGGAGTGTACCTGAACTATAATACCGGCCGCAACGCCCTTATATGTCTCCCTTTGTTCACTCCCTGGCTGCTACCAGGCAAGCTGTGTGGGGAATTGGAATCATCTAGATGGAAGGCAAGCAGAAGGAGCCAGTGGCGATCATCAGCCTTCGGAAGCTGAGCCTGAGACCTCCAGAGCCACAGCAGAGAGGTGAGCCCACCGTGGAAGGCCCCGCTCACTTAATCTCCCCTGTAATAACTAGCTCTTCAAGCCCCGGAGAGAGATGGCTTAGCGGTTAAGGTGCTTGCCTGCAAAGCCAAAGGACCCAGGTTTGATTCCCCACGTAAACCAGATAAACAAGGTGGCGCATGCTTCTGGAGTCATTTGCAGTGGCTGGAGGCCTGGTGCGCCCATTCTCTCTATCTGCCTCTTTCTCTCACTCTCTCTCAAAATAAATTTTAAGAAAAAGTAGTTATTATAATAGTGACTTGGTGTTACAACACGCTCCCTTCCCACCTGCGTGGTTCTCACCTTACGTCTTCCTTGTTAGAGATGAAGCCATTCACCGTGGAGGACGCTGTGGAAACCGTCGGGTTCGGACGCTTCCACATCTTGCTGTTCCTGATCATGGGCAGCACTGGGGTGAGCGCTTCTTGGAGAGCCTTGGAGGATCTCACCAGACTTTTCCACTGGCCTCCAGCTCTGGGCTGCCCATTCCAGCGGGTGGGGAATGTGTGTGGAAGGAAGTAGGTCCCATGACGTAGGTCATCCTCAAATCACTACCTCTGTCTTTGGCAGGTGTTCGGTTAGGAACAAATTAAAGCCTATGTCTCGGTGGTCTAGAAACTCAAAACTCATTTGAAGATGGAGCCAGAGGCAAGGCTTGGTGGTTGAAAGCGACAGCCCAAGTTCAATCACCCTGTACCCTCCTAAAGCCAGATGCACAAAATGACACATGCATCTGGAGTTTTTTTTTTTTTTTTTTTTTTTGGTAGTGGCAGGAGGCCCTGGCACACCCATGCTTTCTCTATTTCTCTCTCTAAAATAATAATAAAAAAAAAACAATTAGGGCTGGAAAGATGGCTAAGTGGTTAAGGTGCTTGCCTGTCAAGCCTAAGGATCCAGATTCAATTCCCCAGGTCCCATGTGAGCTAGATGCACATAGAGTGTGTGTGTCTGGAGTTCATTTGCAGTGGCTAAAGGCCCTGGTGTGCCTATTCATTCTCTCTCTCTCTCTAGCTCTAATAAATAAATAAAAAATTTAAAAAAGGGATGGAGAGATGGGTTAGAGGTTAAGGTATTTGCCTGCAAAGCCAAAGGACCCAGGTTCAATTCCCCAGGACCCACGTTATCCAGATGCACAAGGTGGCACATGTGTCTGGAATTCGTTTGCAGTGGCTGGAGGCCCTGGTGCACCCATTCTCTCTCTGTATGTCACTCTTCTCTCTATCTTTCTCTGTGCTTGCAAACAAATAAATAAAATTTAAAAGAAGATTTGTTTTAAAAAATAAAAAAAAAAGGGCTGGAGAGATGGCTTAGCGGTTAAGCGCTTGCCTGTGAAGCCTAAGGACCCTGGTTCAAGGCTCGATTCCCCAGGACCCACATTAGCCAGATGCACAAGGGGGCGCACGCCTCTGGAGTTCATTTGCAGTGGCTAAGCAGCTCTGGCGCGCCCACTCTCCTCTCTCTCTCTCTCTCTGCCTCTTTCTCTCTCTGTCGTTCTCAAATAAATAAATAAAAATAAACAACAACAAAAAATTAAAAAAAATAAAATAAATGTAAGTTGGGTGTGGGGGCGCACACCTTTAATCCCAGCATTCGGAGGCAGAGGTAGGAGGATAGCTGTGAGTTCAAGGCCACCCTGAGACCACAGATGAATTCCAGCTCAGCCTGACCTAGAGTGAGACCCTACCTCCAAAAGCAAAACAAAACAAATTAATAATTTTTTTTTTTAAGATGACTTACACGGAGTGTTGAGAAGGGAGAAAACTGTTATTTTTCCAGGTAGAGTTAAGCCTGGGATTCTGTCTGTGAGTGAAGGAAGGTTCCAGATCCCTCAAAGAGGCAGCCGAGCAGCCTCCACCACAGGTGGAAACCAAAGTCTTCTCTATGCTTTTTTTTCCTGCATTTTCCCACATTCTTTTACAAAGTGGGGCTCATCTGTGGAGCCTAGTTTGGTCCTGTAAGCCCCCCCCCCCAGTAGGCTGTTAATTATGTCAGAGAGAGACACGTTTATATTTCCTTGGGTGTGCATGCCACACGTGTGTGCCCATGCATGTGGAGGTCAGAAGTCAATGTCAGGTGTTTTCCTCAATAGCTCTCCGCATTGTGTCGTGAGACAGCATCTCTCACTGAGCCCTGAGCTCACCGATTTGGCTAGGCAGCATGTCCCAAGGGCCCTCCTGCCTAAGCCTCCCCAGCTCTGGCGTTACAGGCATACACGATCCTACCTGGCTTAATGTGGCAGCTGAGGATCTGAACTCAGGTGCCCATGCTTGTACAGCAAGCACTTTGCCAACTGAACCATGTCCACAGCCTTCCTCTGGGACTCCGTAGGCTAAACAGTGTCCTGATAAATGTCACCACCTTAAAAAGGAGACATAAAGGGTAGAGAAAGGAAGGGAGGAGGATACTTAGTAGGTTGATATTGTATATATGTAATTACAATGATTGTAATGGGAAGGTAATATGATGGAGAATGGAATTTCAAATGGGAAAGTGTGGGGGTGGGAAGGGAGGGAATTACCATGGGATATATTTTATAATCATGGAAAATGTTAATAAAAATAAAAAAAATAAATGTCACCACCTGCACGGTATTACTGAAGAGGGATGAGTTCAGTGAATCAAACATTCTTCTGTGATAGCCACGCTGTCCTTCATACTTTCTTTTATTTTTTTAATTTTTTTAATTATTTCTTTATTTATTTGAGAGCAACAGACAGAGTAATAGGCAGATAGATAGAGAAAGACAGAATGGGTGCGCCAGGGCCTCCAGTCACTGCAAATGAACTCCAGATGCATGCGCCCCCTTGTGCATCTGGCTAACGTGGGTCCTGGGGAATCAAACCTCGAACCAGGGTCCTTAGGCTTCACAGGCAAGTGCTTACCTGCTAAGCCATCTCTCCAGCCCCCCTCATACTTTCTGAGCTAAAACATACCAGCTATCTTTTCTTTTTCAGGATGGCCTCTACCAAACACACACACACACACACACACACACACACACCAAATAAACAAACAAACAAACAAAAAACCCACCAATTTGTGAAAGGTGTGCCCTACCACCTTCGCAATAATGGGTACACTGTTTAGTGTGGGTACTGTGGTGAGCCAGGTTCACCCACTAGCTGGGTGACTGAGGCCTTGACACCCTCAGCATTACCATGCGAATACAAAGGGCAGCAAAGTCCCAAGTGAACATGTGCCCTCAACCTTCATGGAGCTGCTCAAGTTGTCCAAAGTACAAATATTATCTCCGGGAAAACCACAGCTCTACTATTGTTCTTGCTTTTTCTGTTCTGTTCCCTTCTTCTTCTTCCTCCTCCTCCTCTCCCTCCTCCTCCTCTTCTTTCTGGAAGAGTGTCTTGCTATGTAGGGTGCTTGCCTCAAACTCCCAGTCCTCCTGCCGCAGCCTCCCAAGGGCTGGAATTCTAGGCGTGGACCATGTGTCTGGATCCACCATTGCTCTTTCTCCAGCTAAGGATGCTCAGTAAACAGGCAACAGGGAGGGGGGGGGGGCTGGGAGGGTGATGGGCAGTCCGGCCCGGAGGGGGTGACACCATCTTGGCATGTGCACATGGCACTGTGTCCGCTTCTCTTTAAGGTTGTGGAAGCCATGGAGATCATGCTGATCGCGGTTGTGTCCCCTGTCATCCGCTGTGAATGGCAGCTGGAGAACTGGCAGGTGGCGTTTGTGACCACGGTGAGTATCTGCTGTGCTGAGGATGCGCAAGCTGAGCGCCCTGCTTGCCTTCTCCCACCCCCAAGGCTGAGGACCAAAGGACTCCTCCATACACCCTAGGGGTGCCGGCCTCTGACGCTCGTGGGTTCGCAGGCCCTAATCCAGCTGCGTTCAATGCCTTTCTCCCTGTCTCTTCCTCTGCTGGGTCCAGCCTTGAGTAGCAAATGTCCTCGGCTGGTGTGATTTCCTCAATAATTCAGAAGTCTATTCAGATGCCATGATCCTTCCCTCCTCTTAAGATGGTCTTGTGTAGGTAGTGTCAGGCACTGTGAGGTCACGGATATTGAGGCCAATTTTTTGTCTGGAGGGAGCACGTTGTAAGGAGTCCTACCCTTCCTTTGGCTCTTACATTCTTTCCGCCACCTCTTCCGCATTAGACCCTGAGCCTTGGAAGGTGTGATCGAGATGTTACTCGGTACTCCAGTCACTTCTTTCCAGCACCATGATACCTTCTGAGTCCTCCCAAGGTCACTGCAGAGGAGAGACTTATTGAGATGGGGAGTGGATGTGATGGAGACTGGAATTTCAAAGAGGAAAAGGGGGGGGGGAGGGAGGGTATTGCCATGGGATATTTTTTATAATCATGGAAAAGGTTTAATAAAATTGAGAAAAAAATAAAAACGTAAAAAATAAAAAAATAATAATTCAGAAATCTAACCTCCACATGCTGCCGTTAGCCGCTTCTGCTCTTGCCTCCCACACATCTTTCCTCCAGCCATTTCCTCACTTTTACCACTCTCCTCAACAGGGCCCAAAGCAATAAGCCTCCCATGCAAAAAAGAAATATTTAACACAGTATATATCACAGTTTTCCCATTCCCATTCCTTGTAACAGCAATTTTATGTAAAGCACTCTTGACGTCACAGTTCATATGTGTTTCTCATTAAGTGGATGTTAAGGTACACTTAGAATCAGGGAGTTCTGCCAGTCTTCCTGTTAATATAAAGAGACCCTGGAACATGAAAATGTTGGAAGCCGTTATGTGGATGGTGTGCAGTCATTGAAGGGTTTTCAAGAACACGATGACTGAGTTTTCCTAAAACTCTGAGAAGACATGGTCGCAGGGCAGAACGCCAGGGAGACTTGTCCCCGGAGGTGAGCAGGCATGTTCTAGCGTTTCGGAAGAAACTTCAGCCCAGGAAGTCAGAAAACCACAAGACAAAGAGAGAAGCATTGACCGACATGTGTATTGAAGATGATTTTCAGTGAACGCGAGCTTTTCTAGAAAGTCTAGGAGCCACATGTGGCCTGATTACACTAAGGGAACTGTCTTGAGAAACAGGAAAATAGTGACAAGATGGCGGTTAGGTGGCGGCAGGGACTTTGAGGGCACGATTCTGTAAGTTAATGAGGGTTAGGTTCTGAAACTGGTGCTGGAAAATTCCAGAATCATTTTCTTTGACCATCTCCCCCCACCCCTTCAGCTTCCCAGTTTTGAAGGACAGGGACAAAGGAGTAACCTTGCTCAAGCTACTGGGGACAGATGTTCCAGTCTCTCACTACCTTCACCAAATTTTGCTTCTGGATTAACAAAAAAATTAAATTTACTTTTTTATTTTGCTTTTTACTTTTTTATTGACAACTTCCATAATTGTAGACTATATCCCATGGTAATTCCATCCCTCCCCCCACTTTCCCCTTTAAAACTTCGCTCTCCATTCATACCCTCCCCCATCGCAATCCGTCTCTCTTTAATTTTGACGTCATCATCTTTTCCTCCTATCATGATGGTCTTCTGTAGGTAGTGTCAGGCACTATGAGGTCAGGGATATCCAGGCCATTCTGTGTCTGGGGGAGCACGTTGTAAGGTGTCCTACCCTTCTTTTGGCTTTTATGTTTTTTTCCACAACCTCTTCTGCAATGTACCGTGAACTTTGGAAGGTGTGATAGAGATATTCAGTGTTGAGCACTCCTCTGTCACTTCTTCTCAGCACCATGGTGCCTTCTGAGTCATCCCAGAGTCACTGCCATCTGAAAAGAGAAGCTTCTCTGGCCAGAAGTGAGAGTAGCATTAATATATGCGTATGACCATTAAGGGAAGTGCTTACTGGGTAGTCCCATGAAGGATCTTTTCAAAGTATTTTCTATAGAGCTGGTTTGGTCTTTATATATGCCTTTAGCCTGCTTTTGTTGTGGAATGTCCTTATTTCTCCATCTATTTGAATGAATAACTTTTCAGGATAAGGTATTCTTGGTTGACAGTTGTTATCTTTCAGAACTTGGAATACGTCATCCCAAGTCCTTCTGGCTTTTAAAGTTTGTGTTGAGTAATCTGCTGTGATCCCAATGGGCTTGCCTTTGTATATGACTTGAGTTTTCTCTCTAACTGCTTTCAGTATATTTTCTTTGGTTTGTGTGTTTTGTAGTTTAGTTATAATGTGACAGTGAGAGAATCTTTCCTGACTTTGTCTGTTTGGTGTTCTATAGGCTTCCTGTGTCTGTATTGGCATCACTTTCCCTATGAGGGGGAAGTTTTCTTCTGTGATTTTGTTGAAAATACCTGTTATGCCTTTGCAGTGAAATTCTTCTCCTTCTACTATGCCCTGAATTCTTGTTCATTTTTATTTATTTATGTGAGAGCGACAGAGAGAGAAAGAGGCAGATAGAGAGAGAGAGAGAAAGAGGGGGGGGGTGGAGAGAGAGAGGGAGAGAATGGGCGCGCCAGGGCCTCCAGCCATTGCAAATGAACTCCAGACGCATGTGCGCCCTTGTGCATCTGGCTAACGTGGGTCCTGGAGAATCGAGCCTCGAACCAGGGTCCTTAGGCTTCACAGGCAAGCATTTAACCACTAAGCCATCTCTCCAGCCCTTAAATTTTTTTTGTTGTTGTTCATTTTTACTTATTGCCCTGAATTTTTATGTTTGATCTCTTCATAGTGTCCTGAATGTCTTGAAATTCCCATTCAGACCTTCCTATTAGTTTGTCTTTCTCTTTGTTGGACTGTGTTAGAATCTGCCACCTGGTCTTCTAGCTTAGATATTCTGTCCTCTCTTCATCCATTCTACTTGTGAGACTTTCCACAGAGTTTTCTATTTGGCTTACTCCGTTTTTCATTTCTAGTATTTCTGATTGGTATTTTTTCATTATTTCTATTTCCTTACTCATGTTTTGTATTGACCTTCTTATTTCATTAAGTTGGTTTCCTGTGTTCGCCTGGGATTCCTTCAGGAGTTGGATGTCTTCTTTGATTCCTTTGATTTCTCTTTTTATTTTTCCTTCCTTCTTTCTTTCTTTCTTTTTTTCAAAGTAGGGTTTCACTCTAGCCCAGGCTGATCTGGAATTCACTATGTAGTCTCAGGGTGGCCTCGAACTCATGTTGATCCTCCTACTGCTACCTCCCAAGTGCTGGAATTAAAGGCGTGCGCCACCACTCCTGGCTCTTCTTTGATTTTTTTTTTTTTGAGTGTAGATATAATAATAATTTTTTTTTTTGAAATCTTTGTCAGGCATTTCATGTAAAGAAGTCTCACTGGAGGTCATTTCTGATGGACTTATAATTTTGGGTGGGATTGCACTGTCTTGATTTTTTGTGTTTCTTGTATTATAATATAGAATATTTTGCATCTTGAGGGAATTTGATGCTTGGGTTTTCTAATTATCTGCTGTGTTCTTACCCACATAAATCTGACTTTATATACTATCAGAGTAAGAGTGTAAGGTGTCAGGCGCAGCTTTTATTCTCCAAGAGAAACAGCAGAAGTGACCCTAGGGGTTGACTTTGCCTGCTACTTAAGTGTTGTAGTAGACTGGGTGAAGCAAATTACTGGCAAGTTCTAAAATTCAACTAAGCAATATAGACATCCAGTCCAAACCAGCAGAGAGTATTTTTACAAGCGTGGGGATTAAACTGAACATATAAACCAGGGAAGCCACTGTCCCCAAGTGTGCGTGTTGTACCACACCCTTAGCTCTGTCAGCTGGGAGGTTGTGGTTTCTAGTCTGAGACCTGTTCCAAGTCAGCCTGGGGCCAGTCAGTCCCTGCCTCCAATAGAGACAGAAGACAAATTCAAAGGCCCTGAAAAGCAGGAGACATCAAAGACAAAACAACAGTCAACACCAAAATACAGTTTATTTGAGAAGGTTAAGGCCAACCAAGAATATATCACTCAATGTAATACATAACCCTTCCTGACATGGAAAAAGAGTTCAACGCTTCCAATGCAGGCCTATGTATCTGGCTTGCTATGAGTAGGCCCTGTTACCTTTGGGGATGGCTTCCAATCTCACCAATGCTGAGCGCCCACCTCGATCCCTCTGGGCGGTGGGCAGCCGGGGTGAGTGAGTTCTTGGACACTGGTGGCCCTGATAGTTGGGGGATGGGAGACTTTGCAGGGTGCCTGGAGTTGTCCTGGAGCTGCTCAGCTGGTCCGTTTGCATTCTCCTGCAGCAGCTGCTCAGCTGGTCTCTGCAGTCTTCCCTTTCCAGTTTCTGGCTTTTTTTTTTTTTTAATATTTTATTTATTTATTTGAGAGCGACAGAGGCAGAGAGAAAGCTAGATAGAGGGAGAGAGAGAGAGAATGGGCGCGCCAGGGCTTCCAGCCTCTGCAGACGAACTCCAGACGCGTGCACCCCCTTGTGCATCTGGCTAACGTGGGACCTGGGGAACCGAGCCTCGAACCGGGGTCCTTAGGCTTCACAGGTGAGCGCTTAACCGCTAAGCCATCTCTCCAGCCCAGTTTCTTGCTTTTTTGAGGAGGCTGATTTGAGTGGAAAATCCCTCACCTTGTTTCTGCTCCTGCCGGCCTGGCCGCCAGGGGGCGGACTCTTGCATCCAACTCCTGGATTGGGGCTTCTGCTGCCGCCCCAGGATTCTGGCCAGTTTCCTATCTTGGTCTCTCCTGCTTCTCTGCTGTGCTTGATTATAAGTGATACACCTTCACTTTTCAGTAGAAGACTATGTTGTGCTGTGTTTCTGTTTGTCCCCCCCCCACTACTGGCTGCTTTGGTGTGGTTAGAATGCTGACATCTTACCTGGAAGTCTATATATATATTATATATATACATACACATATATAAATATATATAATATATATCTATATATTATAATATATAATATAATATATAATATATATTATATTATTATATTATATGATAACTTAAAGATAATAATTATATATATAATACATATATATGTATATGTATATGTATGCATGTATGTATGTGTGTGTATGTGTATGTGTGTATATATATATATATATATATATATATATATGGCCTGAGAAAATGAACTTCAAGGAGGAAAGATTTAGCTGAGTGGTTTCAGGCCATGCTTATTTGATTCTTGTTTCTGGTCAGGTGAGGCAGTGCATCATGGTGGACCAAAGCTGCTCACCTCACAGTGGCTAGAAGTAGAAAAAGAGCATTTTTTTAAAAAAAAATTATTTTTGAGTGAGAGACAGAGAGAGATAAAGAGGCAGAGAGAGCGAGAGTGAGAGAGAGAGATCGAGAGGGAGAGAGGGAGAATTGGTGCACTAGGGACTTTCAGCCACTGTGAGTGAACGCCGGACACGTGCGCCCCCTTATGGTGCATGTGTGAGATTGCATGCTTGTGTCATTACATCTGGCTGCGTGGGACCTGGAGAATCAAACATGCATTCTTAGGCTTCGCAGGCAAGCGCCTTGACTGCTAAACCATCTCTCCATTCCTTGCTTGAAAATTTTAATTTTAAGTCGACCCAGGAAAAATGCTTTCTCCTTGCTGGGGGACTGTTCTGTGTTCTCTCAGCTAACGTGTAGTAGATGCTGAACTGTGCTTGTTTCTGTGTCTTGAGGTTGTGGAATTTGGGGCCCAATTTCATGCTCAATCCCAAGAGTGGGCCTTTTCTTCTCTTTTAGCTCCACCTTCCTCATTATAATTCCTCTAATGTGTTGCACTTCCTCCTTTCTTTCTCGCTCTTTCTTTCCCTCTCTCCTTTCTTTCTTTCTTTCTTTCTTTCTTTCTTTCTTTCTTTCTTTCTTTCTTTCTTTCTTTCTTTGTTTTAGAGAGAGAGAGAGGCAGGTGGATAGACAGATAGATAGATATATAGAGAGAGAATGAGAGAGCATGGGTATGCCAGGACCTCCAGCCACTGCAAATGAACTCCAGACATATGTACCACCACCTTGTGCATCTGGCTTATGTGGGTCCTGGGGAATTGAACCTGGGTCCTTTGGCTTTGCAGGCAAGCACCTTAACTGCTAATCCATCTCTCCAGCACCACTTCCTCCTTTAAAAAATTATTGATTTGCATGTATGTGTATGTGTGTGTTCCTGTGTGCATATGTTCATGCACCAAGATCTCTTGTCCCTACAAATGAACACCGGATGGCTTTATGTAGGCGACTGGGGAATTAAACCCAGGCCAGCAGGCTTTGTAAACAAGCACCTTTAACAGCTGAGCCATCTCCCCTTTTATAAGACTTTTTAAATTTTTATTGATTTATTTATTTGAGAGCGACAGACAGGGAAAGAAAGAGACAGGTAGATAGAGAGAGAATGGGCGCGCCAGGGCCTCCAGCCACTGCAAACAAATTCCAGATGCATGTGCCATCTTGTGCATCTGGCTTGTGTGGGTCCTGGGGAATCAAGCCTTGAACCAGGGTCCTCAGGCTTCACAGGCAAGCACTTAACTGCTAAGCCATCTCTCCAGCCCTCTCTCTAATACTTTTAGAAAATCAAACATCTCACTTGGGCTTATAATAAGCTCAGTTACTTTTCATATTGTTATTGTTTAGGAGGCATTATGCACCACTTTGTGCATCTGGCTATTCGTGGGTCCTGAGAATCGAACCCAGGTCATCTGGTTTTGCAGGCAGGTGCCTTAGCTGCTGAGCCATCCCTCCAGCTCTGAATTTTAACTTTTGATCCTCCTGCCTCCACCTCCCTTCTCAAGGCTGGGATTACAGACATGCGCCATAAACAGCACAGTTTTTGTATCACAGGGTATATATCTACATCCCACCCTGCATTGGCTGCTCTTACAAGCCTCCATGGCAGGTAGTTTCTCTCACTGTGTGGCTTCCAGCTGAGGCTTTCCAGAAGCTAGACTGGGCTACATGAGACCCTGTCACAAGCATGTGCATTTTCACATTCAAGTTTGTTGCTTCACTATTCACAATAGCTTGGAAATGAACAGTCTAGACTAGATGCCCATCAGCAGAGAACGGATCAGGAAAATGAGGTTCATATACACAATGGTATTTTATTCAGCTGTAAAGAAAAATCAAATCATGGCATTTACAAGAAAATGCATGAAATTGGAAATTATTATGTTACATTTTCCAGACACAGCAAGACAAATTCTTCCTATTTTCTCTCATATGAAGATCCTAGATTTGTAGCTGGGCATGGTGGCGCACGCCTTTAATCCCAGTCCTCGGGAGGCAGAGGTAGGAGGATTGCTGTGAGTTCAAGACCACCCTGAGACTCCATAGTGAATTCCAGGTCAGCCTGGGTGAGAGCAAGACCCTCCCTTGAAAAAAGAAAAAAAAAAGATCCTAGATTTAAATTTTTATATATGTGGGGGTATAGCTCATGAAAGTGGAAAAAAATAGAGCTCTTAAGGGAGGGTTGGGGAAGAGAAAAAAGATAATATAATACATGTGATCTAAAAGCAGAAGTGGGCTGGAGTGATGGCTTAACAGTTAAGTGCTTGCCTGTGAAGCCTAAGGACCCCAGTTCGAGGCTTGATTCCCTAGGTCACATGTTAGCCTGATGCATCTGGAGTTCATTTGCAGTGGCTGGAGGCCTTAGCGTGCCCATTCTTTCTATCTGCCTCTTTCTCTCTTTGTCTGTCTGTTGCTCTCAAATAAATAAAATAAAATAAAATTAAATTAAATTAAATTAAAAAGTTGCAGAAAAGGTAGTGGAAAGAATGTCAGAGCTAAAGGAAGGGTAGGACTCTTTACAACGTGCTCCTCCAAACACAAAATGGCCTGGATATCCATGACCTCACAGTGCCTGACACTACCTACACAAGACCCTCATAACAGGAGGAAAAGATCATGACATCAAAATAAAATGAAAAAGCTTCTAAAAAAAAAAAAAACAGAACGGGGGGCTGGAGAGATGGCTCAGCAGTTAAGACACTTGCCTGCAAAGCCTAAGAATATGGGTTCAACCCCCCGATATCCACATGAAGCCAGATGCACAAAGTGGCACATGCATCTGGAGTTCATTTGTAGTGGCTGGAGGCCCTGGCATGCCCATTCTCTCTATCTGTCTCTCTTCTATCTCCCTCTGCATGCAAATAGATAAAGAAAGATACATTCTTTATTTTTTTATTTTTTGGTTTTTCGAGGTAGGGTTTCACTCTAGCCCAGGCTGACCTGGAATTCATTCTGTAGTCTCAGGGTAGCCTTGAACTCTCGGTGATCCTCCTACCTCTGCCGTCAAGTACTGGGATTAAAGGCGTGCGCCACCACACCTGGCAAGATACATTCTTTTAAAAAGGCAGACAAGAAAAAAAAAAAAAAAAAGAGGGGAACAAGGAGACAGGGAAGTGGAAGTATTTGAAACCCATTGCCTTGTATGTTAATTTTTAAAGCTAATTTAAAAACAACATAGGGAATGAGCATACAAGACTCTGGATTTGATCCCGGCACTGCAGGGGTTAAGGGGAGTGCATGTCTGATGAGTTTTAATATTCCTTATGGACAAAAGGCATTTAGGTCTCTTTGAGAAAGCGCTGCACGTAGCAGGGAGAAGTGGTATTTCCTTGACAAGCGCCTGAAGCAAAGCCTCACTTAGCCTTTGATTTCCTGGTGGCATCAGCCAGAGGGCTTCCCAGGGAAAGAGCTGTAAGGCTGCGTCTGCTCCTAGGCAGAGAAGCAGGCGGCCCAAAGGCAGCTCAGGGCACTGAACTGGAAAGGAAACCGGAGGATCCTCCATAGGGCTTAGGTTCCTTTTAAGGAGTTTCTAAATACGTGGTTGATTTTGGCATCTCAAGTTTTTGTTTACTTGTAAATAACACAGAGGAAGATTGCTTTGAGTGGTTGCTACTTGTGTTGGAGTAAGACAGAGCAGGCATAAATAGACTTCTTTCTTTTTAATTTTTTTTCCCTAAGGTAGAATCTCACTCTAGCCCAGGCTGACCTGGAATTCACTGTGTAGTCTCAGGGTGGCCTCGAACTCATGGCAGTCCTCTTACCTCTGTCTCCCAAGTGCTGGGATTAAAGGTGTGCGCCACCATGCCCAGCTTTAACATTTTTTAAGACAGAGACAGAGAAAGAGAGAGAGAGAGAGAGAATGGGCATGCCAGGGCCTCTAGCTACTACAAATGAACTCCAGATGCATGTGCCACTTTGTGCATCTGGGTTATGTGGGACCTGGAGAATCAAACCTGGGTCCTTAGGCTTTGCAGGTGTTATGTATGCCCAGTTCTCAGCGCCCCCAGTGATCACCAAGGAGAACCAAACATGTATGCAAAGGCAAGGAGCTTTATTTCGGGCTTAAGCTCGGACACTTGACTTCACCAACGAAGTGAATCCATACAAGAGCCCTGAACATCAGGGGAGCAGGTTTTTATAGGGATTTGAACAAAGAAGTAGGGGAATGGTTACATGATTGGTAGATTTAAGTAGTAATTGCACTTGTATTTTTCTGATAGGCTTAGGATGCTGGGGGGCAGAGCTGGTGGGCAGGGGGCTAGGGGTATTTTAAGCAGATTAGGTAACCTTCATTGTGATTGGCTATGAGTGTTTGAAGAACTTAGGCAACTTGTCTTATGACTATAGAAATGTATGGCATAAGCAATTTGTGATCTTTTTTCAGTAACTGTTAAATTCTTATTTAAACCTTGCTGGGAAACAGAAACTTAGGCCTACTGGAGACCCTGAAGCCTGTCATGGCGTCCCTCTGGTTCCTGAGTCCTTCACAGGCAAGTGCCTTAACCACTAAGCTATCTCTCCAGCTCCCTTTTTTTCTCTTTTTAAAATATTTATTTATTTATTTTTATTTTATTTTATTTTCATTTTTTGGTTTTTCAAGGTAGGGTCTTGCTGTAGCCCAGGCTGACCTGGAATTCACTCTGTATTCTCAGGGTGGCCTTGAACTCACAGTGATCCACCTACCTCTGCCTCTTGAGTGCTGGGATTAAAGGTGTGCGCCACCACACCCGGCCTATTTTTAATATTTTTATTTATTTATTTGCAAGGAGAGAAGAGAATGGGTGCACCAGGGCCTCCTGCAAACGAACTCCAGATGCATGTACCACCTTGTGCATCTGGCTTTACATGGGCGCTGGGGACTTGGGCATGGCTCCTTAAGCGTTACAGGCAAGCGACTTAACCACTGAGCCATCTCTCCAGCACCAGACTTTGCCTTTAAGAAATTGCTTATTGATTCGTGTGTGGGGGGGCGCGTGTGCCACTCACGAGTATGGAGGGCAGAGGGCAACTTTGAGGTGTTTGTGTTCTACCTTCTTTGAGACAGGGTCTCTCTCTCTCTCTCTCTTTTGTTTCTTGAGGTAGGGTCTTATTCTAGCCCGGGCTGACCTGGAACTCATTATGTAGTCTCAGGGTGGCCTCGATGAAAAGATAAAATGCATCTGCGACCCCAGCCCCGGTAGAGACAGGCTCTCTTGCTCCTGAAAGCTGTCAGACTGCAAAGAAACAGTCAGGCCAGTTGGACCTTGAGCTTTGGGTTCTCTGGCTCTGCCTCTTACTGTCGTAGGTGCCTTGGGATCCTGGATGCATGCACTGCTTTGCATCTGGCTTCATGTGGGTGCTGGAGAATTGGACCTGGGCCAGAAGGCTTTGCAAGCAAGTGCCTTTAGCTGCTGAACCATTTCCTCAGCCCCAAATGTGCAGCCTGGGCTGGTCTCCAACTCCTAATTCCCTTACTTCTGCCTTTTCAGCTATTTCCTACTGGTGTGTGCCACCACAATAGGCTCTTTGGATTTTGCTTTTGTTTTGTTAATATATAAGAAGCTGTCTTTTTAAATGCTTAATTTTAATTAATTAATTTATTTGACATAAAAAGAGGGAGAGAGAAAGAGAGAGAATGGGCAGGCCAGAGCCTCCAGCCACTGCAAAGGAACTCCAGACACGTGCGTCCCCTCGTACATCTAGCTAACGTGGGTCCTGGGGAATTGAACCTGGGTCCTTTGGCTTTGCAGGCAAACGCCTTAACTCCTAAGCCATCCCTCCAGCCTGAACCTGTCTTTTTAAACATATATTTTATTTATTTATTTGTTTTGATTTTTCAAGGTAGGGTCTCACTCTAGCCCAGGCTGACCTGGAATTCACTAAGTAGTCTCAGGCTGGCCTTGAACTCATGGCAATCCCCTACCTCAGCCTCCCGAGTGCTGGGATTAAAGGCATGTGGCACAACTATTTTATTTATTTATTTGAGAGAGAGAAATAATGGGTATACCAGGGCCTCTTGCCACCACAAAAAAACTCAGACACATGCACCACCTTGTGCATCTGGCTTTACATGGGTATTGGAGAATCAAATCTGGGTTGTTAGGCTTTGCAGGCAAGCACCTTAACTGCTGAGCCATCTCTTCAGCCCGGCTCTTTTGTTTTTAAAGTTTTATTTTTCTTTATTTATTTGAGAGAGAGAGGCGGGGGGGGGGGGAGTGTTCTGGGACTTCCAGCTGCTGCAAACTAACTCCAGATGCATGTGTCCTCTTGTGCATCTGGCTTATATGGGTCCTGGGGAATTAAACCTGGGTCCTTTGTTTTTGTAGGCAAGTGCTTAACTATTGAGCCATCTCTCCAGCCCTCTTTTGTTTTTAAATGTGTGTGTGTGTGTGTGTGTGTGTGTGTGTGTGTGTGTACAGGTCCACAGGAGCATGTAATTGTGTGGATATGAGGTGGCCAAAGTTATTCTTCGGCGACAGTTCTCCAGAGTATAACATCCAACTTTTCTGAAACAGGGTCTGTCACTGGCCCAGAGCTTACCAAGTAAGTTAGATGCTGGCCAACAAACCCCTGAGATGTGCTTGTCTCTGCCTTTCCAGTACTGGGATTATAAGCATATGCCACCATGCTCAGTAAGTTTTTAAAAAATTTCTTGGGCTGGAGAGATGGCTTAGGGATTAAGGTGTTTGCCTGCAAAGCCAAAGGACCCAGGTTCAATTTCCCAGGACCCACGTAAGCCAGAAACATAGTGTGGTGCATGTGTCTGGAGTTCATTTACAGTGGCTGGAGGCCCTGGCATGCTCATTCTCTCTTTCAAATAAATAAATAAAAATAAAATATTGAAAAACAATACTTATTCTTGGGCTGGAGAGATGGCTCAATGGTTAAAGGCACTTACTTGCAAAGCCTGAAGGTCTAGGTTTAGTTCCCCAGTACCCATTTGTAAGGCCCAAAGTGGCACATACATCTGGAGTTTGCTGCCACTAGAGGCCCTGGCACACCCACTTTGTCTCTCTGCTTGGTGTGGTGGTACATGCCTTTAATACCGGCACTCAGAAGGCCAAGGTAGGAGGATTACTGTACATTCAAGACCAGCCTGAGACTACATAGTGAATTCCAGGTCAGCCTGGGCTAGAGCAAGACCCTACCTTGAAAAACTAAAATAAATTAATTTTTAAAAATACATATTCTGGGCTGGAGAGATGGCTTAGCAGTTAAGTGCTTGCCTGTGAAGCCTAAGGACCCCAGTTTGAGGCTCGATTCCCCAGGTCCCACGTTAGCCAGATGCACAAGGGGGGGGGGGCACACGCGACTGGAGTTCGTTTGCAGTGGCTGCAGGCCCTGGTGCACCCATTCTCTCTCTCTCTCTCTTTTTCTCTCTGTCACTCTCAAATAAATTAAAAAAAAAAAACATATTCTTGGGCTGGAGGGATGGCTTAGTGGTTAAGGCATTTGCCTGCGAAGACAAAGGACCCAGGTTTGATTCCCCAGGACCCACGTTAGCCAGATGCACAAGGTGGCGCAGGCATCTGGTGTTCGTTTGCAGTGGATGGAGGCCCTGAAGCACCCATTCTCTCTCTCTCTCTTCCTCTGTCAAATTAATTAATTAATTTAATTAAATATTAGAAAAACATACATATTCTTGAGCTGGGCCATGGCACGTGCCTTTAATCAAAGCAACCAGAATGCTGGGTGTGGTGGCGCACGCCTTTAATCCCAGCACTCAGGAGGCAGAGGTAGAGGATCGCCGTGAGTCTGAGGCCACCCTGAGACTCCATAGTGAATTCTAGGTCAGCCTGGACTAGAGTGAGACCCCGCTTCAGGCCCCCACCCCCATGAAAGCTTATTTTCATGTGTGTGTGGGTGGAGGCGGACGTGTGTACAGGTGTGCATGCACATGTGTGTGGGGACGGGGAGGGCAGGCCAGAGGACACGCTCAGGTATTGTTCCATCTTTTCTAAGTCAGGGTTGCTCAGTGACCTGGAGCCTCCCGTGAGGCTAGGCTGGCCGGCTAGCAAGCCCCAAGTTTCACCTGTGTCGGCCTCCTCGCCCATGACCTGCTCGGTGAACCCATTCCTTCGGGGACAGTGTCCCCAGTGTGTGGGGTTAGCCAACAAGAAGCTCAAACACCTGTCTTGAGAGTCCTGGGTATGTTCATTGGAGACCTAGGAGAGCTTTGGGAAACCCCACCATTTAGTTTGCACCAGCACGGGTCTATAGCCAAGTTTGAATTAGGATGGATGGTGCTTAATGTAGTAAATGAACATCTTCTAAAACACCCTGGTTAGAGCATTATTTTGCCTTCCACCCCACCCCAACTCTAGATGGTGTTTTTTGGCTACATGATGTCCAGTATCCTCTTTGGCCTCCTGGCTGACAGATATGGTCGCTGGAAGGTAGGTTTGACTATGTATTTCCTATCGTGTATTCTGTTTTTAAAAAATTATTTTTATTTTTATTCATTTATTTGAGAGAGATAAGGAGGGAGAATGGGAGTGCCAAGGTCTCCAGCCACTGCAAAAGAACTCCAGATGCATGCACCACCTTGGACATCTGGCTTACATGGGTACTGGGGAATTGAACCTGAGTCCTTGGGCTTCGCAGGCAAATACCTTAACCTCTAAGCAATCTCTCTAGCCCACTTTGTTTTTCTTAAATATTTTTATTTATTTATTTATTAGAGAGAGAGAGAGAGAGAGAGAGAGAGAGAGAGAGAGAGAGAAAGAGGCAGATAGAAAAAGAATGGGTGTGCCAGGGCCTCTAGCCACTGCAAATGAACTCCAGATGCATGTGCCACCTTATACATCTGGCTTAAGTGGCTACTGGAGAATTGAACCTGGGTCCTTAGGCTTTGCAGGCAAGCGCCTTCACTGCTAAGCCATTTCTCCAGCCCCACACTCAGGCACTTTAGAAAAAGTGTCCCCGGCTTTCAGATAAAAGAATATCCCGGGTTGTGTTGAGGAAGACTGTGAGAGAGCAGTGAGCTATGGCAGTGTCCCACCTCACAGAGGGTGTCATCCGGACAGAGGAAGCATTTTACTTCTGAAGGTAGACCCCTCCCCTCCCCTGAGACAGGTCCCACTAACAACTTCTCTTTTGTTGCTTCAGATTTTGCTAATCTCGTTCCTGTGGGGAGCCTACTTCTCCTTGCTGACCTCTTTCTCTCCCTCGTACATCTGGTTTGTCTTTCTGCGGACCATGGTGGGTTGTGGAGTGTCTGGCCATGCACAAGGGTAAAGACTTGCCTTAGAGATTCCTTGGTTGAGAAATATGGATGCTCATGCACGTGCGTGCATACACATATACACAGCGTAATGGACTGATAACATCATCAACTTCACTTGTGCTAAGGACTTTTGAGTTTTTGCTTTTTTAAAAAAATATTTATTTATTATTTATTTGAGATAGGGAAAGAGGGAGAGAGAGAGAGAGAGAGAGAGAGAGAATGGGCACACCAGGGCCTCTGGCCACTATAAACAAACTCCAGACACATGCACCACCTTATGCATCTGGCTTATGTGGGTACTGGGAAATTAAATCTAGGCTTTGGCTTTGCAGGCAGGCTCCTTAACCACTAAGCCATCTTTCCAGCCTGTTTTTCTTTAATTTTTATTTTAGAGAGAGTGAGACAGAGAGAGAGAGAAAGAGGGCAAGAATTGGTGCACCAGGGCCTCAGCCACTGCAATCAAACTCCAGACGCTTGCTCCACCTAGTGGGTGTGTGCAACCTTGCGCTTGCCTTACCTTTGTGTGTCTGGCTAAGGTGGGATCTGGAGAGTTGAACAAGGGTCCTTAGGATTCTCAGGCAAACACCTTAACCACTAAGCCATCTCTCTAGCCCCCTATTCTGTTTTTAAGCAAGTAGTGAGTGCTTGTTGCGGTTAGCTTCTTGTTGCTGGGGTAAAGCACCCAGCTAAAGGCAGCTTATTTATTGCAGGGAAGTTGTTTATTTTGGCTTTCTGTCTCAAGGGGAAGCTCTATGATAGCAAGGGAAAGATGGTAGGGCAGAGAGGCTTGATATCATCTTGCCAGTGTCAGGTGGACCACAGCAGCAGGATAGTGAGCTGAATTCTGGCGAGGGGGAACTCTTCATACTACCCTGAGCCCGCCCCCAACAACACACCTCCTCCAGCAAGGCTTCACCTCCCCAATTGCCACCAGCTGGGGACCAACCATTCAAAACAGATGAGTTTATGGGGGACTTCTAATTCAAACATCCACAGTGCTTATTCTATTATATTTATTCTATATTATTATTCTATATTCTACATATTTTTTGCTCTAAAAGCGGATCAACTTTTTTTTTTTTTCGAGGTAGAGTCTCACTGTAGCCCATGCTGACCTGGACTTCACAATGTAGTCTCAGGGTAGCCTCAAACATATGGTGATACTCCTACCTCTGCCTCCCAAGTGCTGAGATTAAAGGCATGCGCCACCACGCCTGGCCCTGATCAACATTTTTTTAGACCACGATACCGTTATACTAATAAAAATACTAATAAAAAGCACTATGTAGCTGGGTGTGGTGGTGCACACTTTTAATCCTAGCACTTGGGAGGCTGAGGTAGGAGAATCACTATGAGTTTGAGGCCAGCCTAGACTAATTCAAGGTCAGTCTGGGCTAAAGCAAGACCCTACCTCAAAAACAAGAATTTTTTTTTTTCTTTTAGCCAGGAGTTGTGTGGTGCACATCTTTAATCCCAGTACTCAGAAGGCAGAGGTAGAAAGATCTCCTTGAGTTTGAGGCCACCCTGAGACTATATAGTGAATGCCAGATCAGCCTGGGCTAGAGTGAGACCCTACCTCGAAAAACAAACAAACAAACAAAAAGGCCCATGTTGGAGGGCTGGGGAGTTGACTCAGTGGATAAGAGCATTTGATGTTCAAGCATCAGGACCCGAGTTCAATCCCCAGCATCTATGTAAAAAGCCAGGTATGGCCATGCATGCCTGTAACACCATTACTGAGGGAAGGGGGAGAAAGGAGTATCACTGGAGCTCTCTGGTCAGCCAGTCTGACCAGGAAAAGCAACCAAGTTCAATGAGAGACTCCCTCTTAAGGAGTGATAGAGGAGGCCTCTGCATTGTGAGCATGGGTGTGTGTATTTGCGCTTACACACACACACACACACACACACACACACACACACACACACACAGTGCAATGCTAGGTAGGTAAATGACAAGTCAATCCAAGATTGACACGTAGCTCGGTGGAAAAGTGCTTGCTGAGCATGTGCAGAGGTCAGGGTTTCACCTCCAACACCTAATGTCCCCTCCTGCAAAAAAAAAAGAAGAAGAAAGAGAAAGAAAATAAAGTCAACCTAAACATAATGTATCAATTTCTTTTTTTAGAATTTCTTTTATTTTTTTAGAGAGAGAGAGAGAATTGGTGTGCCAGGGCCTCAGCCACTTCAATCAAACTCCAGACACTTGCGCCACCTAGTGGGCATGTGCCACCTTGCACTTGCCTCACCTTTTGTGCGTCTGGCTTACGTGGGGTCTGGAGAGTCAAACATGGGTCTGTAGGCTTCACAGGCAAGCTCATTAACTGCTAAACCATCTCTCCCTCCTTGTATTAATTCCTTGAATTTGCTGGAAGAGTTCACTTTGGACATAAGCACCTGCAACGTTGAGGAAAACCTGTGCTAATATGCTACTGCCCCTGTAGTTTAAGACCATGCCGGGAAAGAATGGCAAAGTAGGGTGAGAAATATTGAAACAGGCTTAAAGCCTCCTTGTTTCCTGACCTTGGGTAAATGTTCAGGGTCGGTCTTAGTGTGTGGGATGTGAAAGTTGCTATGCCCAAAGTTCTTGATCGGCACAACCTTCTTGAAATTCACAGAGCCCCTCTGCTCCTGCGTGCTTTCCAGCAAGTTCTCCTCAAGCTAAATTAGGAGAAGTCTAAGCACCTAATCCCTGCTTAAATGTGGGAGAAAGAATTATTCTTCCCTGGCACGCACACCTTTAATCCCAGCATGCAGGAGGCAGAGGTAGGAGGATGGATCCCCTTGAGTTCAAGGCCAACCTGAGGCTACATAGTGAATTCCAGGTCAGCCTGCGTGAGAGTGAGACCCTACCCTGAAAAACAAACAAACCACGACCACCAACAAAAATCTCTCTGAGCTTTTAGAACCTAAAGGAATAGAAGCTGAGAGAACTTTAATCCCTCCCTCAGGAAATAATGCAATAAATATGTTTAAAATCCCAGTCCTGGGCTGGAGTGATGGCTTAGTGGTTAAGGTGCTTGCTTTGACTCTCCAGGTCCCACATAAACCAGACACACAATGTGATGCAAGTGCCCAAGGGGCTGGGGGCCCTGGAGTGCCAATTCTCTCAATCTTTCTCTCTCTCTCTTGCATAAAAAAAATACTGGTTAATGAGAACAAAAGAGAAGCAAGTTACAAAAGTGATGTGATCAGATACCATTTATTCTTTCATTTACAGAATCAATATGTAGTTAATTAGAAACTTGTACTTTGATTTTCATTAGTTGAGGGAAAAAAAGTACTTACCAGCCAGGCACGGTGGTGCACGCCTTTAATCCCAGCACTTGGAAGGCAGAGGTAGGAGGATTGCTGTGAGTTCGAGGCCACCCTGAAACTACGTAGTGAATTCCAGGTCAGCTTGGGCTAGAGCGAGACCCTACCTTGGAAAAAAAAAAAAACAAAAACGTATTTCCCTTCTCTGGGGTGTATTTTAATTTCTCAGGTTTGTTTTAGCCAAGGGAATCAGGCTTGGGGTAACACTTTGCAAATCTTCTCAGAGACAAGGCTCATGTTCCCAAGTGATGGTGGGTTTAACATAGCTGTCGGAGTAAAAGAGTATTCTTTATGCCAGTGAAAAATTATGATCATTATAGTAACAAAATAAAATCGTTGTGTTTTCCCCTTTCCTGTGTAGATTAATCATAATGACTGAATTTTTGCCAACAAAATTTCGAGGCTACATGCTACCCTTGTCTCAGGTAAGGTAAAGTGGGAATTCTCCCCACTTCATCCGATAAGATAAATGCAAATGGCTTTTCTTCTGGCCTGGTGATTGATTTGGGTGTAGTACGCTGCCTGTTATTTGACACCAGCTGAAAAGCATGGAGAGAGGCCTGGAGAGATGGCTTAATGGTTAAGGCACTTGCCTGTGAAGCCTAAGGTCCCATGGTGGCACATGCATCTGGAGCTTGTTTGCCGCGGCTGGAGGCCCTGGGGTGCCCATTATATTTCTCTCTCTCTCATAAATAATAAATAAAAGTAAAAAGTCATGGAGAATTCTTGAAGGCAGAGGTCCAGTTCCAAGATTTGCTGAGTCTAAGACTTCTAATAGCAGCATGTGGAACATGGAAGCGTCTTGCTCAATACCCTGGCACTATTCCAGTGGGTGGAGTCCCTGGAATGAGGGGCGCCCAGGAAGTCATCTCAGAGGGGCTTACTCTCCTAACTCCAGAAAAGGAGGCTTCTACCTGTTGAGGAAAAAAAAACACAGCTCTCCCCTCAAAAGGAATAAGGAATAGTTTATTCTGGAGCCAAATTTATGAATGACCACGTCCTAAGAACAAGGATTCAGGTAGTTCCAAATATCATGTTTCAAGGTAAAAATGGTGTGATAAAGTTTTTTATAGTAACAGAACAAAATAAAATCATAAATTGAGACACTTTTCAAATACACTGGTGAAAACACCAGGTAGGTGGATTTCACCAAAGCAGTGAAATCTTGTCATAGGCCGCAGGTATTGTCTGATGACATTCTTAGTCTTTGAGTTGGTTGAAATTACTGGTGAGTTTGTATATTCCAAATAGATTTTATCTAATAGTCACAAGGCTATTAGGGTAAACACAGAGGTGAGTAATAAGTGGCTATTGAGGGGGCTAAGATAACTCAAGATTCCCTAGGACCCATATAAGCCAGATGCATAAGGTGGCATGTGCCTTTGGAGTTCATTTGCAGTGGCTGAAGGTCCTGATGTGCCCTTTCTCTCTCTCTCTCTCTCAAATAAAATAAATAAATAATTTATTTAAAAAAATAAGGGCTGGAGAAATAGATTAGTGGTTAAGACATTTTCCTGCAAAGCCAAAGGACCTAGGTTTGATTCCCAGGTCCTACGTAAGCCAAATGCACAAAATGTTGCATGTGTCTGGAGTTCATTTGCACTAGCCAAAAGGACCCAGGTTCAATTCCCCAATGGCTGGAGGCCCTGGAGCACCCATTTTGCCTCTCTGTCTCTCTCTCTCCCTTCCTTTTTCTCTTTCTTTCCTTCTTTTATTCTCTCTCAAATATATAAATAAAAACAAAATATTTTAAGAATAAAATTAAAAAAATGATCCCAGAGATAGCAAGACCACGGAGGCTCAAGTCCCACAGAACATGCCATAATATTTGCATATAGCCAACACACAACATCCTGCGTATGGTAAATTATTTGCACATGACACTCTAATACATGCTTTGTAGGTATACCGTTGGTCTATTACATAGTTCAGGGACTGATGGCAAGGCTGTATGTGGCCAGTGCAGACATATTTGCTCTTGAGTGTTTTCTGAACACAGTTGGCAGGAAGCATGGGTGAACTCCTTATGTTTGGACCCTGTTGATCTGGCTAGCTGTTTGTTCTCATGTTTTCCTCTTTCCACACCCAAGCACCTGTATCAACAACCAAGAACGCCTTCTCGAACTTCAAACCCAGGTGGTCAGTTACCTAAGAGTCACTAGAATGTCTCTGAAGAATCTTCAACTGTGGCCTTCCGAGAACTTCTATCTTGGGCCAGGCGTGGTGGCGCGTGCCTTTAATCCCACCATTTGAGAGGCAGAGGTAGGAGGATCACCGCGAGTTTGAGGCCACCCTGAGACTACATATTGAATTCCATCTCAGCCTAGGCTACAACGAGAACCTACCTCAAACAAAAAAACAAACAAACCCTCAAAAATAGCATTTATATCGCCATCGTCCCCTGAGACCTCATATTTCCATGTTTCCATTCTCAGGTCATAGCAAACAGTATCCCCCAGGTCACCTGAGCTTTAACCCAGAAACCACAGTGGACCTCTGTCACCCCCTTCCCTGCACGCCACTCCATTACCAAACGCTGCGGTTTCCCCCCATTGATACAACCCCAATCCAAGTTGCCAGCAGTAAGCCTTGTCACCTTTACCTCAAAAAATCTGTGCCAAGCTGGGTGTGGTGGTGGACACCTTTAATCCTAGCACTTGGGAGGCAGAGGTAGGCCTGGGGTAGAGTGAGACTGTGCCTCTAAAAGCAAACAAACAGGGCTAGAGAGATGGCTTAGTGGCTAAGGCGCTTGCTTGCGAAGCCTAAGGACCCATGTTTGACTTTCTGGGCCCCACATAAGCCAGACACACAGGGGTGACAAAGTGCATGAGGTCGTACATGCTCACGAGATGGCGCATGCGTTTGGAGTTCAAGTGCAACAGCGGAGGCCCTGATGTGCCGATTCTTTCTCTCGCTCATAAAAAAATTTACAAAAAACTAAAACAAACAAAACTCTGTACCAAATGCATCAGTTTAAACCAAAACCTTTTGCCACTTTACAAATGATATCAGTCCAATGACACATCACCGGTTACTTGCCGTAGCCTTATCTGTTGCCTCCTCAGAAAACTTGTCCTATGTCACCCAAGTCACTCCACATTTTTCTACTTTCTTTCTTTCTTTCTTTGTTTTTTTGTTTTTTTTTTTTTTTTTTTTTTTTTTGCAGTAGGGTCTTGCTCTAGTCCAGGCAGACCTGGAATTCACTATGTAGTCTCAGGCTGGCCTTGAACTCATGGAAGTCCTCCTACCTCTGCCTCTACCTTGAGTGCTGGGATTAAAGGCGTGCGCCACCACACCCCACCTTTTTCTACTTTCTTTGTAGCTCTGTCACTTCCCGAAATAATCTTATCTTTTCTTTTTTTTTTTTTTTTTTTTGGTTTTTCAAGGTAGGGTCTCACTCTAGCCCAGGCTGACATGGAATTCACTATAGAGTCTCAGGGTGGCCTTGAACTTACAGCGATCCTCCTACCTCTGCCTCCCGAGTGCTGGGATTAAAGGCTTGTGCCACCACGCCCGGCTTCTTATCTTTTCTAAAAATATTTTTGTTTATTTATTTGAGAGTGACAGACAGAGAGGGGGGTAGAGAGAGAGAATGGGTGTGCCAGGGCCTCCAGATGCATGCCCCACTTTGTGCATCTAGCTAACATGGGTCCTGGAGAATTGAGCCTCAAACCCAGTCCTTAGGCTTCATAGGCAAGCACTTAACCACTAAGCCATCTCTCCAGCCCTAATCGTATCTTTTAAAAATATTTCCCTTATTTTTTTATTTATGTATGCGTGGTATGCATGATTGTGTGTATGCATGTTTGTTGTATGTATGTGGGTGTGGGTGCATGTGTGGGCATGTAGAGGCTAGAGGTTGACATCTGGTATTTCCTAAGTTTTTCCCCACTTTTTTTTTTGAGGTAGGGTCTCACTCTAGCCCAGGCTGACCTGGAATTCACTATGTAGTCTCAAGTTGGACTTGAACTCACAGTGAGCCTCCTACCTCAGCCTTCCAAGTGCTGGGATTAAAGGTGTGTACTATCATCTTGGCATCTTTTTTTTTTTTTTTTTGAGGTGGAGTTTCACACTAATCCAGGCTGACCTGGAACACACTACATAGCCCAGGCTGACCTCCAACTCACAGCAACCCTCTTGCCTCTGCCTCACAAGCACTGGGATTTATGTTACAACCCAGTGATCATATTATCAGTTCAAGAAAAAACAAATCCACATCGAAGTATCACAAGGATACTGGATTAAAAACAAAAATTCAGACTAAGTGTGGTTGTGTATGCCTTTAATCCCAGCACTCAGGAGGCAGAGGTAGGAGGATCATCATGAGTTCAAGGCCACCCTGGGACTACATAGTGAATTCCACATCAACCTGGGTAGAGTGAGACCCTACCTTGAAAAAAATAATAATAATAACTTTTGTTATGTTGCTGAGTCTCTCTTTAAGAAAACAAACTGACCCACAGTGGAGTGACCTGAGTCACCCAGCCCTCTGTGTCAGTAAAGCTAGTGCTGGGGATAAAATCTGGCTTGTTACTCCTCAGAAATGTCACCTGGCCCTTGCGCAATGCCAAATGACAGGTGAGGCGGGGCGGATCGAGCAGATCGTTTTCGGGTCTCTTTTCCCAGGTTTTCTGGCTTGCTGGCTCCCTGCTCATCATCAGCCTGGCGTCTGTGGTCATCCCCACCATCGGGTGGCGTTGGCTCATCCGCATTGCCTCCATCCCTGGCATTGTCCTCGTCATGGCCTTCAAGGTGACACGCTTCTCAGGCTGCCTGGAATGCTTCCCTCGCCCTGCTGGACCACTGATCTCTTTGCCTCAACTATCTTCCAGACAGCCAACCAGCTCCTCTCCCTCATGTACATTAGGATCTGTTCCTGGAAATTTGTCCTCATGAGCAGACTGAGGGTGCTGACCCCCCACCCATGCCCACCCTCAGTGCACATCTTTCACGCGCTCCCGGGCCCTGGCAGACTTGCCATTTTGTCCTCCTTCTCTCCCATTCACCTGCAGCAGAATCAGCATCCTAGCTGGGCTTGGTGGCGCACGCCTTTGGTCCCAGCACTCAGGAGGCAGAGGTAGTTAGGATCGCCGTGAGTTTGAGGCCACCCTGAGACTACATAGTGAATTCCAGGTCAGTCTGGGCCAGAGTGAGACCCTACCTCGAAACAACAACAACAAAATGTACCTGATTCTCAGCATCAACTTCCTGCTTAGGTTTCAATAGATCCCTGCTCTCTGTTCAAAGACAGGATTAGCCACTGAGCAGAAATGCACTGTTTCCTTTTGTGCCCTCTGCCCTGGGAGGTCAAAGGACTTCCGAACCCACAAGGGTCCCAAGTGGTCACTTCTTCAAAGCCTCAGCCCAGTTCAGGTACTCTCTCTCAAGTTTCTGTCAGAATACCCCCAGCTTTTGGCCTGAGGCTACCCATAGATTTCTGCAATCTGTCCATCTTAAGGAAGATCTTTGTGATAATGAAAGTGGATTTCACTGTTTCTCTTTGGAAAGCTAGAGGTCTATCTTCTCATCAGTTATCTTCCAAAATATTTAAAGAGGGGCTGGAGGGATGGCTCAGCGTTAAGGTATTTGCCTGTAAATCCAGAGGACCGAGGTTTGATTCCCCAGGACCCATGTTAGCCAGATGCACAAGGGGCACACGTATCTGGAGTTCGTTTGCAGTGGCTGGAGGACATGGCATGCCCATTCTCTCTTTCTCCCTCTTTCTGTCAAATATATAAAAAATAAAATATTAAAAATATATTTAAAGAGTAAATGCCCCCTAAGTCTTTGCTCCTCTGCATTAGGGGAAATCGTGACTGTCACACCTCCCACAGCAGCTGGTCCCAGGACCCCGCCCCTGTCTCTTCTGGACAAGCTCAGATGGTCAGTGTCTCCGTTTCAGTGAACTGTTGCTTAGAACCACACCAGGGCACTGGGAATGTGGTTCCATGTTCTAACATTTGCCTAGTATGTACAAGGCCCTGGGTTCAATCCTTGGAACTATGTCAAAAAGAGTCATGCCAAGACCCTGTCAGATAGTCTGGTGGCCAGTTGGGCCTAAGGCTTTCTGTGAGAAGATCGTCTGCCCCTGTCCATGTACAGTAAGACTCCCACTCTTTTCTTTTTTCCTTTCTTTCTCTTTGTTTTATTTATTTATTTATTTATTTATTTATTTATTTATTTATTTGAGAGCGACAGACACAGAGAGAAAGACAGATAGAAGGAGAGAGAGAGAATGGGCGTGCCAGGGCTTCCAGCCTCTGCAAACGAACTCCAGACGCGTGTGCCCCCTTGTGCATCTGGCTAACGTGGGACCTGGGGCACCAAGCCTCGAACCGGGGTCCTTAGGCTTCACAGGCAAGCGCTTAACCGCTAAGCCATCTCTCCAGCCCTGGTTTTGTTTTTTGAGATAGGGTCTCACTCTAGCCCAGGCTGACCTGGAATTCACTGTTAGTCTCAGGATGGCCTTGAACTCATGGAAATCCTCCTGTCTCTGCCTCCTGGGTGTGGGGATTAAAGGTGAGTGCCACCACGCTGGGCTTCATTATTTTCTTAGCCAACTACATCCCACCATTGGATGCTGTCGGGCTTAGGATCATGCATGCCCTGGGTTTGCTATATACCAGTTCTTTTGAAGAACCAAGAACACCAACCCTATAATTGTATAATTGATGTGCTTCACAAATTCAAGCTAAATTCAAGCATCTAAGGTTCATCCTTTGGTATTAGTCCAGTGTACCATCTTTTCTACATTCTCTCCCTAAAGGCAAATTCCCAAGTCAGCTTTGAATTTCTCAGAGTGCCCGTTATGGCTGGGCACGGTGGCGCACGCCTTTAATCCCAGCACTCTGGGAGGCAGAGGTAGGAGGATCACTGTGAGTTCCAGGTCACCGTGAGACTAGAGTGAATTCCAGGTCAGCCTGGGCTAGAGTGAGACCCTACCTCGAAAAACCAAAAGATGAAAACAAATGAACAAAAAGAATGGCCGCTATGCTGTGGGCCTCCATGCCTGTCTCACTCTTTTCCGTTCTAGGAAAACTCAGACCATGTAGTGTAGAAAACAGTAACATGGTACTTTGGGGGTCACAGCCCGTGACACTCTCCTGTTCTTTATACTCTGCGCACAGTTTATTCCTGAATCAGCTCGGTTCAACGTCTCCACTGGGAACACTGAGGCCGCCCTGTCCACCCTGGAGCGCATCGCTAAGGTGAACCGTTCTGTCATGCCACAGGGGCAGCTGGTGGAGCCCATCCTGGTGAGTTAAAGGCGACCTCCAACCTTACAGAGTTAATCACATCATTTGGCATCGTTGTTTATAACGTGAGAGACTGTTTCATATTTTTTTTTTGTTTTTTTTTTTTTGAGGTAGGGTCTCGCTGTAGCCCAGGCTGACCTGGAATTCACTATGGAGTCTCAGGGTGGCCTCAAACTCATGGCAATTCTCCTACCTCTGCCTCCCGAGTGCTGGGATAAAAGGTGTGTGCCACCACGCCTGGCTTGTTTTATAATTTTTAAAAATTTATTTGCATATGTGTGTTTGCATGTCTGCATGCCGTACCATGCTGTGGAGGTCAGATGACAATGTAGAGGTAGGTGTCTGTCTTCTTTTGAGACAGGGTCTCTTGCTGCTGCAAAGGAATGACAGACTTACTGGTCTGGGAGCTTTGAATTATCCTTGCCTTGCTCCCATTGTCACAAGGCCTTGGGATCACACACTTAGGTGACTTTGCACCCATTTTTTTAAAAAAATTTATTTTTACTTATTTATTTGACAGAGAGAAATATACACAGAAGGAATAGGCATGCCAGAGCCAGAGCCTCTAGCCGCATGATGAACTCCAGACATGTGCACCATCACGTGCATCTGGCTTACATCTGGGGAGTTGAACCTGGGTCCTTAGGCTTTATAGGCAAGAGCCTTAACTGCTAAGCCATCTCTCCAGCCCTACACCCATCTTTATGTGGGTGCTAGGGAGGATCCAGATAGTATTGGCAGGCTTTGTAAACTGATGCTTTTAAACACTGAGTCATCTCCACAGTCCCTGTTTTATAAGTTTTGTTCTTTTTTTTCTCAATTTTTATTAACATTTTCCATGATTATTAAAAGTATCCCATGGTAATACCTTCCCTCACTTTCCCCTTTGAAATTCCATTCTCCATCATATCCCCTCCCCATCTCAATCAGTCTCTCTTTTATTTTGATGTCATGATCTTTTCCTCCTCTTATGATGGTCATGTGTAGGTAGTGTCAGGCACGGTGAGGTCATGGATATCCAGGCCGTTTTGTGTCTGGAGGGAGCAAGTTGTAAGGAGTCCTACCATTCCTTTGGCTCTTACATTCTTTCTGCCACCTCTTCTGCATTAGACCCTGAGCCTTGGAAGGTGTGATCAGGATGTTACTCAGTACTCCAGTTACTTCTTTCCAACACTATAATACCTTCTGAGTCATCCCAAGGTTACTGCCATCTGAAAAGAGAAGATTCTCTACCCAAAGTGAGAGTAGCATTAATATAAGGGTATAAATATTAAGAGAAGTGCTTACTGGGCAATTTGATAATCATAGTATATACATTTTTCCAGACATCAGCAGATGTTACACCCCTAGGGCTCATGACTACCCCTCTTTTGAGTTTTCAGTATCAGGAATGTGTTTCCCCTCATAGAGTGGGCCTCCAGTCCAATTGGAGGGCAGTTGGTTTCCACCATGACAGACATGCCACTATTGCATCCGTTGGCTCATTTGGGCTGGGTGGCTAATTATAAGGCTTGTAGTGTCCAATTTTATTTTCTTGTACTGGCCTTGTTTTGTTTTGATAAGGCCTGCCGGTTTCCTTCATAAAGGTTGACGCCATCTTGCTGCATCCTAATGTGCAGTTGACTTTCTTTGTTCATGTATTAGTTTTGTTACTGGAAGTATCCCTTTTTATTTTATCATGCTGGGATACATGAAGCCATTTCATGCCTGCATGTTTACTTTGAACTTATCCCCCATTGCCTTCCCTTACTATTCCTCTCATCTCCCATGAGTCCTTTCTTTTTTTAATTTTATTTTATTATTTGAGAGCGACAGACAGAGAGAAAGAGTGGGCACGCCAGGGTCTCCGACCACTGCAAACGAACTCCAGATGTGTGCGCCCCCTTGTGCATCTGGCTGATGTGGGTTCTGGGGAATCGAGCCTTGAACCGGGGTCCTTAGGCTTCACAGGCAAGCACTTAAATGCTAAGCCATCTCTCCAGCCCCCACAAGTCCTTTTGTTCCCTAGACAGTTGTTTCTGAGACTGACTTAATTCGCTTGATATGGTTCTCTCTAGTTGCATCCATTTTCCTACAAATAACACGCTTGATTCTTCTTTATGGCTAAAAATAATAAATAAGTAAATCCCATTGTGTGTATGAACCACACATTCTTTATCCATTCCTCATTCCTCTGTTGTTGGACATCTAGGTTGGTTCCACAACTTAACTATTGTGAGTAGTGTTACAAACCAGGCAGGGTGGCTCACACCTTTAATCCCAGCACTCAGGAGGCCTAGATACGAGGATTGCTGTGAGTTCAAGGCCACCCTGGGACTGCATAGTGAACTCCAGGTCAGCCTGGGCTACAGTGAGACCCTACCTTGAAAAAACAACAACAAAGAAAAAGAAAAGAAAAGAAAAAGAAAATGTTTTGACATAGATTTAACACATGCTTAGGGAGAGAGGGGGCAGTTAGAAACAGGACCTTAAACACACAAGACATGAATGTGCACTTCTCAAATTACTGCTGAATTTAGGTGTCTTTTGTAGTGGCTATATGTAACATGATATTGTTGAAAGGATATAATTTACAACGAAGTTTAAAGATTAAGCAATTGCTGGCCATGGTGGTACATGCCTTTAATCCCAGCACTCGGGAGGCAGAGGTAGGAGGATTGCCATGAGTTTGAGGCCACCCTGAGAGTCGATACTGAATCCCAGGTCAGCCTGGGCTAGAGTTAGAACCCTACCTCGAAAAACCAAAATAAAAAGCAATACCTTAAGAATTAAAGTTTAAAAGTAAGTAAAAGACCTATAAGCTGGTTTGCTTATTTATCTAAAGTAATTTTCTTTTGTAAAGGAAATTTTGAGTCAGTGAGACAAGGAGCATTGTGTGTGATGATGAGAAAGGAGTGCTGGTAAGATCACATTCAAGGTCACAAGCATTCCGGGCCTGAGTAAGCAGAGCTAGTTCATTTGTTGACTGGAGCATCCTTGTTTGAGATGTCTTTAGGAAAATGAGCATTAGCTTCTGTAGGTAATTATGGTTTCATACGTTATGTTGAAGTTTCTTAGCCCTCACGGACCAGGAAACACAAAGTAGACCCTGACATGAGAGACTTTTCCCCCTTCACACAGCCCCTTGGTTTCCTTGGCCTTCCTATCCTGCCTCAGAATGAGAGGTCAGACTTCAGGGGCAGTGAGTTCTCCCACTTGCCAAGGAGGATAGCTCGCCCCAGACCAACTACATGAAATGTACGCATTAAGCGCCACACTCCAGGGATTTGGGTGAGTTGTGCCGTGGAGGCTGAGTGGGTGACAATCATCCTTTCAGTGTACCAGAATACCTGACAACAAACAACTTTAAAAGGGGAAAGACTTGGGCTGGAGAGATAACTCAGCAGTTGCAGCTCTTGCCTGCAAAGCCTGATGACCAGGGTTTGACTCCCCAATACCCATGCAAAGCCAGATGTGCATGCATCTGGAGTTTCTTTGCAGTGGTTAGAAGCCCCAGGGCACCCATTTCCTCTCTCATTTTCCCTCTCTCTCCTTGGAAATAAATAAATAAGTTAATAAAAAGAGGGGCTGGAGAGATGGCTTAGTAGGTAAGGTGTTCGACCTCTCTCTAGACCCCACATAAGCCAGATGCAAAGGTGACACCAGCGAAATGTCACACATGTGCACAAGGAGGCGCAAACGCCTGGAGTTTGGTTGCAGTGGTGGAGGCCCTGGGGTGCCAATTCTCTCTCTCTCTTGCTCAATCACTCTCGCTCTCTCTAAAAAAAAAAAAGAAAGAAAAACGAAAGAGACTTATTTTGACTCACAGTTTCAGAGGACACAGTCCACGGTCAGCAGGCTCTGTTGCTCCTGGTCTGTCGTAAGACAGAACGTCACAGTGGAAGGACATGTCAGAGCAGAGCTGCTCACTTCATGACGGCCGCAGAGCATGGCAGAAGATGACAGAGAGGGGTCCAGGACAAGATATGACCCCCAGAAATACACCCTGCAGTGGTCTGGTTACAAATAGGCCCCACCTCTGACAGTTTTCATCACGTCTCAGTAACGCCATCTGATTATGAATCCTCCAGTGGACTAATCTACTGGTTAAGCAGAGCCCTTGTGATTTAGTCAGCTCTCAGTGGTTCGATCCACCAGGGAGGGACCAGGCTTTTAAACCATGAGCCTTTCTGCAGACTATTCCATATTCAACTCTCCGTGTGATCTCACTCCACCATATCCCTATTATTCTTGTTTTTTATTATGTAGAATATGAGAGACATGCTTCCTCCCCATAACCCTCTGTATATATTCTGAATATTCTGTCTCCCCTTTCCTTATCCCAGGAGAAAAGAGGAAGATTTGCTGACCTATTAAGTGGTACATACCTACGCACCACATTGCAGATCTGGGTCATATGGTGAGAATGCAATTTCTTTTTTCTTTTCTTTTCTTGCTTTTTTTTTTTTTTTTTCCTGAGTGTTGTGGCACATGCCTTTATGTGCCTGGAGTTTGTTTGCAGTGGCTAGAGGCCCTGCTGCACCCATTTTCTCTCTCTCTCATAAATAAATAATGTCTAAACAACAACAAACAAATAAATCAAATAAATGTGTCAATACAAGCTCAACTTTAAACTCACCGGAGATATGTAGATTACATCCCAACAAGGTGCCGTTATCGACCCGCCAGTGCATGAGCCCTGTTACAGTGAAAGGAACTGACTGGATCAAGGGTTGGCCAGGATACAGAGCCATTGCACGCCATTCAGACACAGCTACTTGCCGTTCTAATGAGGGCCGTCACTGTGAGAAACTGTTACCACAGTAGAAAATTGCATCTCGTAGGGCTCAGCAACTCTATATTTCTAAGAGTATACCCAACAGAAATGCACGTTTCCCAAAAGCCTTTTTTTTTTTTTTTTCCTTTTGGGTTTTTGAGGTAGGGTCTTGCTCTATTCCAGGCAGACCTGGAATCTACTATGTAGTCTCAGGGTGGCCTTGAACTCATGGCAATCCTCCTACCTCTAGAGGGTTGGGATTAAAGTCATGCACCATCATGCCCATAAACATTATATATATATATATATATATATATATATATATATATATATTTTTTTTTTTTTTTTGGAGGAGTTGGGGAGAGGGCAGGTTTGATATAGGATATCACGGTAGCCCAGGCTGACCTGGAATTCACTCTGTAGTCCCAGGCTGGCCTCGAACTCACAGTGATCCTCCTACCTCTGCCTTCCAAGTATTGGGATTAAAGGGTACGCCGCCACACCTGGCTCCAAAAGACTTTCTTGGGTGCTGAGGTTATGGTACAGGAGGCAGGCTTTCTTTTCCCTTACCCTGCCAGCCCTGTGCCCGCTTATCCCTGCCCCTTGGAGTTCTTCCCATCGTCCAGGTCCCACCCAAGCTTTTGTTCATGACGGTCTTTCCTCACTCCCAGGCTGGGGATCTCCTTTGCCTACTACGGGGTCATCCTGGCCAGCGCCGAGTTGCTGGAGAGGGACCTGGTCTGTGGTTCAAAGTCAAAGTCAGAATCCGAAGTGGTAGCGACTGTTGGGGACTCAGAGAGTCACAGCCCCTGCCACTGCCACCTGTTCGCCCCCTCCGACTACCGGACCATGATCATCAGCACCGCTGGGGAAATTGCCCGTAAGTGTCCCTGCATGGGCTGGGCTCCTATCTCTTTCAACCTGGGACACATGTGACTCAGGAGAGAAGTATGACTTGTAACCTGGCTCTGCCTAGTAGTGACGTGTTGCAAAGCCTGCTGACATGTCCCCAGTTTGGATTAATGTGGAGAAGCCAGTCTGTAGGAGTCAAGCTTTGAGGTCCTCAATTATATCACCCCTAAGATGCACTGTTACTCTCTCCCAAATCCGGGTGTGTTTTATAACTTGTTAGATTTCTGTTTTCTTATTAAAAAAAAAAATACTTGGGCTGGAGAGATGGCTTAGTGGTTAAGTGCTTGCCTGTGAAGCCTAAGGACCCCAGTTCGAGATTCCATTCCCCAGGACCCATGTAAGCCAGATGCACAAGGTGGCGCATGCATCTGGAGTTTGTTTGCAGTGGCTGGAGGCCCTGGTATGCCCATTCTCTCTCTCTCTCTCTCTCTCTCTGCCTCTTTTTCTCTTGGTCTGTCTGTCATTCTCAAATAAAATAATAATAATTTTTTTTAAAAAAAGTATTGTATTTGATTTATTTGCAAGCAGGTAGAGATAGAAGAGAGACAGACAAAGAGAATGCCACTGCAAACACCCTCCAAATGTGTGCACCACTTTGAGTTTCTGGCTTTACGTGGGTACTGGGGAACCTGGGTGGCCAGACTTTGAAGGCACTCACCTTAACCACTAAGCCATCCCTCCAGCCCCCAGCTTGTTAGATCTGTATCGGCAGCACTGTTTTTGCTGACCTAAAAGGACAGGACTTAAGAACAAACGGTCGAAGGGCTGGGGATGTAGCTCAGTTGGTAGGGTTCCACCCGTAGTTCTACATAAACGTGGGTGTGGAGGTGCAGGCCTTTTACCTGATCACTTGGAGGTAGAAGCAGGAGGGTCCAAAGCTCAAGATCATCCTTGACTATGTGGTGAGTTTGAAGCCAGCCTGGGATACCTATCTCAGAAAAAGAAAGAGAGAGAGATAGAGAAAGAGAGGAAGAAAGAAAGAAAGAAAGAGAAAAGAAAAAAGAAAAATAAATCAATAGTCCTGAGCTGAGTGTGGTGGCACACAGCTGTAATCTAAGCACCGTGGAGGTAAAGGTAGGAGGATCATGAGCCCACCCCACAAAAAAATAGAAAAGAAATCAATGGCAGTCCCCAAAAATAATGAAAATGAAAATCAGTGTATAAAACATTCAGTTCTAGAGAGCTAGCAGTGTACAATAGACCTGCATAGTAGGATTTGGCAGCCTGAGTGAGTTAAAAAAAAATCAAAAGTCCCTTATGTACAGCAGCGCGCGTCACTCGTGGGCCCGTGTGGGAAAAGCACACTGAGAGTCACGGAGTCGAGGTCGGGGGCCTGCGGCTCGCGGAGACGTTGCTCTCCCGCGCAGTGACAAGGACGTGTCTCTGCTGGCGTTGGGGCCACCTGTGCTCTGGTCCACCGCCTGTGTTTGCCGTTTGCCTCCTAGTGAACCCTTTAAACATCCTCGGCATCAACTTCCTGGGAAGACGGCTGAGCCTGTCCATCACCATGGGATGTACGGCTTTGTTCTTCCTTCTGCTCAACATCTGCACCTCCAGGTATTTCCAGAGAAGCGGCGAGGGGTGGATTCCCAATGGGGCCTCCTGACTCCTGGCATTCAGCGGCCACTGGAGAAAGCAGAGGGTGTTCGTTGGGCTAAGAGGGCTCCTCTGGCTCCCTAGGCTCTGCCCCCTTCATCCACCTCAGGAAGTGGCCGCAGCCTTAAGATGCTCACTTTACCCACCAAGGATTTAAAAATATACATATTTTATTTATTTACTTAGAGAGAGGGGAGAAGAATGGGCACACCAGGGCCTCTTGCCACTGCAAATGAACTCCAGATGCACGAAGGGGCTTTATGAGGGTACTGGGGAATCGAACCTGGTCGCCAGGCTTTGCCAGCAAGTGCATTTTCACTGCTGAGCAAATCTTCCCAACTCATCCCAACAAGGATTCTCGTGCAAAGCTTCTTGGAGAATAGCCCTAGTCTATCAAATTACCTGGGCCGATGCCAGGATAGTTTAGTGATAACAATAACATTTCCCTAGTGTGAAATACACTTCATCCCAAATTTGCAATCCTAGAGCCATAATTCTGAGCAATAATCCAAGGTTGACTCTGGGTCTATGGGTTCCGCACGCACAGGTCAACCACCATGGAGTGAAAGTAGTTTAAACATTTGCATTTGTACTGAGCATGCACAGGCTTTTCCCTGTCACTGTTCTTTAAACAACATCAAACAACTATTTAAACAGCATTTTATTAGGTTTTATAAGTAATCTAGATATGCTTTAAACAGGATTTAAGTGTATACATAGCTTCTATGCAAATACCATGTCTTTTTTCTTTTTGGTTTTTCAAGGTAGGGTCTCACTCTAGCTCAGGCTGACCTGGAATTCACTATGGAGTCTCGAGGTGGCCTCAAACTCGTGGCGATCCTCCCACCTCTGCCTCCCAAGTGCTGGGATTAAAGGCATGCGCCACCACACCCAGCTCTTTTTCTTTTTTCTTTAAAGGTAATATGTCTCTCTAGCCCAGGCTGACATGGAACTCACTCTGTAGTCCCAGGCTGGCCTCAAACTCCAGCAGTCCTGCCTCCCAAGTGCTTGAGATTAAAGGCATGCACCACCAGGCCCGGTTACCATGTCATTTTTATAGCTGGAACTTGAGCATCCTTGGGTTTTGCTATTATGGGGTAGAGAATGTCCTGGCACCAATCTTTCATCTATCCTGATAGATAAACCATCTATCATGTATTCTGCAAATTGTGCCATTTTCCAAGGCATGTACTTATGGAGGTGGGGGGAACAGGCTGGAATGACCCCTTCAGGGGAATGGATTGGGAGGAGGCTGGCTTTCAGACGCCACAGGTAAGCCAGTTGGGAAGCATCCCCTCCGTGCGGTTCTGAATTGGTGTGGCAGGCTCTCGGCATCGGTGATGCGCTGGGTGCTGGCGCTGGGGAGCCTCCGCACGGCCTTGAGCAGCGTTCCTCTGTTGCCTTTCCCTAGTGCCGGCCTCATCGGCTTCCTCTTCATGCTGAGGGCCCTGGTGGCAGCAAACTTCAACACCATCTACATCTACACTGCTGAGGTGAGCTTGGGGAAGCGTTTGATTACACTGGGGCACGCAAGATGAGCTTCTTAAGATGGTATTGATCCATGGACAGTGCATCCCTGATTTCTCTTAGCGTTTTTTGATAATTATTTATTGTATTTCTTTTTGCTTTTTCAAGGTAGGGTCTCACTCTAGCTTAGGCTGACCTGCAAATCACTCTGTAGTCTCAGGGTGGCCTCGAACTCATGGCAATCCTTCTACCTCTGCCTTCGAGGGCTGGGATTAAAGGCGTGTGCCACCACTCCCGGCTTCTCTTAACTTAATTTTTTTTTTAATTATTTATTTATTTATTTGAGAGAGACAGACACAGAGAGAAAGACAGATAGAGGGAGAGAGAGAGAATGGGCGCGCCAAGGCTTCCAGCCTCTGCAAACGAACTCCAGACGCGTGCGCCCCCTTGTGCATCTGGCTAACGTGGGACCTGGGGAACCGAGCCTCGAACCGGGGTCCTTAGGCTTCACAGGCAAGCGCTTAACCGCTAAACCATCTCTCCAGCCCCCTCCCTTTTTTTTTTAAACTTTTTATTGACAACCTCCATAAATATATACAATGTACCCTGATCAAAATCCCCTTCCATCATCTCCTCTGTGCCCGCTCCTACCTCCCCTCCGCTTGGTAACTTTTAACAATGTTCTTAAACCATCCCATTAGAAAATGACAGTAGAAGGGCTAGGGAGATTACTCAATGGTTAAAGGCACTTGCTTGCAAAGCCTGTTGGCCAGGGTCCAATTCCTCAGTACTCACATAAGGCCGGATGCTGAACGTGATCCGTGTATCTAGAGTTTGTTTGCAGTGACAAGAAGCCCTACTAAGCTCACACTCACTCTATCTCTGTCTCTCTTTCTCCTCACAAATAAAAATATTAAAATATTTTTTTCATTAATTTATTTATGAGAGAGAGAAAGGGCATGCCAGGGCCTCTAGCCACTGTCAGCGAACTCCAGGCACACGCACCATATGTGCAACTGGCTTATATGGGTTCTGAGGAATCAAAACTGGGTCCTTAGGTTTCGCAGGCAAACAGCTTAACCACCAAGCCATCTTTCTGGCCCGTAAAAATATTTTTTTAAAAAAGAAATGACACTAAAAGGTTGGTTCAATGTGGATTTTTAAAATTTTTTTTTTATTATTTATTTGAGAGCAACAGACACAGACAGAAAGACAGATAGAGGGAGAGAGAGAGAATGGGCGCGCCAGGGCCTCCAGCCTCTGCAAACGAACTCCAGACGCGTGCGCCCCCTTGTGCATCTGGCTAACGTGGGACCTGGGGAACCGAGCCTCGAACCGGGGTCCTTAGGCTTCACAGGCAAGCGCTTAACCACTAAGCCGTCTCTCCAGCCCTCAATGTGGATTTTTGTCCTCACATTTTTATTTATTTATTTATTTATTTATTTGAGAGCGACAGACACAGAGATAAAGACAGAGAGAGGGAGAGAGAGAGAATGGGCGCGCCAGGGCTTCCAGCCTCTGCAAACGAACTCCAGATGCGTGCGCCCCCTTGTGCATCTGGCTAACGTGGGACCTGGGGAACCGAGCCTCGAACCGGGGTCCTTAGGCTTCACAGGCAAGCGCTTAACCGCTAAGCCATCTCTCCAGCCCTGCCCTCACATTTTGTATATGGAAAACCATTCTCTGAAAAATAGGACCCTTTGAAATGTTTGTGTGTGTGTGTGTGTGTGTGTGTGTGTGTGTGTCTGAAGAGTTTTCTTTAGTGGTTAAGGCGCTTGCCTGCAAAGCAAGGCCTCAGATTCACGGCAATTTTTCTACCTTATGGATTAAAGGCATGCACCATCAAAACATGTTATTTATTTGCAACTTTGTGTGACAGAGAGAAAGAGAGAGAGAAAGAGAGAGAGAGAGAGAGAGAGAGAGAGAGAGAGAGAGAGAGAGAGTGAGAGAGGAATGGGTGAGCCAGGTTCTTCTGCCCCTGCCAACTAACTTCAGATGCATGTACCATTTTGCACTTTGTGGACCTGGCTTTACGTGAGTATTGGGGAATTGAACACAGTGTAGGCGACCTTGCCAATGAAGACTTTAACCACTGAGCCATCTCTCCAGCCCATGCTCACCTTTAAAATTTTTATTTTATTTTATTTATTTGAGAAAGAGGAAGAGGCAGATAGAAAGAGAGAGAGACACAGAGCACTTGGGCACACCAGGGCCTCCAGCCACTGCAAACAAACTTCAGAACCATGCACCCCCTTGTGCATCTGGCTCACTGTGGGAACTGGGGAAATCAAACCTGGGTCCTTAGGTTTTGCAGGCAAGTGCCTTAGCCACTAAGTCTTTTCTCCATCCTTTTTTGTTGTTGTTGTCTGTTTGTTTTTGAGGTACAGTCTTGCTCTAGCCCTGGCTGACCTGGATTTTTATTTATATATTTATTTTTAATTATTTATTTATTTTTTTATTTGAGAGCAACAGACACAGAGAGAAAGACAGATAGAGGGAGAGAGAGAATGGGCGCGCCAGGGCTTCCAGCCTCTGCAAACGCACTCCAGACGCGTGCGCCCCCTTGTGCATCTGGCTAACGTGGGACCTGGGGAACCGAGCCTTGAACCGGGGTCCTTAGGCTTCACAGGCAAGCACTTAACCGCTAAGCCTTCTCTCCAGCCCTGACCTGGAATTTTAACAAACTTTGTTTTGTTAAAATTTTGTTTTGTTTTGTTGTTGAGGTTGGGTCTCACCACTCTAGCCCAGGCTGACCTGGAATTCATTCTGTAGTCTCAGGGTAGTCTTGAACTCCTGGTGATCCTTCTAAACCTCTGCTTCCCCAGTGCTGGGATTAAAGGCACTAGACACCCAGCTATTAAGTGACTCCTTTAAAGTGTTTATTTGGGCTAATAGCTACTGTTATAATGGTTGGTGTTTACTATTACAAAGAATCAAAATTGTGCGCTGTGCCATCATACCCGGTGTGTTTGATAGTCTGTGCTGGGGCGGGCCTGGTAAGGAATCGCAAAGAGGAGGCCGCACTGACCAGCGTTATCTTTGCCGCTTCGCAGGTCTACCCCACCACGATGCGCGCTCTGGGCATGGGAACCAGCGGCTCCCTGTGCCGCATCGGGGCGATGGTGGCTCCCTTCATATCCCAGGTACAGCCCAACAGGGTTGCAGAGGGCAACTGGGCCTGGGGGCGGTGGGGAAAGAATCCAGGGGACTTCCAAGCAAGGGTTTCTGCTTCCTTAGTTGCGCACACGTGTTCCATTCCTGTGGGTCCTAATGCTGACTTAGATCTGTCGCGGGACTTGCAGCTGGATGATCCCAGAAGGGCAACTGAAAAACAGCTGGAAGGAACCAAGAGGCAGAGCCTAAGCCCCTGGAGGCAGAGACAAGCAGGGTTCCGTTAATGCAGCTGTAAGCTTGGTACAGGTTGGAACAAAATCCGGGGGGGCACCTGGCACCAAGTGTGAAGCTTTGGGCTGGAGAGATTGCATAGCGGTTAAGAACGCTTGCCTGTGAAGCCTAAGGACCCAGGTTCGCGGCACATGTGTCTGGAGTTCATTTGCAGTGGCCAGAGGCCCTGCTACGCCCATTCTCTCTGCCTCTTTTATTAAAAAATAAAAATAAATAAAAGAGGGAAGCTTTGCATCAGGAGGAATAAAACAGGCAATTACAGCAACTTAGGTAAGGACATAGGCTCTCCAAGGCCAGACTGCTCATCCTCCACATGGGCCATTCTCTTTTGAACATAGCAAACAGAAATCCTTTTTCTTTTTTCTCAAGGTAGGGTCTCACTCTAGCCCAGGCTGACCTGGCATTCACTATGGAGTCTCAGGGTGGCCTCGAACTCACAGTGACCCTCCAACCTCTACCTCCCGAGTGCTAGGATTAAAGGCGTGCCCCCCACCGTGCCTGTCCAGAAATTCACCTAATCTTCCTGCAGCAAAAGTCATCAAAAAAAGTGAGCAGAGGACTGGAGAGATGGCTTAGTGGTTAAGCACTTGCCTGTGAAGCCCAAGGACCCCAGTTCGAGGCTTGATTCCCCAGGGCCCACGTTAGCCAGATGCACAAGGGGACGCATGCGTCTGGATTTCGTTGGCAGTGGCTGGAGCCCCTGGCGTGCCCATTCTCTCTCTCTCTCTCTCTATCTGCCTCTTTCTCTCTATGCCTGTTGCTCTCAAATAAATAAATAAAAATAAACAAACAAACAAAGAAAAGAAAAGCTTCGTAGCCCAGCTTTCCCTGGGAATAGAGCCGGGAGTCAGGCAGCCACCCGCATCATTCTCCCTGCTGAATCCGAGCCATTTGTACGGGGCTCACTGCTTGGAGGTGGAGCAGGCTTGTGGAGCAAGCAAAAACCCAGCTGGCATCTCTCCTGTGCCAAGGGGTTCTGGTCTGCTTCTCCTCCTGGGTCCAAGGCAGGCTGCCAGCTCTGTAGCTATCGCCCCTCTTCCCCTGCCCCTTATTTGTAACAGAGGATGGATGACAGTCCAGCCCCACAGGCTTGTCCTGATGATTCACATGAGATTAATACATGCAAAGCCTTTTGGCCAATATGTGATATGCACTAAGCATTCGAGAAATGCTACCTAATAATAATGATAGTAACAACTGGGGCCATATGCTGCTCAGATGAATACTTCTTACCAAGAAAAATACTTTGAGGCTGGCATCATGGCTCAGTAGTTAAAGGCACTTGCTTCCAAAACCTGTTGGCTGGGGTTCAATGTCTCCAACACCCACATGAAGCCAGAAACACAAAGTGGCACATGCATCTGGAGTTCATTTGCAGTGGCAAGAGGCCCTAGCATGCCCACATTCTGTCAAATTTAAAAAAAAAATTTTTTAAAGAAAGAACTAATTTTTGTTTTTTTTTTTTTGCCCCCAGATGAACCCTTTTCTGTTCAAGTGAATGATGGCTGTAAACAGCCTACATGAGAAGATATCTGGATCTTGAAAGCTAAATGCATGTGACATCTCAGAACTCAGTCTTTTTACTATTTAATTTATTTAATTAAATTTATTTGCAAGCAGAGAGAGAATGAGAGGGGGGGAAGGAGACAGAAAGAATGGGTGCACCAGGGCCTCCAGCCACTGCAAAGGTACTTCAGATGCATCTGCTTAACATGGGTCCTGGGGAATGGAACCTGGGTCCTTTGGCTTCGCAAGCAAGTGCCTTAACTGTTAAGCCATCTCTCCGGTCCTTTTTTTTTTTTTCTTTATTAATTTGAGAGGGGGCGGGAGGAGAATTGATGTGCCAGGGTCTTCAGCTGCTGCAAACAAATTCCAGATACATGTTCCACTTTATGCATCTGGCTTACTCGGATACTGGGAAATAGAACCTGGGTCCTTAGGCTTTGCAGGCAAGTGCCTTAACCACTAAGCCATCTCTCCAGCCCAAGATTTAATTCACTTCATATTACCGTACACCTATTGATGTAAGATTTGGGGGGTTCTAGGAGGGTCCCCCAGGCATGTGAACCTCAATTTTTGGATCTTTATCTGATTTAGCAAGGAATTGAAAACATAGACTCTGAGAAGGGTAAATAATGAATTACCAGGTTTATTTAGGGGGAATTAAAATCCAGCAGGGAGGCAAGCTGAAAGACTCAAGCCAGAGATGAATTCTCTTTGCCCGGCTGGAAAGGAAGAGGGAGACAAGACACTCTCCATCCGAGAAATCTCTGGGGTAAAAACACATGTGGAAGACAAAGCATAAGAGCCTTCACAGAAGAGACCGGAGAGGAATAGAAAATAGAAGGAAAAAAAAAACATATATATATATATATACACATATACATATATACACATATATATATGCCCGGCGTGGTGGTGCATGCCATTAACCCCAGCGCTCAGGAGGCAGAGGTAGGAGGTAGCTGTGAGTTTGAGGCCATCCTGAGACTGAGGCTACATAGTGAATTCCAGGTTTTCAGGTCATGCTACCGTAAAAAACAAATAAAACAAAAGAGAGAGAGAGAAAAAAAAAAAAAAAAAGGAAAGGAAAGGAAAAAGAAAGAAATAGATGGGCTCAGAGATTAAAGAAAGATCACATGTAACAAAGTGAGAAAGCACCCCAAAACAAGACACATGTAGGGGTCAAACAGGAAAATACCCAGGCAGAAGGAAGTGCTCCCCCTTCCCAACTGGGCTGGGAAGAGGTAGAAAGACTTACACACTAGTGTTCAGGCCTCCACATGCGGTTAGGCCCCTTTGAACCCATCAGGCATCCAATTAGGATGAGCCTTCTTATCAGACGCAGGTGAGGTGGCATCTTTGGGCCTTTGTCCCTGGCTCGATGCCTGTTAAAAGCTATCTTTCTCCTGTTTTCCCTTCACTCTGACATAGCAGTGGTGGCTATTGGGACTACCTCTGTAAAGAGTCACTTAGACATTTTCCTCCTTTGAGGGACCTGGAGAAAGAGGGAGGAAGGGAGGAAAAGGACAAAGAGAGAGAGAGAGAGAGAGAGAGAGAGAGAGAGGGAGAGGGAGGGAGGGAGGGAGAAAGAAAAAAAGAGTATGAATCTTGGAAATAAAAATACTTTAAATCTAGTTAGGTTATGTCAGTTTCCGTACAGTTGGTATGATTGGTGCGTTTGATTCCTTAGCAGGCTTGGATTGGGGGGATGGAAGCGTGGGAAGAGTTGGGTCTACTCCTGGGGTATTTGCCTAGGTTTCTCCTGAGGTGAGCTGCTTCCAGATTTTCATGGGAAGTTGGCTCTCAAACTTTAGGGCTCATTACCAAGCTTACTGGGACAACACTACACCGTGTTATATCTTTGGGCTCCACATGGAGATGCTGACTGTGGGGATGGGGACCAGTCACTTGCACTTCAAAGTGCTCACATGGAATCTGAGACAGCTGGTCTGTGGGCCACTCTGAGGGGCACTGCCCACCCCCCACTGGGAAGTTGGCAACTAGGAGTTAATTTTTCCTTTCACTAACTACTGCTTTTCTTCTTCTCTTCCTCCTCTTCTACCTCCTACTCTTCTGACTTCCTTTCTCCTCTTCTTTTTTTTTTTTTTGGTTTTTCGAGGTAGGGTCTCACTCTAGCCCAGGCTGACCTGGAATTCACTATGGAGTCTCAGGGTGGCCTCGAACTCATGGCAATCCTCCTACCTCTGCCTCCCAAGTGCTGGGATTAAAGGCGTGCACCACCACGCCCGGCTTTTTCTCCTCTTCTTAAAGAAGCTAAAGTAAAATGTTTTCATATTAATTAGTAGTGTATTTATGTGCTTTAATGTCTAAATTTATGTCTAATAAAAACACATCTTTTTGTTTAAAAGAATGAAGTTTATTTCAAAGTAAATGGTAGGGGATTGGTCTGGAGAGACGGCTTAGCGGTTAAACACTTGCCTGTGAAGCCTAAGGACCCTGGTTTGAGGTTTGATTTCCCAGGACCCACGTTAGCCAGACGCACAAGGGAGCTCGTGTGTCTGGAATTTGTTTGCAGTGGCTGGAGGCCCTGGTGCACCCATTCTCTCTCTCTCTCTCTCTATTTGCCTCTTTGTCTGTCACTCTCAAATAAGTAAAAAATAAACAACAAAAAAAATTTTTTTTTAAGGTAGGGGATGGAGAGATGGCTTAGCAGTTAAGGCACTTGCTTGCAAAGTCAAAGGACCCAGGTTTGATTCTCCAGGATCCACCTCAAGCCAGATGCACAAGGTGGTACATGTATCTGGAGTTCATTTGCAGTGGCTGAGGTCCTGGCATGCCCATTTTCTCTCTCTCTCTCTCTCTCTGTTTGTGCCTCTCATTCTCGAATGAGTAAATAAAATATTTTGAAAAATCAAAGTAAAAGGTAAAGAAAACTGAGGGAGCACAGACTCTCAAGGAAGAGGGGATTCCAGAGCTGGAACATCCCAAATGCATCTTTGAAATGGAATGTTTTGAGATGTTTTGTAGTCTAAGGAAAAAAAAAGGGAAAATTTCTTATAAAAGTATTAAAGACATAACCAAAATACAGGAGCCAGTACAAAGCCTCTACCTAGCTACTTCCCCATTTAGTCTGGGAAACTTGCAGAAGTCAGGCACCTTAACCCTGACCAGGTGCCTTAGTGCAGGCTGCTATAATAAAACACCAAGGACTAAGGGCCTTGGGATGCAGTTCAGTTGGTAGAGTGCTTGCCTGGCACCAGCAAAACCCTGGGTTCAATCCCCATCATTGCATTAACTGAGCATATAATCCACCACTCAGGAGGTAGAGACAGAAGGGCCAGAAGTTCAAAGTCATCCTCAGCTACATGGGAAGTAAGTACATGAGACCCTGTCTCAAAAACAAACAATAAAACATAAACAAAGTGACTTATAAACAGTAGTTTTTTTTTTTTTCTCACAGTTCTGGGGACTAGAGGCTCAAGATCACGTGTCTACATAGGTAGGTTGTGGTGAGGATCCTATTCCGGAATTGCAAATGGCCACTTTATCCTTGTATCTTCACACTGAGAAAGGGCTCTCTGTGGCCTGTTTGTATAAGGGCACAATTTCCATTTAGGAGAACTCCATTCTTATGATCTCATTACACCCCAAAGAGCCCTACCTCCAAATATAATAATATCACATCTAAGATTAGGATTTCAACATGGGAATTTTGGAAGGATATACACATTTGGTTCCTGATAGCAGGTATTCCTTGGTTCTGTGATGTTGGTATCTTCTCTGGATGGTCAAGACCTTCCAGCATATGCGTGGTTTTCACCTAGTTTGTGGTGTAGGCCCTCATAGCCTGAGGGGGAGGGGCTGTGGTATGTCAGGTAAGGCTAACACAATTAAGACTGTCACCTTGTGGCCAAATCTGAACATGGTGTCACCTCAAATGAGACAATCTATCATCCAAATCAATAAATATAATGAAGGCACGTAAAAGCAATAAAAAATAATCTTTACAGAAGGTTTTCTAAGCCAGGCGTGGTGATGCATTCCTTTAATCCCAACACTGGGGGGCAGAGATAGGCGGATTGCCATGAGTTCGAGGCCAGTCTGAGACTCCATAGTGAATTCTAGGTCAGCCTGGGCTATAGAGAAACCTTATCTCAAAAACACAAAAACAAACAAACAAACAAACAAACAAACCAGCTTTTATAAAGGATGTGAATGGAAAGGTACATTGATCGTGGTACAGGAGTTTGAAGTTTAGAAGGAATCTCCCAGAATTTGTTTTGAGTTCTGTTCTACCTTTAATAAAGAATTAAGACAGACTCAAGAAGGATACATTATGAGTCATTAAGTTTATGTAAGAGGAAATCACCAAGTGTGGGGTTCATCTAAGGGAGACTGGGATCTAGAAAGGGAGGCTAGAGCAGAGTCATAAACACGTGGGAAGTAGGAAACACACTTCCATGTGGAAAACACTGCATAGCTTATATTATTTCTGTGAAGAAAACTTGAGGTTTTTAGAGAAAGACTAGAGTTGAGCCACAAAGCACGTGGAGGGAGTTCATAAAGATCACTTAAGAGAAACTGAGCTTTAACAGAAAGATTAGGGCTGGAGAGATGGCTTAGTGGCTAAGGAGCTTGCCTGCAAAGCCTAAGGACCCATGTTTGACTCACCAGATCCCACGTTAGCCAGACACACAAAGGTGAGGCAAGTGCAAGGTCACACATGCCCACTAGGTGGTGCAAGCATCTGGAGTTCGATTTTAGTGGCTGAGGCCCTGGTGTGCCAATTCTCCTTCTCTCTCTCTCACACACATCCACACTAAAAAATAATTTTAAAAAAGTTTCAATTAAAAAAGAGAAAGTTTAAAGGTGCAAGCACGGGGAAGTTAGTTCCTATAGCTCACTTAAGAGAAACTGGGGCTTTTGAAGGAGGATTAGCACAGAGCTGCAAACGACTGGGAAGCAGATCTAGGAGCTTGTGCAGGCAGATGCAGGAGGAACCCTCATGGTATCTGCTGAAAGGCCCAAGAATTCAGAAGCTCAGAAATACTATCACGCTCCAAAGGGAGCTTAAGCGGGCCACCTGCATACCTCAAACTCCAGGTTTTACTCTCTGTCAGAAGCAAGTAAAGAATCCCTCTTCTCATTGTATCAGAGCCCACTCCTAATATAAAACTAGGTAAAAAGGGCATGAGATAGCCCTCAGGGATGGGAAATAAATAATAAAGTAAACCACTTATTTAGTTTCTGTAAATAGCCTGCACCATAAGCCTTAATAGCCCACACTGTAAGCCTTAGTAGCCTATACTGTAAGCCTTAGTAACTCGCACCATAGGCTGTAGCAGCCTGCCTCAGACCACCAAGGTCATAGGAGGCTGATACCATACTCTGTTACCCCCACCTAAGGAATTGCACAAGTGCTGACCTCCAAGGTCACAGGAGACTGATACCACACTCTGCTACTCCCACCCAAGGACCTGCGCAAACGCTGACCACCAAGGTCATAGTCATAAGAGAGTGATTGGTCCATGAGGGGCTTGAGCAAAGTAAACTAATTGGCTTAGAAACTGTGGGGTGGCACAAACTGACTGGCTAACACCCTGCAGGGGCTCCTGATATTAAATAATGATTGGTCTAATACACAGGCTTTGTTAGAAACCCTATAAAAACTACCCCATTCCTGCATTCGGGGCTCTGCAGTCCTCTACCCCTGTGCGGTGTACGACTGTGGGCCCCAGCGCGCTTGGAATAAAATCCTCTTGCAGTTTGCATCAAGACCGCTTCTCGTGAGTGAGTGATTTGGGGTGTTGCCTTATCCGGGCAGAGCGTGGGGACCCCCTGCGGGGGTTTTTTCCTATACTGCCATGTGCTTTCCCGTGGAGGGAAGTTAAGAGGGCAAACAGTGAGGCTCAAGGCAAAATGAGAGGGCCGATATCAAAGCAGGGACCAAGAGACTCAGAGGAGAAATGAGTAATGAAGAGGGTTACACTCGCCGTTACCCCGAGTTTAAAGAAGTTTCACAGGTAGCAAAAAAAGTGATGAGCGCACTTGCGTGGTCGATCTGAAGTGTAAGGGAAGTACGCGCATGGTGGACTCGGAGACCAGAGGAGAAATCACACAAGTAATCAAAATGAGAAATTCCTCCAAACTATGAACCAGAGGCCAGCAGAAAAGTTCACATCAAGAAGCAGTGCTCTGCTCTCCCAGCCAGCACAGGATGATGCACACACGTTGAGAGATAGATAGGGGGAGAGAGAGAGAGAGAGAGAGAGAGAGAGAGGGAGGGAGGGAGGGAGGGAAGTGCAGGAGAGCCTGAGCCTTTCTAGTGTCAGATTCAGGTATGCAAGGGGAAGAGCAGATTGGTTTGAGGATTTGGAGGGCAGACCCTAGGGTCAGAACTCCCCCCGCCCCCCACCCCAGCCATTTATTTCGGTAGCGTGCTAGACTGTGGCCAGCAGAGGGTGCTGTAGATCACTCTTCATCAGACACGAGTTTTATTTCCATCCTTGTGCCAGGGTGAGGTGACATCTCCTGGTTCTCGTTGGGCCTCAATCTCTAACTGAAACTGCCTAAAAGAAGCTAGCTTTCTTCCATCCTCCTCCATTCACCCTCAGCAAAACTTACAAACACACCCAGCACAAGGTAGGAGAATCACTGTGAGTTCAAGACCAGCCTGGGGCGGACTACAGGGTGAGTCCCGGGTTAGCCTGGGCTGGAGTGAGTCCTGATCTCAAAACCAAACAACACACACAAACTTTACAAACATTCTTTCTGCCTGACACTTGCGTTGTCACTCAGGGTGTGACAGTTGTCACACTTCCCACTCTTGTCTCTGGAATCTCAAAGTCCACCAGGGGATAGCTGAACCACAGCTCTCATGTCCCTTCCTGCAAACTTCTTCCTAGGTTAAGTCACTTATCCTGTCAGGATCCAGAAGGAAGCTGGGCAGAGAAATAGATCTTCTGGGTTACTAGGTATGTAGGAAGGTTTCTTCTACCAATTTTAGAAATCTTCTTTTTTAAAAAATGTTTTATTGAACCAGGCATGATGGCGCACGCCCTTAATCCCAGCACTCAGGAGGCAGAGGTAGGAGGATCCCTGTGAGTTCGAGGCCACCCTGAGACTACATAGTGAATTCCAGGTCAGCCTGGGCTAAAGTGAGACCCTACCTTGAAAAACCAAAAAAAAAAAAAAAAAAAAAAAAAAAAGAAAGAAAGAAAATTTGAATTTATTTATGAAAGAAAGAGAGAGAGAGAGAGAGAGAGAATAGGTACACCAGGGCCTATAGCCACTACAAAAGAACTCCAGACACATGTGCCACCATATGCAGCTGGCTATGTGGATACTGGGGAGTTGAACCTTGGTCCTTAGGCTTCGCAAGCAAGTGCCTCAAGTGCTAAGCCATCTCTCCAACCCCCAAAATCTTCTCTTTAAATCTTTTTTTTTTTTTTTTTTTTTTTGGTTATTGTTGCTGTTTTTCAAGGTAGAGTCTCCCTCTAGCCCAGCCTGACGTGGAATTTACTATGTAGTCTCAGGGTGGACTTGAACTAACTCACAGTGCTCCTCCTACCTCGGCCTCCCAAGAGCTGGGATTAAAGGATTAAAGGCATGTGGTACCACATCCAGCTAGAAATCTTCTTACAGAGTTTGGCAGTTAGAACACCAAAAAAAAACCAAACCAAAAAAAAACCCAAAAAACAAAAAACAAACAACAACAAAACAACTCACATAGCTGCTAACTATGTTTGAAGAAATAAAATTAAGAATTGAGTCACAGTTGGATATTCAGCTAACATTTATTGAACTCTTACTCTACCTGGCACTGACGTCGTGTTAGGTTTTCGTTACTATAACACAGCAACTGATGATGGGTTCTTAGAAAGAGAAGAGATGGATTCAGCTCAGTTTGGGAAGTTGTAAGGCCAAGGTCAGAAGCCCCCATTCGTTCAGCCTGTGAATGGTGATGGCACCATAACTGGAGTGTGTGCTGGAGGGGAGACCTTGTTACCAGACAGGAAGTGCAGGAGACCTAAAAGGCTGGCCGCCCTCAGTTCCTTCTCAGGCCGGATCCTCAGCTGACCGCGGGGCCTCTCACCAAACCCCACCACTTCACCTGACCTCACCGAGGACCGAGGTCCCAATAAGTGAGGTCTTGGGAACCAAACTGGAGCTGAGCCAATTTCAGTTCTGCTTATTTGTAGCAGTGAGTGAGTCAGAGTGATGTGCTAAAGCTGGCCTGGCCTGGCATGGGAGAGCTATTTAATGTCACATTGTCATTCAACATTAGCCGCCGTGGTAGTGTTAACAACATGGAAGTTGGCAAATGCCATGAGGAATTTTGATTTCTTTTGATAACCCGTTAAACAGTTGGCAGCGCACAGCCCTAAGGTACTTGCCTCAGGACATCTACCTGGGAGCTGGGTGCTTTGTAACCAGGAGAAGAATTTAAGATAATTTCAGTTGTGATTATTTCTTTGGAGGCAATATAACTGCAAGGAAAAGGGGTGACAGGCATTTGAAAATAAGCCTGTCTGGCAAATGACATGGGAGTTGAAACCTAAAGCATGAGAAAATGACAACTGTGTAATAAGAATCTTTCAAATAGGCTGGGCGTGGTGGCGCACGCCTTTAATCCCCGCACTGGGGAGGCAGAGGTAGGAAGATCCCTATGAGTTCGAGGCCATCCGGAGACTACACAGTGAATTCCAGGTCAGCCTCCTGGGCTAGAGTGAGACCCTACCTTGAAAAACAAAACAAACAAGCAAACAAAAAAAGAATCTTTCAAGTAGGATGACAAATGTCTATAGGGCTGTGAGGGTGTGTGTGTGTGTGTGTGTGTGTGTGTGTTCATGCAACACTCCATATGCCTGCCTGTGGCCAGGGTAGAACACTGGGTCCTGCTCCATCATCTGTTCTCTCTCTCTCTTTCTCTCTTTTTATTTTATTTTTTTTTGGTTTTCTGAGGTAGGGTCTCTCTCTAGCTCAGGCTGACCTGGAATTCACAATGTAGTCTCAGGGTGGCCTCGAACTCATGGCGATCCCCCTACCTCTGCCTCCCCAGAGCTGGGATCAAAGGCGTGCGCCACCATGCCTTGCTTAATAATAATTTTATTTATTTATTTGCAAGCAGAGAGAGATGAAGAGAGACAGAGAGAATGGGCATGTCAGGGCCTTTAGCTGCTGCAACAGGGCTCAAGATGCATGTGCCACTTTGTGCAGTTGGCGTATGTGGGTACTGGGGAATTGAACTTTGATTGAGCCTAAACAATCTCTCCAGTCTTATTTTTCTCCTTCCTCCTCTTTCTCTTCTTTTTCCTCTTCCTCCTCCTCTTCTTCCAATGCAACAGTTTTAATATCATCTGGTGTTATTTCTTTTTAATTTAATTTTTATTTTATCTTTTTTTTGTTGTTTGTTTTTTGTTTTTTGAGGTAGGGTCTCACTCTAGCCCAGGCTGACCTGGAATTCACTATGTAGTCTCAGGGTGGCCTTGAACTCACGGCGATCCTCCTACCTCTGCCTCCCAAGTGCTGGGATTAAAGGTGTGCGCCACCACACCTAGCTTTATCTTATTTTTGATTGACAACTTCCATGATTGCAAACAATATCCCATGGCAATTCCCTCTCCCCTTTGAAACTCCACTCTTCATCACACCCCTTCCCTTCTCAATCAGTCTCTCTTTTATTTGGATGTCATCATCTTTTCCTCCTATTATGATGGTCTTGTGTAGGTAGTGACAGGCATTGTGAGGTCATGGATATCCAGGCCATTTTGTGTCTGGAGGAGCACGTTGTAAGGAGTCCTACCCTTCCTTTGGCTCTTACATTCTTTTCGCCACCTCTTCCACAATGGTGTTATTTCTTGTGTGGTAGATTTATGTTGACATTTTTATTTTCTTGGTTTTACAAGGTAGGGTCTCACTCTAGCCCAGGCTGACCTAGAATTCACTATGTGCTCTCAGGCTGGCCTTGAACTCATAACAATTCTCCTACCTCTGCTTTCCAAGTGCTGAGATTAAAGATGTATACCACCACACCTGGCTATGCTGACATTTTTTGTTTGTGGTTTTTATTTATTTATTTATTTATTTATTTATTTATTTATTTATTTATTTATTTGAGAGTGACAGACACAGAGAGAAAGGCAGATAGAGGGAGAGAGAGAGAATGGGCGCGCCAGGGCTTCCAGCCTCTGCAAACGAACTCCAGACGCATGCGCCCCCTTGTGCATCTGGCTAACGTGGGACCTGGGGAACCGAGCCTCGAACCGGGGTCCTTAGGCTTCACAGGCAAGCGGTTAACCGCTAAGCCATCTCTCCAGCCCTGTTTGTGTTTTTGAGGTAAGCTTTCACTGTATAACCTAGGCTGGCCTTGAATTCACCGTGATCCTCCTACTTTAGCCTCCCAAGTGCTGGGATTACAAGTATGACCCACCATGCCAGATTCTGTTCTTTGCATTTAAACACCCTCTGAGTGGGTTTGTGTGTGTGCCAGTCACAGTTATTTATGTATATATGTATATGTCACATACATATGCCATCTATCCATATGCACATGGGCATATTTAGTTTTAGAAACTTCTGCATACCTACCTACACATATGTATATGTCATGGTCACCTACAGTGGCAGATGGACAAACCTCGCCCCCCCACCCAAATATTTTTTATTGGATATTGAGACAAAAGAGGCCACACACACTATAAAAATAGGCAAAGCTTCCTTACATGCAAAACTGAAGTCTCTAGAGAGAAGAGAGTGGGCCTGTTAACAACACCCGAAGTGGCTTGAGAGCAGGCAAAGGATTCTGGTCTGAGTGCTCTGTGAAGCGAGCATTAAGTGGACTCAGACTCCACTTTACCCTATTGATCTGCATGTGTAGGTAGACAGATAGATGATAGATAATAGATTTGCACCAACACACTCGCAGTATAGCTGCAGCTAGGTGCCTTTTCCCACTAATCACCTCTTATCAGAGCACGTCGGTCAACCTCCCTCTTTTCAGTAGGTACATGGGTTGATATTGTCAGTGGCTTTACGAACGAGGGGACGGTGACTTCTCTATACAACATTCCTTTGGCTATGTGCCACCAGTTGAACGCTTTAACACGGAGTGATGGAATTAGTTACATTTGTGTCATCGGGACCAAATGCCTGACAGGAACATCCTAAGGGAGGAAGATGTGGGCTCGCCGGTGCAGAGTCACGCTACGGTCGCTTGGCTTCGTTTGCTGGGGCGGGGTACCTTGAGATATGGTCCCCAAAGACAAACCAGTGGCCTACTTTCTCCAGCTAGGCTCCACCTCCTAAAGTTTCTACCACCTCCCAGTCCTACCAGCTGGGGATCCCAGTGTTCACCACACGACCCTCTGGGGGATATTTCATATTGACTCCGTAAGAGACATTAAGCTTTCATGTTCCAGACACCATGAGGAATAGCCAAGGTTCCAAATTCTTTGACGTTGCATTTCAGTTATATAAGGTGTTGCCTAGGGCTGCTGTTAGGAAGACCTAGAGAACAGGAAGGAGTTCATAATGAGGGCAGTTGGAGGGGGCTTCCAGGAACATGTGGGAAGCCAGGGAGCAACAGAAAGGAACAGAACTTCATAGAAAGTCTACTGGGCAATTTCCAAACAAAGGGGAGTATATTCTTGAAATTATGGTCAATTCCTCTCGTGTTTAATTTATATACCTTTAAGCATAATAGCTTACACCAGATGTAACCCCAGCCTACATCTCAGTTCTCCTTGTTCCCAGTGAACACCATTTTTCCTATATACTTGATTTTATTTTGTTTTTTCCTATTTGAGATTCCAAGTTGAGTGATATCAGGCAGCATTTGTCTTTTTCTTTTTTAATTCAAAGTAGGGCCTTGTAGTAGATCAGGTTGACCTGGAATTCACTGGGTAGTCTCAGGCTGGCCTCAAACTCACAGTGATCCTCCTGCCTCAGCCACCTCGGCCTCCCCCAGGGCTGAGATTAGAGGTGTGCACTGCCACGCCCAGCTACGTTTGTCTTTTTGTGCCTGGTTTATTTCACTCAGGTCTGTCCACACTTTTGCAAATGGTAGATCTCGTTACTAAGGCCACTGCATGTGTCCACAAGGTATCCACTTGTTTTGGATAGATATTTCTACTGCTCATGTCTCCAGTGTGGTTAATAATGCTCAGTGTGCACATGGTAGTTCAGATCTCTGTATGTCTCGATAAAATGTGCATTCACGTCTGTGCATGCGTTGGGAAACAGGAGTCTCAATGTTTCTTTATCGTCACCAAGCCTTCTTCAGTATGGTGGACAATTACTTATATTTTGCCTTAATTTACATTTTATTATTATTAGTAGAGAGCATCTTTCATTTGTTTTTTCCTTTGGATTTTTTCTTAAGTGTCCATCAAGCCTGGTGTGGTGGTTCGTGCCTTCAATGCCAACACTTGGGAGGCTGACGTGGGAGGATCACCATGAGTTCAAAGTCAGTCTTGGCTACAGAGTGAGTTCCGGGTCAGCCTTAGAAAAGGAAAACTTGCTTATCTGAGGAGGATTATCTGTGAGTTCGAGGCCAGCCTGAGACTGCATAGTGAATTCTAGCAGGTCAGCCCTGGGCTAGGGCAAGACCCTACCTCGAAAAACCAAAAAATAAAAGTAAATTTAAAAATTGCTTATCTACTGTGCTATTTTTTCTACATGTTATTAGCCCATCTATCATTGCAGTACAGATCCTTTTACATCGTCTGCCTTTTGGCTAAGCTATCACGTTTCTTTGGCTTACAGTGTTAAAAGCTTATGCGGCCAATGTATCAATTATTTTGACTAAAGTGCTTGTGTTTTGCGTTATGTTTAAATGGTGCTCATCACTTGCCCATCCATGTTTCTAAAAGTACTTATCAAATATTAATAGCTCGAAGCTTTCTCTAGTACTTTCTTTGATCTGTTCACAATGTATTTATGCATAAGGTATGAGGTAAGATCCAGCCTTGAAAACTAACGCAATAGGGTAGAAGCATTGCCCAGCTGTAGAGTTCTGTCTAGCATGTATAAGGTTTCATGACTTGTTTGCAGTCCAGCCGTCATCTTTTCTCAGGTTTTGCTCAAATGATTTAGTATGTCCCTGTTATAGTAAAACCTAAACCAAACTTCCACAGGTACCCAGCTATCTTTTGTGGTTCATTGTTTTATTGGCTATTCTGTCACCAACATTATTAATATACGTGATTTTAATGATGGGAACTTTATGTTCAGTGCCTCCCACAGGCTCCTTGACCACCACATTTTCATGTTTCCTGACTTTTCCTTATGTTACTCTTTCAAATTAACTTTCAAATCTACTTTCTTTCCAAATTGACTGCCAGATCCGACAGGAATTTTCATTTCTATCAGAATTACAGATTGCCATGGTGAAAAGTATTTCTGCCTATATATGTTTTTGTTGTTTATTCATGTGTGTAAGTGTGTGTGTGTGTGTGTATATGTGTGTTACATGTGTGAAGGTCAGGGTGGCTATGCTTTTCTCCTTTGAGACAGTCTCTCTCTTTTTTTAAAAAAAAATATTTTATTTATTTATTTATTTGCGAGGGGGGGAGAGAGAGAGAGAGAGAGAGAGGCAGATAGTGAATGGGCACTCCAGGGCCTCCAGCCACTGCAAACGAACTCCAGACACATGCGCCACCTTGTGCACCTGGCTTACGTGGGTCCTGGGGAATCAAACCTAGGTCCTTTGGCTTTGCAGGCAAGTGTTTTAAGTGTCTTAAGCCATTTCTCCAGCCTGAGACAGGGTCTTGCTGCTGCTGGTAAGCTGCTAGCTGGCCCTTGAGCTTTGGATTCTTCTGGCCTGACTGTAAGCCCAGTGCTTATGAGGCGGACACAGGGGATCCCTGAAGCAAGCTGGCTAGCTAGAATAGCTAACTCTAAATTTCAGTAACAGTACGGGGTCTACTCCAGCCCACTGCCCAGGTGAGTATACCCTGACTCCGAGTTTAGGTGAGACCCTGTGTTAATAAATAAAGTGGAGAGGGGCTGGAGAGATGGCCTAGTGGTTAAGCGCTTGCCTGTGAAGCCTAAGGACCCCGGTTCAAGGCTCGATTCCCCAGGATCCAATTTAGCCAGATGCACAAGGGGGCACACGCATCTGGAGTTTGTTTGTAGTGGCTGGAGGCCCTGGCGCGCCCATTCTCTCTCTCTCTCTCTCTCTGTGACTTTCAAATAAATAAATAAAAATAAACCAAAAAATTAAAAAAATAAATAAAGCGGAGAGTGATCAAGCAGGACACCTGCCATCTACTTCTGGCCTCCACAGGCATGTACACACGTACACACGCGTCTACACACACACACCACATGCCACACGTACACTCAGAAGAGGGGGAAAATCATCTGTCCATTTGGTGGGGAGTATTTCATGCAGTGAGGTTAGGAGCTAAGCAAGGTTGGGAGAATAGGCAGAACTTCCATCTTTCCTACATCTGCTCTAGAGATGCTTGACAAAGGGAAGTCTAAGCTGCCCAGTGCGTATTCATGCCAGTCACCCCAAATGCCAACACCAGCGTGGCCCAGTTAAACCAACGTCAGGAGCGCACAGCTTACAAATCGGCTACGAATGGCCATCGCTCACGGACTGGTGGCCTGGCTCCTTGCACGACGTGGAGGGAAGAGGCGGCTGACGCACAGCGAACCGAGTGCTTCTCTCGACTTGCAGGTGCTCATGAGCGCCTCCGTCCTGGGAGCCCTGTGTCTCTTCTCATCCGTGTGTGTGGTGTGTGCCATCTCCGCGTTGACCCTCCCCGTCGAGACCAAAGGACGGGCCCTGCAGGTAAGGAATGCAAAGGCTCTTAGCTTCACACCACTTTCTGAGCAAAGGGAATGAACTTGTGATGTGGGCATCTTCGGTGTAAGCAGACATGGTAGGTCCCGACAACAATGGTTCCTGGGTCTCCTAGAAATCCTGAGTTTCAAGCCGGGTGTGGTGGCGCACGCCTTTCATCCCAGCACTCGGGAGGCAGAGGTAGGAGGATCGCCGTGAGTTCGAGGCCACCCTGGGACTACATAGTGAATTCCAGGTCAGCCTGGGCCAGAGTGAGACCCTGCCTCCAAAAACCAAACACAAGACAAAAAAAATAAAACCCGAAATCCTGAGTTTTGAGTTTCTAGTCTTTTCCACATATAGCTTTAAGTAACCATGAAAATGAAATAACTACAAATTGAATTCAAGCCTTTTCCTATAAAAGCTGTGCCGTGACTAGCAGACACCAAGGGACCCTTCCCACTTTCCCATCTGGATTTAAGTTTTGCCTCAGAACGAACCATAACCATGGGAGCGGGATGGTTGTGTTGCCATTGGGATCCCATGATCTGTGCACGGGCTGGCTTCCTGTCCCTGGGCCTGTGGGGACGGGGTCAGGCTCCCACGAGGTTCTCGGGCGGCTTGTGCAGGTGGTGCCTGAGGGAAGGCCGACTTCAGGCATCGTGTTCTGCAAGCTTCCTGTTCTGCAAGCTTCCTGGCTGGAGTATGGGCCTAGAGACAACAGGGATTAGATGTACTGTGCTTCCTATGTGCCCAGCCCAACCTGGCTCCAGTTCCACTGTGTAAGACTATGTTGGGAAGAACTGCCAACCCTGTGCCCAGCCACCTGCGGTGATGCTTGCTAGTGCTCTACCAGGCCACCATGGCGCTGTCTAGGGGAGGAGCAATCTCCTGTCTGCCTGCCCTCCGCATGCATGGCGTCACAACCCCAAACTAAAGAGTTCTTCCTTTTTTTTTTTTTTTTTACCTATTTATCTATCAGAGAAATAGGCGGGGCAGGAAGAGAGAGAGAATGGGCATGCCAGTGCCTCCAGCCACTGTGGGTCCTATGTGGGTCCTGGGGAATTGAACCTGGGTCCTTTGGCTTTGCAAGCAAGCGCCCTAACTGCTGAGCCATCTCTCCAGCCCCAAACTAAAGAGTTCTGCAGAGAACTGCTGGCCTTTGAAATTTCCTGGGTGTCTTATTTGTTTGTTTTCAAGGTAGGGTCTCATGCTAACCCAGGCTGACCTGGAACTCACTCTGTAGTCCCAGGTTTGTCTCAAATTCATGGCAATCCTCCTACCTCTGCTGCTGGGATTAAAGGTGTATGCCACCACACCTGCCTTCTTTTTTGTTAAACTTTTCCTCACTTGGTCTACTAAATGTTTTTACACACAGACAAACACATACACACACACACACACACACACACACACACACAAAGATAATGAAGACTGTATTTTGGCTTATGAAATGCATATGGCCTGTGATCTTTCAGATTTCATTGACAGAAGTACTGTTTAATGAAATGACACTGCGCTGTGTTTGGACTCCTGATTTCCCTGGGGGTTCTGGATGAAGGAAGAGGACAGGCTCATTCACACGCATCTGTTGGAGGTCCTCCGGGACCTGGGACTGCAGCTTTCAGTATGGCATACAGAAGCCTTTCTGAGGAAGGAAGGCAGAAGCCGAGGCCAGGAGTATGTAATGAGGGTCTGGAGTTAGTCTCCTTGGAGACCTTTCTATCTTACAGCACAATGTTAATGGAAATTATCTGGGTCTGCCTCTATGCAGTTTGTTCCAAGGGGTTATTTGCCTCATATCAGACCTTTCCTGAAAGTTCAAGTACAGCTGTGGTGTATTTATTCCAGCATGAGGACAGAGAATACCTCTTCAGTATAGCACTTTGGACTGTTGCCTATCCTGTCAAGGTGGCTGCCCTACAAATTCTCCTTGACCTTTTAGAAATGTGATGGCTTTAATTGTCATGTTTTTTTTTTCTAACTTTTTATTTATTTGTTTGTTTACTTTAGAGAGAGAAAGAGAGAAAGAGAATTGGCATGCCAGGACCTCACTCCAGATGCTTATGTACCCTAGTGAGCATGTGCCAGCTTGCGCTTGCCTCACCGTTGTGTGTCTGGCTTATGTGGGATCTGGAGAGTCAAAAATGGGTCCTTAGGCTTCACAGGCAAGCACCTTAAGCACCAAGCCATCTCTCCATCCCTCATCTGTTTTTTTTTTTAAAAATAATTATTTAGTTACTTTGCAGGGAGAGAGAGAGAAAGAGAGAGAGTGGTGTGCCAGGGCCTCCAGCCACTGCAAATAAACTCCAGACGCGTGTGCCCCCTTGTGCATTGGCTAACATGGGTCCTGGGCAATCGAACCTGGGTCCTTTGGCTTTGCAGGCAAGTGCCTTAACTGCTAAACCATCCCTTAAGCCCCCTCATCTGTTGTGATATGAACTAAATGCATGGAATTAAAATACGCAAAACATTGCATTGTGGCCAGCAGCCATGCACTATGATCAGCAGACACTGCATATAGATTTATCATCACAAGCATGCATGCATGCATGCGTGTGTGCCTCCGTCAGGTGTGGTGGCACACAGTAAAAATCCTGGCCCTCAGAAGGCTGAGGTAGGAGATGATGAGTTGGAGGCTAGCCTGGTCTACATAGGTGAGATGCTATTTCAGGAGGACAGTGAATACTCTGAGAGACAAGGTATGCCAAGTTGCAGAGGAGAGCCTTTGCTAGCTCCTGCATGTTATGGTTATACAGGATTGACACCTCAAAGTCCAGGGCTAACGGGGCAGTGTGGGTCATCTGATGTCTTCCTGTCCTAAGCAAAGCTTGTTGGCGCTTCTTAGGAGGACATGTGTCCGTGTAGACAAGGGGAATAGTGGACGCTTGTCTTGAAGCTGTAGCTTCTCAACAAGACTGCAGAGTCATGATACTTTAATGACTCAGTGTGGCTTGACCTCATTCCCCTGTCGCGGTAAATGGTAAACTGCAGACAAATGTTCTTGCTGTTTTCTCTAAATACATAAAAAAAAAAAAGGTACTATGGACTAAAGAAAAAAAAAATCTAGTTTCTGATGTTTTTTCCCCCTAGCTCAAGGTACTATGCATCTAAAATCACAAACTTGATCACTTATCATGTAATTGCATGCTTAGGGCCTGGTTTAAGCTCCTTCCCTGGAAAGGGGACCCATCATTGAATGCTTAGAGTCAGAGACTGAATTAGGTAACTCACGTGCTTGCGTGCGCTGCGTATGTTTATGTGAGTGTGCACGTAGGCCAGAGGCCGACAGGATCTCTCACTGAACCCGCAGCTGGTTCGAGTCCCGGTTCGAGTCCCGGCACCCTCCTCTGTCTGCCTCCTCAGTGCTGGATTAACAGGTGCACATCACCGTGCCCAGCTTTTACGTGGGTACTAGGGATTTGAACTCTGCTCTCGCACTTGAGCAGCCAGTGACTTACCGGCTGAGCCATCTCCCCAGGATCCTGTGCATGCTTCCTTAGAACCTTCAGAAGATTCTCACATCATTTACACAAGCGGGTAAAATAAGGTACATGGAAGTTGAGTTCCTTGTAGAACACACTAGTGCTTAAATCACCCTGAACATTAACAGGCCATGTCTTATAAGCACTGTATTATGCTAATCTGCTCCAAGTTGTTACTATTTTGAGACAGGCTCTTGTTATGTGGGCCATGCTGTTTTGTTGTTGATTTGAAGCAGTCTCGTGCTAGCCCAGGCTGACCTGGAACTCACTCTGTAGCCCAGGCTGGCCTCGAACTCTCAGTGATTCTCTTACCTCAGCCTCCTGAGTGCTGGGATTGAAAGCGTGCCTGGTGAGGAGATTGCTTTTTAAGTCCATTACTGATCTATTGAATCATTTCTCTCTCTTTCTCTCTTTTTTTCCTAGCAAATAAAATGAAGACCCACAACACTATGGCTACCTAGAGGAGGACATGCATCTTATCTTCCAGCATTATGACATGTTTTTTTAAAAACTTGGCTTGATTTCTGTATATGATGAGCCAATTAATAAACTTAGTATGCATTTTAAAAAGCAGGGCACATGTGAGAATGCAGCTGGGTAGCTGTATATTGATTTCTACCTGGGGCAACATTATATGAAAACTTTTTTAAAAAGTATTTTATTTTTACTTATTTATTTGAGAGAAGAAAGGAGAAAGAGAGAGACAGGCAGAGAGAGAGAGAGAGAGAAAGAATGGGCATGCCAGGACTTCTAGCTACTTCAAATGAACTCTAGATGCATGTGCTACCTTGAGCATCTGGCTTATGTAGGTCTTGGGGAACCTGGGTCCTTTGGTTTTGCAGGTAAGTGCCTTAACTGCTAAGCCATCTTTCCAGCCCTGAAAACTTTTTTTTTTTTTTCCCCCTGAGGTCCTGGTCTCACTCTGACCTGGAATTAACTGTGTAGTCTCATGGTGGCCTTGAACTCACGGCGATCCTCCTACCTCTGCCTCCCGGGTGCTGGGATTAAAGGCATGCGCCACCATACTCGGCTATGAAAACCTTATAAAGTATATTTTAAGGTTGGATTGGGGGATGAGAGATGAGGGAAACGTGGCTTTTTTACCTTGACATCAACAAATACTTAATCTTAGACAAAACACCTATTTGGAATTTTCCCATGAGGTCTGCAGCTAAATGACTGAAATTTTGTAACTAGGGCAAGAACACAGCTGACGTCATTGTCTTTCAAGACCACTAAAATGGCCATACTTACTTAAGTCAGAATCTCTGTACCTTAATAAGCAACTATCTATCCATAAAGCATAGTTATATTTGTTTGTTTTATATATAGCTACCAAAAAACTGGGCATAAACCATTTTTTTTTTCTATATACTATTTCTACTCTTAATTCACTTTTTTTCTGCTGTAATTTCCTTATTTTATGGGGGCGGAGGGAAATCTTTGATTTTCATGACGTGAGAACATGACATTTGTGCACCATATATAACTACTTACATGCTGGTTGCAGAGACTGATGCATGTTTGCCATAGCTGTGCAGTGTGTTCTAGAGACGTGCTGTGGGCGGGTAGCTCTGGCTCTTTTATGGGATTTCTTTTTGCTATTCAGACATGTTAGAGGCTCACGAAAGGGGTGGACTCCCTGGTTGCCTCCCCAAACATTTTTTTTTAAATTTTTTTGTTTATTTATTTGAGAGCAACAGACAGAGAGAGAGAGAGAGAGAACGGGTGCGCCAGGGCCTCCAGCCACTGCAAATGAACTCCAGATGCGTGCGCCCCCTTGTGCATCTGGCTAACATGGGTCCTGGAGAATCGAGCCTCGAACCGGGGTCCTTAGGCTTCACAGGCAAGCGCTTAACCGCTAAGCCATCTCTCCAGCCCTCCCCCAACATTTTATAGTGGAAAAAGAATTCAGCTACAGCCATCATGAACCACACTACAAATGGCTCAATATTGGAAATTGCTTTTCTCTAAAGGCCCAGGGTTCCTGCTGGATAACAAAGCCTCCAGGTGTTCCAGTCCCTTTTAAAATATTTTTATATTTATTTATTTATTTGAGAGAGGGAAAGAGGGGGGTAGAGAGAGAATGGGCACACCAGGGCTTCCAGCCACTGCAAACAAACTCCAGATGCATGCGCCACCTTGTGCATCTGGCTTATGTGGGTCCTGGGGAATCAAACCGAGGTCCTTTGGTTTTGCAGGCAAGCGCCTTAACCACTAAGCCATCTCTCCAGCCTTCAAGTGTCTTATATAAAATGCTACAATATTTATATACAGCCTCTGCATATCCTCCCGCATGCCTTATGTCACCTCTAGAATATAATGGCTAATATGATATAGATGCTGTGTGTGAGGTGACAAAGAAGTCTATATGTTTAGGACAAATGTGATTTTTTTTTTGATCTGTATTTGATTAACTCTTGGATGTGGAACCTATGGACGTGAAAAGCCAAGTGTCTTATGAAGGCTTTGTGAACCACCTATGGGCTTTTTTCACAGGCCCTAAACATTCCCAGCTTTCAAGCTGCACAAAACCGATCTCATAATACAAACAACCATCACAAAGGTTCTAAAATTTTGGACCACATATAGTTGATGCAAAGACATCTTGGCTACATGTGTAGGGTTACCACAAATAGAAAATCCTCAAGCTGAAGTTACCAGGAACAGTGTATAGATCTAAGGCTAGCGACGATTGGAAACCGATCAAGCAACAACAAGCTGGTGCTCAAGCGCTTATTTCCCTGAGGGATTCAGAACTCTCGCTAACTCTGAAGGGCTCCAGGCATACAGAACTTTTACAGTGCTTTCTGTTTTGTTGTTTGTTTTTGAAGTACAGTTTGACTCTATCCCTAGCTGACCTGGAACTCACTCTGTAGCCCCAGGCTGGCCTCGAACTCACGGTGATCCTCCTACTTCTGCCTCCAGAGGGCTGGGTTTAAAGGTGTGCACCACCACGCCTGGTTTTTTGGAACTCTTACAATACTTTCTAGCATCATCAAGCACCCAGGCTTCTGAGATGATACCAAATTAGTCTACATCAAACTCTGACCCTTATTTTCTTTTTTATTGCAAGACCCCTACAGCCTCCCTGGCCCTCAACTATTTTATTTTTTAATATTTTTGTTCATTTATTTATTTATTTATTTGAGAGCAACAAATACAGAGAGAAAGAGGGAGAGAGAGAGAGAGAATGGAGAATGGGCGTGCCAGGGCCTCCAGGCATTGCTAACAAACTCCAAATGCATGCACCCCCTTGTGCATCTGTCTAACATGGGTGCTGGGGAATCGAGTCTCAAACCAGGGTCCTTAGGCTTGGCAGGCAAGTGCTTAACCACTAAGCCATCTCCCCAGCCCTCACCATAATTTTAATTGAATATTGAATTGGACAAATCCTTGATAACATAAGGAGACTAATTAGCTTATTTAGCATATTAGCCAGTAGTAGAAACAAACTGTAAGTCACCATGAGAACTTTTTATATTGGTTTCACAGGTCACAAAAAGACTGAGCCAATGCAATATAGAGGTAATAAATGAATAATCAATGAAATACAGAAGTAATAAAAGCTTCTTGAGGTATTGAATAAAAATGGGACAGTTAAGGCACTTGCCTGCGAAGCCTAAGGACCCAGGTTTGATTTTCTAGTACCCACGAAAGCCAGATCAAGGTGGCATATGCGTCTGGAGTTCATTTGCAATAGGTAGAGACCATGGTGTGCCCATTCTCCCTCTCTATCCGCCTCTTTCTCTCTCTCAAGTAAGTAAGTAAATAAATAAAAATTTTAAAACATAATAAAACTGTAATAGAAATAGGATCTGTCTGAATCTAATAGTTTTATGTAGAAAAGAGAGTCAGACTTCCTTAAGGCCACTTAAACCCTAGTCCAAAATAGTAAAAAAAAAAGAATCCTTCTGAAATACAAATTGCTGTCCTTAGACTTTGTATCTTAGACTTTGCATTAAAATACACTGCCATTAGTACATCCTTAAAAGACGAGATTAGATAGCCAGCATCCCACTGAAGTCTGGTGCCCAGAACTTCATAACTTTCCTCGGGGAAAGGAGACTCCTCAGGTCAGTATACTCTCCTCCCAATTCTCATACCCGAAGGGTGAGAAGTGCTTAACTCTGGTTATATTCTGTCATTTCCTCCATAACAGCAGGGCTTTAGGGATTTGAAATAGAAAAATAGCTAGCTATATTTTCCAGCTCACTTTCATAGGGTTAAAGGTGTAAGAATTAGGGCATAGAAATCATATTCCTGGGCTGGAGAGATTGCTTAGTGATTGGTTAAGGCACTTTCCTACAGACCCAAAGGACCCAAGTTTGATTCCCCAGGACTCACATAAGCCAGATGTGCAAGGTGGCGCATGCATCTGGAATTTATCTGCAGTGGCTAGAGGCCTTGGGATGCCCATTCTCCCTCCCTCTCTCTCTCTCAAATAAATAATATTAAAAAAAAAAATATTCCAGCCAGGTGTGGTAGTGCACGTCTTTAATCCCAGTGCTAATGGAAGATCCCATTTTGAAAAAAACAAAAAGAAAAAATATATATTCCAAACTTTAGGGTAGGGAGATAGCTCAATGGTTAAGTGTACTTGCTTGCAAAGCCTGTTGGTCTGAGTTGAATTCCCAGAACCCACATAAAACCAGATGCAAGCATCTGACATTTGCAACAGCAAGAGACCCTGGAGTGTGTGTGTGTGTGTGTAGGCACACATATACATGCGCACACACACAAATAAATAAAATAAATTTAAAAAATATATGTGTTCCAAACTTTATAGGTAAACTTAACAAAAGCTTTCAAAGTGACTTGTAGAAGCCATCGGTTTGTGTCTTCCTTCCTCCCACAATAGATTTTACAAGTGCAGCTTTATTTTTTTTCTTTTTGAGGTAGGGTCTCACTCTAGCCTAGGCTGACCTGGAACTCACTATGTAGTCTTAAGGTCTCAGGGTGGCCTTATAGCTTATATATATATATATATCCTCCTGTCTCTGACTCTAAGTGTTGGATTTAAGGTGTGCCCCACCATGCCTGGCAAGTGCAACTATTTTCAAAAATATATTTTTAAAATGTATTTATTTGAAAGACAGAGAGAGAGAGAGAGAGAGAGAGAGAGAGAGAGAGAGAGGAGGGAGGGAGGGAGGGAGGGAGGGCGTTAGGGCCTCCAGCCACTGGAAATGAACTCCAGATGCATGTGCCACCTTATGCATCTGGCTTATGTGGGTCCTGGAAAGTTGAACCTGGGTCCTTTGGCTTCACAGGGAAGCACCTTAACCACTGAGCCTTCTCTCCAGCCCAAGTGCAACTTTTTGTCTCCTTCTTCCAAGGAGAAAGATATTGAAAATATTTTCTTTTCCATCTGCTTGCCATTTTTTCTTGATTACGAAATACATGTCAAAATTTAAATTTTAATTCCTTACATGCAAGGGAAGAGAGAGAGAGAGAGAGAGAGAATAAGAATGGATGTGATATGATGGAGAATGTTATTTCAAAGGGGAAAGTGTGGGGGTGGGGGAGGGAGGGAATTACCATGGGATATTTTTTTATAATCATGGAAAATGCTAATAAAAATTAAAAATAAAAGGGCTGGAGAGATGGCTTAGTGGTTAAGCGCTTGCCTGTGAAGCTTGAGGACCCTGGTTCGAGGCTCGATTCCCCAGGACCCACGTTAGCCATATGCACAAGGGGGCGCATGCGTCTGGAGTTTGTTTGCAGTGGCTGGAGGCCTTGGCGCACCCATTCTCTCTCTGTCTGTCTATTTGCCTCTCTCTCTCTCTCTGTCACTCTCAAATAAATAAATAAAAATGAACAAAAAAAATTTTTTTTTTAATTAAAAAAAAAAAAGAGAATGATGGATGTGCCCAGGCTTCTTGCTACTAAAAACTCCAGATGCATGCACCACTTTGTGCATCTGGCTTTATGTGGTGTTGCAGTTACTTTCTTATTGCTGACACCCAGCACCCAGCTAAAAGCGGCTTGTGAGAGGAAATGATTTATTTTGGCTTACAGACTTGAGAGGAAACTCCATGATGCCAAAAGAAAATGTGGCATAAGTGGAGGCTGGACATCAGCTCCTAGACATCAGGTGGACAGCAGCAACAGGAGAATGAAGCAAACACTGACAAGGGGAAGCTGGCTCCTCTCAGCCCACCCCCAACAATACACCTCCTCCAACAAGGCTCCAATTCCCAAATTGCCATCAGCTGGAGACCTAGTATCAGAACACATGAGTTTATGTGGGACACCTAATCAAAGCCATCATAGTCTGTCCCTGGCTTCCATGAACTGATGACTATATGTGATGTAAAATGCAATGCATTCAGTTCAACTTTAAAGATCTCTATAGTTTTTGTCAATTCCACTACTAACTATTCCCATAGTTCCAGGTCTCATAACCATTAGCTGTAAAATAATAATAACAAGAATGGCACAGAATAAACATTCACACTGCAAAAGATGGCATTGGGCATAGAAAAGAAATATGGAAGCAATACAAGATCTAAAACAAACAGGGCAAATAATCCAGTTCCATAGCTTCAAGTCTGACATCTCCAACCAGTGGCAAAGTCTGGAGTTCCAATTTTGCCCCTCCAGCTAGGCTGCTCACAGCCTGGGGTACAATGAATTCCAAGTCAGCAGCTCTTCCTGGTGGCCATATCACAGTTCTAGCATTTCACTGGGTCTCCCCTGCAACCCATGGTTCCTTCTCATGGCTCCACCGGGTCTCCATGCAGGTAATCCAAGAAGCCTGCTTCACACTGTCCACGGCCAGCTCCAAAAACCAAAACCATATTGCAAATTCAATGACCCTCTCTTTCCTACATTTGTTATACTCCATCGTACCAGGTGGGCTACCAAATTTGTTAGTCTAGGGGGAATAAAAGCTGACTTAGAAGAGCAGGACACTCCTTCAGCATTCAGGCTCCTTACTTTCTTCTTTTAAAAATTTTATATATATACTTGATTTTTGTTTACTTATTTGAGTGTGACAGAGAGAGAGAAGAGGCAGAGAGAGAGAGAGAGAATGGGCACATCAGGGCTCTCAGCCACTTCAAATGAACTCCAGATGCATGCACCACCTTGTGTATCTGGCTTATGTGGGTCCTGGGGAATCGAGCCTTGAACTGGGGTCCTTAGGTTTCACAGGCAAGTGCTTAACTGCTAATCCATCTCAGCCCCCGAGGCTCTTTACTTTCAAAAGAGTTTCTGCTGTACCAATGCAGATCAGCTTTAATCTTTCAAACAATAATTGCAGCTGAACAGGTGGCAGTTTCAGCTTAATGATTTTCTTTCTTTCTGTGCCACATCCCTCTGCTCACACCAGTCTGTTTCTATGCAAAGCAACCCTGCAGAAGTTCTCAAGACACAGGCATAACAGCAAGCCTCACACGTAAACTGCCTTTAGCCCAGCCAAGACAAAGCTCTTTCTTCCCCACATAAGCCAAACCTCACAGTCCATGGTTTTTATTGCGTTCAGGTCTTTCAACTCTGACCAGAATAGTGCATAGAGCTGTACTTAAAGCACCTACAAGGCGTCTCTTAGGCCAGGGTTTCAAATCCTTCCACATTCCTCCTGAAAACCAGTTCCCAAAGACCAAAGCCACAGGCAGATTTCTAGCAGCAATGACCCCACTTCTCAGCACCCATTTTACCACTGCAGTTACCTCCTCGTTGCTGACACAAAGTATCCAAGCAAAAGCAGCTTGTAGAAGGAAAAGGTTTATTTTGGCTTACAGACTCAAGGGGAAATTCCACCATGGCAGGGAGAACATTGCCTGAGCAAAGGTTGGACATCACTTCCTGGCCAACGTCAGGTGGACAATAGCATCAGAAGAATGAGCCCCATGTCAGATTGTTGTTTTGCTTTTGTTTTTTCGAGGTAGGATATTGCTCTAGCTCAAGCTGACCTGGAATTAACTTTGTAGTTTCAGGGTGGCCTTGAACTCATAGCAAATCTCCTACCTCTGCCTCCCAAGTGCAGGGATTAAAGGCATGCACCACCTCACCCAACGTTTTCTTTTTCTTCTTTTTTGTTTATTTTTTTGGTTTCTCAAGGTAGGCTCTGGCTGTAGCTCAGGCTGACCTGGAATTCACTATTAGTCTCAGGGTGGCCTTGAACTCATGGTGATCCTCCTACCTTTGTCTTCTGAGTTTTGGGATTAAAGGTGTGTACCACCACACCTGGTTACTGTGTAAGAATTTTTAAAAAATATTTTGTGTATTTTTTATTTATTTATTTGAGAATGACAGAGAGAGAAAGAGGCAGTTAGAGAGAGAATGGGCATGCCAGGGTCTCCAGCCACTGCAAACGAACTCCAGACATGTGAGCCCCCTTGTGCATCTGGCTAACGTGGGTCCTGGGGAACTGAGCCTCGAACTGGGGTCCTTAGGCTTCACAGGCAAGCGCTTAACCGCTAAGCCATTTCTCCAGCCCCTGTGTAAGAATTTTTAAAAAACATTTAAAAATATTTGACTTATTTAATTATTGGAAGGAGAAAGAGGCAGAGAGAAAGAGAATGGGCATGCAAGGGCCTCCAGCCACTGCAAACAAATTCCAGATGCCTGCGCCACCTTGTGAATCTGGCTTACATGGGCACAGGGGAATGGAACCTGGGTCTTTAAGCTTTGCAGGCAAGTGCTTTAACCACTAAGCAATCTCTCCAGTCACCATGTCAGAATTTTTAAAACCTTGTTTTCCTAGTATTAACTGAGCACAGCACAACGCTGTATGTATCAATGGCCCAGCCAGAAGAATACAAATGCTGTAACAAAGGGGCTCAAAGGAGATAAAATTATACTGAAATGGCATTTTTTCATGAGTATCCATATTACAAAAAAAATGTCTGCTGTGGTAAAAATCACAACAAACATTCATGGCAGAGGGTTGGAGAGATGGCTTAGTGGTTAAGGTGCTTGTCTGTGAAGCCTAAGGATGCTTGTTCAAATCTCCAGGTAAGCCAGATACAAAAGTGATGCAAGTGTGCAACGTTGCACATGCACAGAAGGGGGCACACCCATTTAGAGGTTGTTCCCAGTGGCTGAAAAGCCCTGGAGCACCCATTCTCTCTCTCTTTCTCAAATTTAAACAAGAAAGAAAGAAAAATCCAAAATCCATGGTGGGTGGAGGGGAGCTGGAGTGATGGTTTAGTAGAGCTTGCTTGCAAAGCCTGATGGCTTGATTCCCTAGTACCCAACTTAAAGCCAGATGCACGAAGTGGTATGCATTTGGGATTTGTCCCTTCTCCTCCCTCTCTCTCTGCTTACAAATAATTATTTTTTCTTTTTTCTGTATTTTTTTATCTATTTATGTGAAAGAGGCACATTGAGAGAGAGAGATTGAGTGTGTGTCTGTGTGGGTCCATAGGCTTCACAGACAAGCGATTTAACTGCTAAGCCATCCCTCTAGCTCCCCTTTGACTTTCTTGAAGATAGCCATTCTGAAAAGCCAGACCGATGGCAGAAGTCTGTAATCCCTTCACTTGGGAGGCTGAGGGAGAAGGCTGGTCAGGGCTACTAGGGAGTTCCAGGTTAGGCTAGGCTAGAGTGACTTTTGTTTCAAAATTTTTAAAAAAATTTTTATTAACATTTTCCAGGATTATAAAAAAATATCCCATGGTAATTCCTTCCCTCCCACCCCCCCCCCCGCACTTTCCCCTTTGAAATTCCATTCTCCATCATATTACCTCCCCATCTCAATCATTGTACTTACATACATACAATATCAACCTATTAAGTACCCTCCTCCCTTCCTTTCTCCACCCTTTATATCTCCTTTTTAACTTACTGGCCTCTGCTACCAAGTATTTTCATTCTCACGCAGAAGCCCAGTCATCTGTATCTAGGATCCACATATGAGAGAGAACATGTGGTGCTTGGCTTTCTGGGCCTGGGTTACCTCACTTAGTATAATCCTTTCCAGGTCCATCCATTTTTCTGCAAATTTCATAACTTCATTTTTCTTTACCGCTGAGTAGAACTCCATTGTATAAATGTGCCACATCTTCATTATCCACTCATCAGTTGAGGGCCATCTAGGCTGGTTCCATTTCCCAGCTACTATAAATTGAGCAGCAATAAACATGGTTGAGCATGTACTTCTAAGGAAATGAAATGAGTCCTTAGGATATATGCCTAGGAGTGCTATAGCTGGGTCATATGGTAGATCAATCTTTAGCTGTTTTAGGAATGATTTCCACAATGGCTGGACCAGATTGCATTCCCACCAGCAGTGTAGAAGGGTTCCTCTTTTTCCACATCCCCGCCAACATTTATGATCATTTGTTTTCATGATGGTGGCCAATCTGACAGGAGATGGAATCTCAATGTAGTTTTAATCTGCATTTTTCCTGATGACTAGTGATGTAGAACATTTTTTTAGATGCTTATATGCCATTCATATTTCTTCCTTTGAGTAAAATTTTTTTATTTGATTTTCATTTATTCATTTGAGAGACAGAGAGAGAAAGAGGCAGAGAGAACCAGAGACAGAGAGAGACAGAGAGAGAATGGGCGTGCCAGGGCCTCCAGCCAGTGCAAATGAACTCGACACGTGCGCTACCTTGTGGGTCTGGCTAATGTGGGTTCTGGGGAATCAAGCCTCGAACTGGGGTCCTTAGGCTTCACAGGCAAGCACTTAACCCCTAAGCCATCTCTCCAGCCCCATAGAGTGACTTTTTTTTGACAACTTCCATGATTGTAGACAATATCCTATGGTAATTCCCTCCCTCTTCCCACTTTCTCCTTGAAACTCCACTCTCCATCATATCCCCTCCCCCTCTCAATCAGTCTTTCATTTTGATGTCATCTTTTCCTCCTATTATGATGGTCTTGTGTAGGTAGTGTCAGGCACTGTGAGGTCATGGATATCCAGGCCATTTTATGTCTGGAGGGAGCATGTGGTAAGGAGTCCTACCCTTCCTTTGGCTCTTACATTCTTTCCACCCCCTCTTCTGCAATGGACCCTGAGCCATGGAAGGTGTGATAGACATATTTCAGTGCCGAGCACTCCTCCGTCACTTCTTCTCAGCACCATGGTGCCTTCTGAATCATCCCAAGGTCACTGCCATCTGAAAAGATAAGCTTCTCTAGCCAAAAATGAGAGTAGCATTAATACATGGCTATGAATATTAAGAGAAGTGCTTACTGGGAAGTTTGGTGGGCACAGTACATACATTTAGCCAGACATCAGTAGATGTTACACCCCTAGGGCTCAGAACATCCCCCACTGTAGGTTCTGAGTATCCCATGGAGTGGGCCTCCAGTCCAATTAGAGTGCAGTTGGTTTCTCCCATAACAGACAACACACTACTGCACCCGTTGGCTCATTTGGCCTAGTGGCCAAATATAAGGCTTGCAGTGTCCACTGTTGAGTATCTTCACTGGTGATTTCTTTCTCTCCCATTGAACTGCATGCAGCATAGCTTTTTCCAGCTTTCTGTCAGCTAGTCTAAATGGAAGAGGTTTTCAGCTCCGCTCCAGTAGAATTTCTCAGTGACCTTGAAGCCCAGCTATGTGGATTCTTCAGCAACAGGGTCTTACCATCTATCTTTTGAGAACTGTTTAGTTGTTCAGCCTATTTTTAAAACTTGCTTTAAAAATGTTGACAATTTTCATACAGGTACATCAATGTATTTTGATCATAATCCCTCCCATTATTTTCTCCTGTCCTCCACTCTTTCACCTGAACCCCTTCTTCCTAAATAGTCCTATTTGGATGTCTCCTTTGTGTGTGTGTGTCCCAGAGTTTAATTAGGGTTCTCTGTATGAACATGGGTAGGGGACTGTGTGCAACTTAGCAGGAGCTACACCCATAATGAAAAATGTCTCTGCTCCCCCAACAACCATTAATGGCCAGTTAATACTTGGAGGGCTGGGGGCCTCTTGTCCTCCACCATACACAATGAAGTGCTAATGTAGCCTTTTTTTTTTTTTTGGTTGGACATTTGTTTCTTGTATGTTCTTGACATCAATTCCCTGTCAGATGTGCATGTGTGTGTGTGTGTGTATATATATCACACATACATACATACACACAGCTGGAAAGATTTTCTCTCATTCTGTAGGCTGTCTCCTCACGCAGTTTACTGCTTCCTTTGCTGTACAGAAGATGTTTAGCTTCATGAGGTCCCACTTATTAACTGTTGACCTGATTTCCTGGGTGAATGGAGTCCTACTCAGCTCGTTCTTACTCATATATTTTGGAGAGTTTTCCCTGCTTTTTCCTCTAACAGTTTCATACCTCATGTTGAGGTCTTTGATCCATTTGGAGTTGACTTAAAATTTTTTGAGAAAGAGGCAGAGAATGGGCGTACAAGGGCCTCTAGCCACTGCAAAAGAACTCCAGGCACATGCCCCACCTTGTGCATATGGCTTTACATGGGTACTACTGGGGAATCGAACCTGGGTCCTTTGGCTTTGCAGGCAAGCGCCTTAACCATTAAGCCATCTCTCCAGCCCTGTCGTTGATTTTTGATGCATTAATACTTTTAGGTGGATTTATATCGTCTTGCTTTTTAGTGTTTCTTGTGTTATAATGTATATATTTTTACATCTTGGATTAAGTTAATGCTTGGATTTTCTAGCTAGCTGTGTATTCTTAGCTGTATCAATTGATTTGATGTAATATATTTTCAGGGTAGGACCTTAAGGTGTTAGGTGTGGCTCTTAAGACTCTCAGAGTATCTACAAAGATGTTCTTAGGGGTTGAGTTTCCCTGCTATAGGAGTATTCAAGCAGGCTGAGTGGAACAAAATACAGGTAGATTCTAAAATTTAACTAAACACTGTACACATTCAATCAAAAACAGCCCCGAGTATGTATACAAGAGTAGTTATTATAATGGCCAGATCCTCTATCAACAAAGAGGTTTAGATTTCTGGTCTGTTGAGGGATCCAAGTCAGCTTGTGACCAAGTGAGACCCTTCCCTGGTGCAATCCCAGTTACCTTGGATGATTTTGGTCTCAGTCAAGTTGCTGTCTGGGTCGTCGGGCTGCTGTTCTGATTTCTGGAGCTGGGCACTTGCTTTTCCTGCGGGGCAAACTGAGCCGCTGCTGCTGCCTCTGCTGCTGCTGTAGCTGCCACTGCTGGAGCCACCACTGCTGCTGAAGCTGCTGCTGCCGTGTCCACTGCCGCTGCTCCCCCTGAAGCTGCTGCTGCGGGATCTGCCGCCGCTGCCGCTCCTGGGTCCGCTGCTGCTGGGGCCGCTGGTACCGGTGCTGGAGCCGCTGAAGTTGCTGCCGAACTCTGCTCCTGCTTGGGTCCCGCTGTCAGCCCAAGTTGGCGTGGCCGGGTCCCGGGCCGCTGCTGTGTTCGCTGGAGCTGGGCTCAGGCGGTGGGGGAGGGGAGGGAGCCGCGGCTGCTCTGGTTGTCTCGCTGCTCCACGTGTGCTTCTACCTCGCGGTCTGCTCCTCTGCTGCTCACTGCCGCTCTCCCCTCACGTTTCCGAGTTGCGGAGAGCGCGGTGTGAGGGAAGCTCCCGCACCTGGCTTTTCCTGTGGCGCGAGCCGAGCCTATCGGCTTTCTGGTGCACCGCAGTGGTTGGCCGAGCTGCCGGAGCCGCTTTTCCCGCCTGTGCAGGCTCTGAATGCTCTGGAACTCTTCTACTTCTCTGCTGCCACTTCAATTTCCTATACACCTCCCTTTTTAGTAAAAGTGTGTATTTTGCTGAGTTTTTTTGGTCTTTTTCCCCCTAGGCTGCTTTGGCGTGGTACCTACGCCGCTATCTTAACCGGACCTGTTGTTGATTTTTATGCAGGGTGTGATATAAAGATCTAGTTCCCATTTTCTGCATGTTGGTATTCAGTTTTCCCAGCAGCATGTATAAATAGGATATCTTAAGCCAGGCGTGGTGGCACACAACTTTAATCCCAGCACTCGGGAGGCAGAGGTAGGAGGCTCTCTGTGAGTTCAAGGGCACCCTGAGACTCCATAGTGAATTCCAGGTCAGCCTGGGTTAAAGTGAGACCCTACCTTGAAAAACCAAAAAATAAAATAGGCTATCTTCTCTCCAATAAGTATTTTTGGCATTTTGGTCAAAAATCAACTATATCTGCATGAATTAATATTGGGATGTTCTGTACAATCGGGATGTATGTTTCTGTGTACAGAATACTATTTTGTTACTATGGTTCTGCAATACAGCTTGAAATCAGATATGGTAATACCCGCGCCACGTTCCCCTTTCTCTCAGGATTGGTTATCCAAGGTCTTTAGTGCCTGTAGATAAAATTTAAGGTTGTTTTCTCATTTCTGTGAAGGAATGGCACTGGAATTTTGGTGGGGATTACGAAGAATCTGTAATTACTTTTGGAAAGTTAATTTCAATATAGTCTTCCAAACCACAAGCATGAGAGATGCTGTCTTCAACTTTCATTATAGAGGTTGTTTGCTTTTTTTCCATGTTTAAAAAAAAATTTTTTTTTTTTTTTTTTGTATTGGTGAGAGATAGTGAGAGGGAGAGAATGGGTGCACCAAGGTATCTAGCTACTGCAAACGAACTACAGAAGCATGTGTCAACTTGTGCGTCCAGCTAACATGGCTCCTGGAGAAATGGAACCTGGGTCCTTTGGCTTTGCAGGCAAGTGCCTTAACCACTAAGCCCTCCCTCCAGCCCTTGTTTACTATATTGGTTAGATCTACTCTTTGGAAAGCAATTGTGAATAGAGTTGCTGTCCTGGCTTCTTCCTTAGCTTATTGGCATATAGGAGGGTTACAGGTTTTTGTCCACCAATTTTCTAACCTGCCATTTTGCTAAATGTATTTATCAGTTCTTAGAGCTTTCTGGTGGGATCAGTAAGATATAAAAACTTATCTGCAAAAAGGATATTTAACTCTTCCTTTCCTATCTGTATTGCTTTTATTCTTATCTTACTGCTGTAAGGGCTCCAGGACTATATAATTATGGAAAATGGGCACCCTTGTTTTATTTCTGATTTCAGTGAAAATGCTTTGTTTTTCCCCAATTTAGTATGTTGGCTGCTTGTCTTTATTTTTCCTCAGGACTTTTATCATGAAGGGAATAAGATGGTCACTTCTGTCCATAAAGCCACTTTGCTCATGTAGTCCATCTAATACTTTGTCTGTGTTGCGTCACCTCTCTCTGCAAGAAAGCCAACTTGATCATTATAGGTGATCTTGTGTTCTTGCATTGTTTTCAAGTATTTGAGAACTTTTGTATCTATGTTCAGCAGGAAGGTTGACCCATAATTTTATGTTCTGTTATGTCTGTATCTGGTTTTGGTAATAGGCTAACACTGGCTATGTAAAAGGAGTTTGGCAGTGTTCCTTCCTTTCTATTCTATGAAACAGTTTAAGAAACATGGGTATTAGCTCTTCTTTCTGGTACGGCTTGGCTGTGAGTCCCTCTGGGCCCAGGCTCTAGTTGGGAGATTTTCTCTTGGTTGAATTCATGGAAGCCATACTATGTAGACAGTGACCCCCGTTCCTTCATATTTTTGAATTATGTCCCAATAGTTTCCTCAGTTTCATCCTATCTATAGTAATGGCTCCTTTCCATCTCCTCTCTTCCTTTTGGCTAAGTATTTGTTATCTCATTAATCCTTTCAAAGAACCAGTTCTTTGTTTCAGTGACCCTTTATATTATCTTTTTTGTTCCATTCCATTACTTTCTGCCCTGACCTTTCCTGTATCTGCCCATCCTGGGCTTGGCTTGTTCTTTATTAGATGCTTGGCACACAGGAGAAGTTGTGTGGATTGGAATTAAATCCCAACCAAATGGTGGACTTATCTATATCCCCTGTCAAGGGCACAGTCACAAGGTGGGAGAAGTGGGGGCTATGACAGCAAACCTGCAGGGAAATCTGAGTTACTGGTCAGAGGTAATCTTCCATCAAGGGTGCTGAATCATAGTTTACTTTTGGGAAGTATGCATGCTCTCGAATTGAATGTGGGGTACGCTTAAGACTATTTTTCTTTAAACCCCTCTTAGAAAATAATTTAAGTGGGCTGGAGAGATGGCTTAGAAGTTAAGACGCTTGCCTGCAAAGCCAAAGGACCTTGGTTTGATTCCCCAGGATCCACGTAAGCCAGATGCACAATGGGGCACGTGTCTGCAGTTTGCTTGAAGTGGCTGGGGGCCCTGGCACACCTATTCCCTCTCTCAAATAAATAAAAATAAATTATTTTAAAAGAATTTTTTAAAATTTTCATTCAAGACAGAGAGGAAGGAAAAAGAGTGAGCACGCTCCAGTCACTGCAAACGAACTCCAAACACATGTGTCACCTTGTACATCTGGCTTACGTGGGTACAGGGGAATCTACCTGGGTCCTTAGGTTTGCAAACACCTTAACTACTAAGCCATCTCTCCAGCTCCCCACCCCTAATAATTTAACGACTGTTTAGCTAGGACCTATTAAGACATACCAGCACTTGTTAAAAATAATGTCATATGACTTACAGACCACTATGAAAGTGTTATGTGAACAAACCCAAGACATGTACTTTTATATGAGTTAGATAATGCACAATTACAGGAAAGACTTTTCAACTATCTTTTTTTTTTTCTTCTAGTAAAAGATGGTAATGTTGAAATAGTGATAGTATTTTAAAAGGTTCACATGGCACTGAATATAAGAGTGCTAGCTTGTGGCCCATTAGTAGAAATTCTGTCTCAACTACAAGTAGATAATTGTATTCTTTCTTAAGCTCTACCTCCCTTAGGACTACTTCTCAAAGTAACTTACCTAATGTGTCGTTTCAACTCAGGAGACAGGCTTTGCAGGCAGTATTGTAGGATACAAACAGTAACTCAGTAGCAAGCTTCACAGGCGCTGTGTTCAAAATGCTGAAGCAGGGCTGGGAAGATGGCTCAGTGGTTAGAGGCGCTTGCCTGCAAAGCCTGCCTGGCCAAGTTTAACAACCCTAGGACCCATGTTAAAGCCAGAAGCATGCACCTGGGGTTTGTTTGCAATGACAAGAGGTCCTGGTACACCCGTTCTGCCCCTCTCTGAAGGAAAAAAAAAAGGTTGAAATAAAAAACAACAATTTAGAGGCTATGTATTGTCCAAAGAGAAACAAACACAACCCAGCAGCCTGGGGCAGTGGTGGGGCATTCTGATAATCCCAGTAGCCAGGAAGCAGAGGTGAGAGGATCAGGAGTTGAAGGGAAGCCTGAACCCTGACTTCCCCCTCAAATGTTTATGAATTATTATGAATCATCAAAATTTGCTTAAATGAAGCCAGGCGTGGTAGCGCATGCCTTTCATCCCAGCACTCGGGAGGCAGAGGTAGGAGGATCGCTGTGAGTTCGAGGCCACCCTGAGACTACATAGTGAATTCCAGGTCAGCCTGGGCCAGAGTGAGACCCTACCTCGAACCACCCCCCCCAAAAAAAAGACTTTAACAATATGTAATTCGCAGCTATTGCTGCTGTTATTTTTCCTTGTATCTTTATCGGTTAATTATCCATCTCACGTACATGTGATATGGATAAAGCAAGCCTTCTAGCCTCTCCCCCCAATGAAGACAGGGTTTCATGTACTGTAGGCTTGTCCTGAAACGGGCTATGTAGCAAAGGACAGCCTTGAACACCTGATAGTCCTGCTGCTTCCACCTCCAAGTGCTGAGATTGCATACAGGCATGTGCCCCTACATATGGCTAAGTTTTCTTGGCTTTATTTCATGGGAGGTAATACAACCAAAAAAAAAAAAAAAAAATTCAAGTCAGCTGTATTTTATCCTGTCATCATCCTAAAATGAAAAAATTCCTCCAGTTAAACATTAGTGTTTTGATAATAAAGTTTTATTGTGGCAAACTAGAAATATTCTTGTTTAAGTATTTTGCCCAATGTTGGATTAGTTTATGGCACAGCAATTTTATTCTACCATAACTTCATTTACTTCTTTGACAACAGTTCATGAGCCTTAAAAAAAAAAAAAGCACTGAATGAGTAAAAGGAATATACAAATGTCAGTTAAACTAGCTGGATCTGGACCACTCAGAAATCTATCAGAAATAAAAATGAAATTCTGAATTAAGGCAGGTCAAAGATGAAATGTGGGGTTCTCTTGAATCACAAAACCAGAGAAATGCTTCAAAAGCAAACGTTGTCAATGTGAGCCGCCTTCCCAACAACTGCTTCCTCTCACATTTTCATTTTAAAATTATAAAGACAGACAAAACCACAAAAACTCGTCCTTTTCAGTGAAATTCACAAGGTGTGCCCTGCTGTATTTTGTATTCATCTTTCTACTAAAAGTCACACTGTAACAATGAGGTGTGCTATAAAAAGAACACCTGCACAATTAAAAAAACAAACAAGCAAACAGAAACCACATGTAGCAAAACCCAACGTGGGCACACTTCAAGGGAATAAAGAAAATCTAGATCTAGAAACACATAAAAATGGCCTTGAAAACCTGTAATTCCCAGTATCTCTATAGACAAGATAAAAACAAAACAACCAAATTCATTTTCCTGGTTTTTCTTTAATACATTTGCCATCTTACATGAAACACTATTAGGTGTCGTAATAGTATCTATCTATCACTCTTCCCAGCTGGCAGCCCGGGAAAGAACATGTGTTACCACCCACATTTGGGACAGTCTGGTTCGGCTAGTAGATACAGTAAACCTAACTTTTCCAGTTGGGCCATAATTAACGGGTAGTGGCATTAACATTCTACAAATGCACTAAGGCGCACATTCAAATCACATTACATTTCCAACTTAAGAGTTCATACAAAGTCCACTTCTTGCTTATAGTAGCCTTCACTCCAGACGGGGATTTGAAATCAAAGAAGTATGAAGTCTTTTTACTGTGTTGTTTCTTTTTTCCTTTTCCTCTTCCTCTCCTTTCATTTCTATTCTTCCACTCAACATTTCCTTTCTGATTCTTATTAATAAGAGGTTAAGAGAAATGGGTTATTAAGAAAATCAAAGTTCAGTAAACTTCAAAAACAGATCTGAGAGCTCAAGCCTCTGCTTTGCCTTGATGTTAAATTAACAGAAGAATTTTCTTGAAGGAGAGGACGAATGAACGGAAGGCCAGCCCATGTTGAGGGAGCTGCTTACTTAAGCAGCTGGCGCTCCTCGATGCTCTTCAGCCGCTTCTTCCGGGGCTGCACAAAGTCATCGTCTGAATCATCGCTGAATCTGTTACCTTCTGATTCAATCCTGAATTCGAGCTTAGGAAACCTTTTTTCAGGATAAAGGTTCTTTAGAAGTTCTTCAAAATAGCTTTCAAGTTTTATACCAGCATTGGCTACCTCCGAATCAGGCTATGAGATAAGAATAAACATGAATTAAAGAGTAAAACCCAACATTTTAGACAGCCAAAGTAATCTCTCATGCCTCTGTAAAATATTACAACTCTGAATTTTTCAAAAACAAGGTTAAGGTACTAGTGGTTAACTGAAAATACATCAGTGAGATTCCTTAAGCACAGGATCATGAAACAGGTATTGCTACAACAAAAGAAATGTGGAACTCCTGATGAGTAAAACACAGAACAAACCAGTAATAAAGGTTATAGTGTGACAAAGTTCAGGTGAACTAAGACGAGAAAATTTTAAATGAGAACTTTTTAGACATATCAATATAACACAATAAACACAGTAAGGCCTGAAGTTTGGTAGTGTCATGTTCTGAGAAACAAAAGGGGAAATGATAAAGAATACTTATGGACCAGAAGGGCATTTTCTAAATTATCTCTAGTTATCAGTTACTTTTTTGGATTTGCACTTACCACACAATGACGCTTTGCAAATATGGATAAAGTCCTCCTAATGACCTGTCACACCCTGGCAGACCAGAAATTTATTCTGGTACAGACATCTTGGCTTCCACATCGATAAAGCGTTTGCTTTAAGATTACTTTCCACATTGTTATAGCCTCTCCCCACCTCACCTCATTGAATTCAGCACAGTTTTGAAAGATCAGTCTAAAATCAGCTACAAAATCTTCAGGCGTTGTATACATATAATAATCTTCTTGAATTCTTTTTTTGATGGTTGACAAATCCATTGGATTTTTAATTATTTTATAATAATCAGGCACCTTTTAAAACAAATGAGATATTATAATACAGATAACTAAATTCTACCTGGTTCTATCTAACTACATCTTTGGGAAGTGATAAAAACTTCAGGTTGTTCTCACTGCTTTTCTTTTATGTTGTCACTGGGAAAACCAACACTGACTATCCAGCCATGCTTACAAATCTAGGCAGCCTTCCCACTCACACATAACACACACAATATGATGATCTCCAGTTATACCCATTCTCCCACTAGCAAACTATTTCTTTATGGCCAAATAAAATTCCATTGTATCCATTCATCTGTTGATAGACACCTAAGCTAATTCTGTCTCTTGGCTACTAGGAATGATGCTGCAAATCAACATGGATATACAAGTATCGTTGTGGTGTGCTGTCTTAGAATCGTGTGGGTCCATAATGAGAAGAGATGCAAACATGTAGTCATTGAATATATGAGTGTTTGCATCCCTGACCACAAGGGAAACAAATTAAAACCACATGAAGATCTCATCTCATTCCAGTCAGAATGGCTACCATTAAGAAAACAGAACAACAACAACAAAATAATAATAACACGGGTGAGAATCTGTGGGAAAGGGAACTCTTGTACACTGTTGGTACAAATGTAAATTGGTCTAGCCACTGTGGAAATCAGTCTAGATGTTGGGAAAAAAAAAAAAAACAAACACAACAAAAAACCAACAACAACCTGAAAGTAGAACTGGTATATGCCCCAGCTAACATTTATTTTTAATGAAAAAATAGTTCCTCTTAAACATCCTCTAAGTCCCTTAGAATGGCTAATAAAAGATTGGCTGCGTTCTTGTGGCGTGGATTTACCTTTAAACTCTGATTATATATAAGAAACTGGGAGACAGAGACAGGAGGACTAACCCAAGTTCAAAGCCAGCCCAGATTCATAGCCAGTTCCAGGACAGTCAGGGTTATATAAACACCTGTTTCTATCCCCTTCCACTCAAGGGGGAAAAAAAGTTGAGTGGGAACAGAGATGTGTGCAAGGCCCTGGGTACAATCTGTAGCACCTCGAGACAACTTAAGACTTCCCTGGAAGTGGGCATTATGATTTATGTGTGTGTGAAACGTCCCCCATGCGCTCATGTGTCCTCAGCTGGTGGTAAGGTTCCGGCTACTGTGGGACCTTTAAGGAGGCGGGACCTTGCTGGAGTGGCAGAGGCCTATCCCTCTGCATTCTGACTGCTGATGACCAGCTGCCTCCCACTCTTGCTACCGTGTCTTCCTCAATACAATGGATGGTATCCCTTCAAGTCATAAGCCAAAACAGACCCGTCCCCCCTTAGTTTGCTTCTTGTCAGCAATGTGATCACAGCCTGAGAAAAATAAACATGCAGTGATGCAGGAGCACCCTTGCAAGCTTGAAGCCAGCCTGAGGAAAGACAGCAGCATGTGGGGAGGGAAGTGGGGTCAGCAGGGAGGAGAAGAGGAAATTGAAGGGATGAGTTGGTGTGTTTCTCATACAAGATAAGGGTTAGCTCCCGCATGGTCACACATACGCACCCTGCTTGTTTTAAACTGAATTAACAGCTAAGCTAGTTTTCCTTTTCTAAGTTTGAGTCTCCCCGCTCCCCAAAGGTAGGGTCTCACCCTAACTCAGGCTGACCTAGAATTCACTATGTTGTCTCAGGGTGGCCTCGAACTCACAGAGATCCTCCTACCTCTACCTCCCAAGTGCTGGGATTAAAGGCGCCACCAAGCCTGGCCTTGAACTCATTTTTTTCTTTTTTTTTTTGGTTTTTCGAGGTAGGGTCTCACTGTAGCCTAGGCTGAGCTGGAATTCACTATGGAGTCTTAGGGTGGCCTCGATCTCATGGCAATCCTCCTACCTCTGCCTCCCGAGTGCTGGGATTAAAGGTGTACGCCACCACGCCCGGCTTGAACTCATTTTTTTTAAAAAACAGAATTTATCAAACTATAAAAAACTACACATGCCTATTTAATTGAGAGGTGGAGGCAGAATCAGGAATTAAAGGTCATCCTTGGCTACAGAGAGAGTTTGAGGCTAACATGCGCTGCTGCCTAAGACCCTGTTTCAAAGAACCAAATACCCCTAAAACAGTCACAGCACGTTCCAGCAATCTAAAATTATACCCCCAAGCCACATCACACTCTCAATATGAATGTTTGAAACCAATGGTTAACACACACACACACACACACCTTCCTCTGTTTTTTTCTATTGTTAAATTTCACTTGCTGCATAAAGTCTAGACTTAAAGTTAAAATTAGTACAGAGTACTGTGAAAATCTAAAATGATTCTCCACACCCACATCCAACAGATTCTGAGTATAAACAACACAGAAACAATCTAAAAATATTGAATAAACTAGGTGAGATGAGAAGACTACTTGAGAAATGAGTAGGTTTTTAGCCAATTGACATGAAAATCTATTTAGTTAAATTATGTCATTTGCAGGAAAATGAATGGAACTGGTGATCATCACGTTAAATGAACTAAGAATTAGAAGGGCAAATATGTGTCATGCTTTGTCTCGTATACGGAATTAAGGTCTGAAAGACATACACAAGAAAGTAGAAGCTGGCCTACGCAGGGGGAGGAAGGGGTCTAAGAGGAGGGGCAGGAGAACAAGAGGGGGGAATGGGGAAAATGTCGCATAGAAGAATGACATGACAGCAGAAAGGGACCACGCGGGGGAGGACAAGGACCATCAGGCAGCAGGGAGGGGAGGGGAGAGGGGAAGGAGAGTGAAAGAGAGCAAAGTAGAATGGCACGATTAGGTTTAACGTTTGGATTAGATATAAGAAATTACTGAAATGGTGCAGAAAATGAGATTTTCATAAATAAAAAATTTAAAACTTCATCCCAATGTGCAAACATGTACAATACAACATTGATACTTACAGTTAGAGGAACAGGGTCTTGAAAAGCCAGGCTCATTTCATGGCAGTAAAGAAATAAAAGTAGGCGCTCACATTTCTAAAGAAAAAGGGATAAAAATATTATAAAATTATAACATTGTAGCTGATTGTCAGTAAGAATTTTACAAGTCTCAAAGTATCAGAATAAGAATGAAAACAGAAGACACGAGTACTGTGGACTCTTGGGGTGTTGCTTTCTATCCGAACCGCAGTGCTTGGCAACTTGGGGTGCATGGGTGCTCCTGAGTCCCTGTCGTGCAACAAAATCAGGGCCATTTTACGCCAGCCATAGGAAGGTCTTTACAACTCATTTCCATATTGCTCCAGTGGGTGTACTACTGTGAGAATCAGCAGTCACTGGGAGGTCAGAGGTCTGCTAAGAGGTCCTGAGAGGGAGACTTTGCCTTGACCTGTCTGGTACTAAGGGCCTCCACCGCAGCGAAGGTCTGGCCGTCTTGAGTTCTGCCGCTTCTCTGTGTGCGCCTTCCAGTAGCAGGTGAGCGCTGGGGCCCTTCTTGCATGTCAGTTGTCATACTGCATTCTACTTCACATTTAGCAAAGGAGATTTTTAGTAATGAAGTATTAACTACAGGTAAATATATAAGCTGGTTTTGTTTTTTTGAGGTAGGTTCTCACTCTAGCCCAGGCTGACCTGAAATTCATTATGCTTTTTAAAATATTTTATTATTTATTTATTTATTTATGTGAGAGACAGAAAGCAACAGCAGGAGAGAGAGAGAGAGAGAGAGAGAGAGAGAGAGAGAGAACACACAGGTGTGCCAGGGCCTCCAGCCGCTGCAAACAAATTCCAGATGAATGCACTCCTTTGTGCATCTGCCTTATATGGGTCCTGGAGAATCAAACCAGGATCCTTTGGCTTTGTAGGCAAACTTCTTAATCACTAAGCCATCTCTCTAGTCCTAGAATTTACTCTGTAGTCTCAGGGTGGCCTTGAACTCACAGTGATCCCCCTATCTCTGCCTCCCAAGTGCTGAGATTAAAGGCTTGCACCACCACACCTGGGCAAACTGGCTTTGTTTAATAAAAGCAAAATAGCTAGTACCACCTTGGTAAAAGTATAGAATCATTTCCAGGAAGAAAAAAAAAAAAAAATCTCATTACCAATTCTCAATGCTTTCAGAGGAGGAAAACTTAACCATGATAAAAATGAAGCAAAATAGCCGGGCGTAGCCGGGCATGGTGGCGCATGCCTTTAATCCCAGCACTCGGGAGGCAGAGGTAGGAGGATCGCCATGAGTTCAAGGCCACCCTGAGATGACAGAGTTAATTCCAGGTCAGCCTGGACCAGAGTGAGACCCTACCTCGAAAAACCAAAAAAAAAAAAAAAAAAAATAGCCGGGCGTGGTGGCGCACGCCTTTAATCCCAGCACTTGGGAGGCAGAGGTAGGAGGATCGCCATGAGTTCAAGGCCACCCTGAGACTACAGAGTTAATTCCAGGTCAGCCTGGACCAGAGTGAGACCCTACCTCAAAAAACCAAAAAAAAAAAAAAGAAGCAAAATAGAAATTTACTTCATGTACATAAAATTTAAAAGTACAGGCTCAAATTGGAGGTAGTGGCCCATGCCTAAGTGATCTTAGCACTTTGAAAAGCAAGAGTACTGTTTTCAGTATGGCCTGGTTATTTATATGTTCATCCCAGCCATGCCCCTCCCCCACCCTCCATCCATTCCCATATATATACATATACATATACATATACATATACATACATACATACATACATACATACATACATACATATATATATATATATATATATATATATATATATATATATTAGTTTGTTCATTCTAGACTAGCCTGGGCTATAGTGTGAGACAAAAGCCCAGCTTTATATAGGACATAGTCCATCTTGCATAGTATTTTAAGCCTAAAATACACACATACATACATATTTATGGAAAGAGACACAAAGGGAGAGACACAGACAAGACACTGAAACTGAGGGCAAAAAGGAAAAAAATTTTTCAAAGACTTACCCTTTTATCTATTGGTGTTAATTTAGAAAGGGCTTCATTTTTCCTTTTTTCTGAATTGTGACTGGGAGCAACACAATCATACTCCACTTCCGGTTTAGATAAGTCTCGGCAGAAAGTACAAATCCATTCTCCACTGTTGGAAAAAAGCATGATTGAGGTCTGAATGCCTCTCATCTGCTGTCATCATTTTCCCTTCCTATGGCCTCCATGTCATCTATGACACAGGTTTCTTTGGCACGAGCTTACTCCTGAGTATTTATCACACTCCCACTAAGTCTAAAGCAGCATGCTGAGAAAAAAAAAGAGCAGAAATTCAAGGTCTACAGGTAATAGTCTGGGTAAAAGAGGCATGGAACACCTATTTGAAAAACACTCCTTAAGTGAATAAACACATGTTAACCAATGGTTCGTGTGAAGTGTAATTAGCACTTTTTCTCAAAATATTCAGAAAGGAGAAAAGCTCTCAGCACTATTCCTGTAACTCAAACTCACACACAGTGTTGGTCTGGGATATAACCAAAGAGATGAGTGTAATCTCCAGTAGAAAACAAACACAAAAACTAGCCTTTGAAGAATTGAGAGATCAACCTATAGCTTTGGTTTTGTTGTTGTTTTTTTTTTTAATTTGGAGATAGGGTCTCATGTAGCCCAGGCTAGCAACCTTGAATTACTTTTTTAATTTTAATTTTAATTTAATTGAGAGCGACAGAGAGAATGGACACGCCAGGGCTTCCAGCCACTGCAATCGAACTCCAGACGCATGTGCCCCCTTGTTCATCTGGCTAACGTGGGTCCTGGGGAATTGAGCCTCGAACTGGGGTCCTTAGGCTTCACAGGCAAGCACTTAACCACTAAGCCATCTCTCCAGCCCCGCAACCTTGAATTTCTGATCTGCCTACCACCACCTCCCAGGTGCTAACTCAATGGCTCATCATCACCACCTCAGTTGTCTTGAGAATTTCTTTTGGGACAATGTAAATGATGATACTAAATGACTGGCAAATAAGATGCATTACATTGTGTTAGACAATCTCCATGGAGATCAGTGTTCTGAGTAACTTTACAGGGTGTTCATCTAGTAAGTGGTTCCATCATTTAACCTAAGCTGACCTGGGCCAGCAAGTTTTGCAGGCAAGGGCTTTTAACCACTGAGCCATTGCCCAGCCCCACAGATTTAAAAAATATATATATTTATTTTATTTGCAGAAAGAGAGAGAGAGAAAGAGACAAAGAGAGAGAGAAAATGGACGAGCCAGGGCCTCTAGCCACCATAAACAAACTCCAGATGCATGTGCCACTTTGTGCATCTGGCTTTATGTGGGTACTGGGGAATTGAACACAGGTCATTAGGCTTTGTAGGCAACAGCCTTAATTCCTGAGCCATCTCTCCATCGCCCCTGTAACTGTATTTCATATGTTGTTATAGTACTGGGAATGGAATCTTGGGCTTTGTATAAGCTAAGAGCTCTACCACTATGCCACATTCTCTCGGCTCCGCTGCTATCACAGTGAAAGGAGGAGGAAGTAAGATCTTACCTTGGAAAGTTTGTCAGTGTGGGCACGTGACAAGAGAGATGGAATACTTTGGGACACTTTTCACAGCACAGTAGCTCTCCTCCATTCTGACAAACTGCACACCAGTCTTCATTGGGGTCGTCCTCCTTCCTTGTCTCTCCAACATGAAGGGGGGACTTCCGGGAGGCATCTAGCCACTCAGACTTCCCATTAGAGGGAGTTTCCTGGTGAAGTGCAGGCTGGTCTCCAGTGCTATCAGGGGCATCAGATCTTAGCACAGCGTCTTCAGAACCAGAGCTCTGGCTACTATTTAAGAGCAGGGAAGTAAGTATGCTTCTTGGATAGTTGGTCTGTAATAAAAGAGAGAACAACAGTACACAGCTGTGCATCTTTTAAAGCAAATAAAAATATTTTATTTACTAGACACAGACACACGCAGACACACAGACACACACACACACAGGGGAGGGAGGAACAAATAGAGAGATTGGGCACAACAGGGCCTTGGGTTGCTACAAACTCACTCCAGACCTATGTGCCACTTTGTGCATCTGGCTTACTGAGGGAATTGGAACCTGGGTCTTCAGGCTTCATAAGCAAGTGCCTTAAATGCTAAGCCATCTCTCCAGGAAGCCCCCTTTTAGCACTACTATAAGTCTGGACTGCAGAGCACTCCACTCTGGGCAATTGTTACTTCAAAGAAGTCTTTGACCCTGTGTAAGCGTGACAGTGTACTGAGCTAGTATAAAGCCATGGCCTCTACTGACACATGTCAAGATAGGTAATGGGCGGTGAGAAGTGTGTGTATATACAAGACAGGAACACCACGGCATCGGCTGATGGCTATGAAAACTAGAGTGGAGATGGGGTAGATGGCTTGGCAATTAAAAGCACTTGTTTGCAAAGCCTGACAGCCAAGGTTCAATTTCCCAGCCACCATGTAATACTGGACACACTAAAAGTGGTACAATCATCTGACAGTATATTTGCAGTGGCAAAAGACCCTCGCATGCCCCAAATTAAGAAAAAAACCAAGTGGGTGGAGGGCTGGCAGTAGCTCAGTGGCTACGGCAGTGTTGAGCAAGCGTGAGGACCGCAGCTTGGGTCCTCAGAATCCAGCTAAGGACCAACAAGGTGGCTTGTGTCTGTAATCCCAGCTCTCCTACAGGGAGATGGGAGATCCAAGTCCCTGGAAGTTCAGAGGCCAGCTAGCCTGGCACACACTGGAGTGCACAAGAGACTATCTCAAGCAAGGTGGAAGGCAAAGACGGACATCTGGGTCCTGTGACCTCCACGTATGTACTCACATTCACATACATGAATATGTGCACACATACAAAGAAGTATGTAGATGTAAATTAAAGATACTCATTCTCTGGAGGCAATTACTTTCAAATTCACATTTTGCCCCCCTGCTATCCCTATTTATTTCCTTTTTCTTTAAACTTGAGCTTATTGATTTGCCACAATATCCTGTACAGCTGGGGTTACAAGTCATGCCATGGTGCCTTGTTTACTTCTAAACCTTACGACTGCATAGGTTTTCAATTTTAAAATATGTATGTACACGTGTGTTATTCCTAACTGTAACAGACCCAAAGATTAAGTGTTTTTATCCTCACTTTATACTCCATTCCTTGGTACACAAAGACAGCCATCCCATCCTCTTAACAGTTCTTATTAAAAAGTGGTCATAAGCTTTTTTAGGAATCATAGGGTCCCATTACAACTGCTCATTGCTAGCATCCATTCCAACTGACTAGAAATCTATAAAGGTAAAGTATTCTTAAAAAAAAAAAAAAAAACCCACACTGTTTAAATTCTAATCATATATTTATGTTATATCCCAATTTCACAATTAAGAGTTACACCTGTATTTGGATATTTGTTTCATAATTATGACTATAAGTACTGTTCACTACAGACACATGAAAGGAGCTATGACTGCAGTTCCTTCTTGGTACGACCTTTTATTTTTCTTCTAATTAGCTTATTTTCCTGGTACTCATTTCTAAGCCAGTCTCCACTGCACTGTAAGATGTTTTCTCTCTTTCACACACCTCTGTGGAGGTCCTCACTTCATGCTATAGAGACTAGTCTGTAGGTGCAGTCATACTGAGGAATACACTTTTCTGGTGTTGCTAAAAAGAAGTGAAATTGCAAACACTAATAATAATTACATTTTGAGGCCTAGATTCCTCATCTGATTCTTGTTTCACTATAACAACTGGAAAATCATAATTTTCGGGTGGTCCACTGTTTTCTTGTTTGATTCGGATTGGCTCCAACATAACTACTGGGACTTTGTGTGTAGAATCAGCTCCTGCTGGTTTGCTGGAAGAGCCAGAGCTGTAAGTGCAAAAGACAAGGAAACAAAATGTAACCATTTAAAACCCTCACAGCAAAGTACAGTCACGTCACTGTGCAAAGATCCTTTATCTGCACAATAACTACGTCATATCAACAGTAAATAATGGATAACTAAAATGTAAGTGTTGTATTCACAAATTCATTTATGATTAAATTTTTGCACAGTAACCTCTCTAAACAGACATACTACATATCTCAAAACATAAATAAAATCTAAATTAATATAAAACTGGCTTCAATATTTTGAGACCAACTGGATGACTAGATTTGGTCTTAGAACTGACGTTTTTAGGCTTTAGTAGTTCCCCTGTGGTCAGTGACAAAGAGAACTCTATACTTCAATAATTTGTGTTCAGACTACTAGAAAATCAGTTGTTAATGTCTTGCTAGTTAAAGAAGGTCATGGGACAAGAACCTTATACAGTGAACCATTATTTTCTCATGGGACTATAGGCAAACTGTCCCCCTTAGAGAATGGTGCTTTTAACTGATTAAGACTGAAAGAACTGGGTTTATTTCTAGAAGCAAGTTCCAAGCACGATGCAAGGAAAGCAAAACCACTTAAAGTAGAATCAATGCTTCATGATTTGCGGGGGTGGGGTGGGGGGGTAGGGGAGAATCAAAGAACACGGAAGTCAGTAAGTAAGAAAGGCTCACTTCTTTGCTAGGGAGCAGAGGTAGAAGTGTCACCAAGGCCAGCAGGGCTCAGCAAGGCCCTGTCTCAAAAAAATTAAGAGAAGGTATTCCTTCTTTTCCCTAAATTTGTGTCTCTACATCCTATGGTATGTTATACCTACTTTGTTTTTTAATTAAGATGACAAATCTATTTTTCTTATTTTTAACATACAGACAAATAATTTCTTTTTAAAGTTATACTTTAATTTATTAAATTGAAATATATTAAAATTTTAATTAAAAAAACAAAGGTAAAGGAAGATGCTCAAAACGTACTGAGTACTGAACATTATGTACTGGCAAGAAACATCTAGCTAGAGGCTTTATATATAGATGGCCCTCCATATCCATGGGTTGCACATCTGTGGATTAAAGGGGGAGGTAATATGTCTGGAACTGAATATGCACAATTTTGAAGGTCCTCAGCCCTAGACAAATTAGTATTACATCACAGGTCATCAAGAGATGGTGTAAGGTATTTGCAAGTACCATGCCATCTTATGACTGCACTTGAGCGTCTGCAGACTTCAGTATACTGACGGCTCCTGCAGCAAACTCCCCATGGATACAGAGGGATGTCCATACTCGCAAATATGCTTAAATCTGTTTACCTTCCTCGGCTCCCAACGCTGGAGGCACTAGGTGAACGTATAGGGGGATGGACACTAGTCATAGTAACAGGTCCTGAGGAGGGGAAAATCATAGATCCATAAGTGAATTGATAATTATATACTGAATTTCCACTGAACTTTGCACTATACTGAAACTGAGAGACCACAACAGAATTCTAAGGCGCAGTAAGCAGTTGCCAAAGTCAAAACGCATCTGCTGTGTCCTGTCGTGTAAGCGAGGGTTTTGCTAGCAGCGCTGCTGCTTTTGGGAAGGAGACAGCTCTGGAGTGAGAGAAGTGAGAGAAGGTCTTCAGTACAGAACATGTGGCAGGCTTGTCTGGCCTCTACTAATTATAAGTTGCCAATGCTATCTCCACACCCAACTTAGAGTATGGCAGTAAAATGTCTCCAAGTCTTTTCTACGGTGGAGATCCAAGGGAGGATCTCGGGGAGGATGAAAACGACGCAGCTGGAGGGCCTGGGCATGCGGCTGAGTTAGGAGAGCATTTACTGAGCATACCTGAAGGCCTGCGTGCAATCCCAGAGCCACACAGACTGGGCCTGGTGGTGCACACCCAGAATCCCAGCACTCAGAAGATGGAGGCAGGAGGAGCAGAGGGTCAAGGTCATTCTTGGCTACATAGTAAGTCTGAAGCCAGCCTGGTCTCAAAAAAGAGGGTGTGGGGCAGTGAAAGGGCCTAGTCTAAAAGAAGTTCAAAAAAAAAACAAAACCATTAAATGGAACAAAATGAGCTGAGAGTGGTGATGCATACCTATAATCTCAGCCCATATGAGGCTGAGGCAGGAGGATGAAGAGTTTGAGGTCAGCCTAGGCTACTGAGGTCCAGACCAAGGAGAGTTACAATTCAAAAAAAAAAAAAAAAAAAAAAAAAGGCAACAAACAAAACAGAACAATGAATGCAAGATAGTGAAAGCAGGATTAAAAGGTTCAGAGGTAAGGCAATAAACCAAAGTGTCTGGAACACAGTAGTGGACAAAGATTAGCTTTACGGTTATTGCTATAAAGGCTTCCAAAAGTGTTTTGCCAAGTTTTATGCTCACCAGCTATATATGAGTATTTGTCTCACAATATTTTCACATCAGGAATATTACAAATATTTTACCTTAGCTAATTTAGTAGTTAAAAACTAAATCTGTTTCAAGTTTTCTTATGATTAACTACAGAAAGTAAACATTTTTGTTTTATCTGTTTTATTTGCTGTATGTACTTCCTTTTCAGGGTATTATCTATTCAAACTGTCCTTCAGCATCTAATGTCATATATGCCAGTTTTTCTGTCATGAGTTTATGTTTAAAAACAGATTACTAAAATTTAAATTCTGAATTACTGAAATTTAAATTTAAATGAAATTCTGTCATTGTCTTATTTTATGTTCACATCTTCCTAGTACTTCCCTTTAAGATATGGTTGTGTAGTTATTTCCTTAAGGGAGGGAAGAGGCTCATGAGACTAAGGAAGATCAGGAAGCTGAGATAATTAAAGAAATCGAGAGATTGTCTCCAAGACACTATAGAAACAGCACACAATTGCTGGGCGAAAGAAGATGCCTTGGTGCATGCAAGGTATACAAAGCTGTGAAAGGGGCTCTAGGGATGTTGCTTTTAAGAGTCAGCAGCCATGTGGGCTCAACTTTTTGGTGATGTAGCTACCTTTGAGTCAACCACAGCCCTGTAAGTCACCGCAGTAAGCAAGACTCAGGTATAACTATTTCTTTGGTCTGTTGTTAACATATGATTTGGGGAGAACAGGTATCAGTTCAAGCCTCCCCAGAAAAGTCACACCTTTGTGATGTCAAAGGTTCCAGGAGAAGCATTCTTGGGAAGAAATGAGTAGCATACTAAACATTCTTACACACACTTCAACACTAAACAAACCAGCAAAGAATGATTGTGTTTGTGTGTGTTATCACTAATAAACTTAACTATGGGCAAACTACATTTTAAAACAGACCATAGCATAGGTAACCAAGTCAATCAATCAATTTTCAAAGCAGGGTCTCACTCTAGTCCAGGCTGACCTGGAACTCACTTCGTAGCCCCAGGCTGGCCTTGAAGTCATGGCGATCCTCCTTCCTCAGGTATCATTTTGACTAGAGTTAAAAACTAGAAAAATGTGTACAAAAATCAAAAGAAAGTAATTTTACCTGCAAGGCCCGGAGATGGTACTGATGAATTCGGTGACTGCACTGCTCTGTTTGATGGTGGTCTTGGCTGGCCATGATCTATGCTTGTATCTTTCCTCACAATGTTGTCCAACATAATACTACTTGAACAATCAATCTTCAGGATAAAAAGAAAAAATCTCAGGGCAAAATGACTTTGTAAGCCAAACACTACATTTGTAAGAAAACTTGGTTCAATATGACTATAAAGTAACACTTATAAGACATTGGTATCAGGATGGTTTGGTTGTTTCCACCACAAACAAGCAACAACAACAGACTATACTCTTCTTTATGTTCTACCTTGGCAAATACACTGACTGAGGACACCTATTACAAAAGTCCAAGAGTGGTGTACTATTCACACTTTTAAAGGCACTTGCTCACAAAGCCTGACTGCCTGGGTTCGATTCCACAGTACCCACGTAAAGCCAGACACATTAAGCAGCATATGTGTCTGAAATCTGTAAAGGTGGGAGGCCTTGGCTCACCCACTCATTCATTCTTTTTTCCTCTGTCAAATAAATAATGAATGAATATTTAAAAATTTAAAATAGGGAATAACAGATGGCTTAGCAGTAAAAAGCACTTGCTTGCCAAGCCTCACGGCTTGGGTTCGACACTTACATCTGGAAGAGAAGGAAGATTATAAGAGCCTCCCACTGGTGAGCTTAAATCAATCATAGGTGAACTAAAAGCCTTTCCATCGTATCCTGCAGCACTGGTAATAGTGGGACTGGAAGGAGTGGAGGATGTACTGCTGGTGGTTGCTGGGGCAGCCTGCCCACTGCTGATCTGCCACTGGAGTAGCAAGACAGGAAGAAAAACATAGAATGTACTTAGTCACTCATTCAGACACAAAAATCGAGAAGACATTTCTGCTATTTAAATTCAAGTGTAATTTGACTGGAGAGAACAGGAGGAGTAAGCAAACAGGTATATATACAATAGACGGTAGATTGACAGACACTGTGTTAGTGTGTGGGTATTAATCTTCTCAAATAAATAATACCCATCACTTATTTTTCCTGGAAGACAAGAGTACAGACCAAAAAAATCAAGTTATTCAGCTTTGGAAAGTTTAAAATACTGGAAAAGAAATATAAGCATATGCGTAGACAAAAAACAAGGTACAGGATGGAAGGCTGAAAACATACATTTTCTCCTGCCCCTACCCAAAGTACTTGAAAATAAGCCAAAACCACTGCATTCAGATTTTCATGCACATCTTTCCTATTTTCACACATGGACAGATAAGCAGACGTCTAAGGAACATTTCCCACTCATGTCAGAGGCTAAGATAGAGACGACCCTAGGACACGCTGGAAGGTCAAGTACACAAAGGGGATCCCAGGAAGCACGCTGTTTGCTTTCTTCAGAACTGAGCACAGAGGCCCTGATAGGTGGATGGAGAGAAAAATGGTTATACAGTTAAGATGTTCCCTATAAAATTCTTTTAATTTTTTTGTTATAGTTGAAAATTTTCCCAATATAACATGGAGAAAAAAAAAAAGCAATTAAAAGGCACCTCAAGGATTAACTAGGGGAAAAAACTGCCTACACTGTCATTTATAAACTAATGGCACTATGTTTATAGTATGAAACACTTGGTTTTCAAAACTGTAGTTTATATACATCACTGTGAAAACTACATACAGAAACACATGAAGTTGGGTGTGAATGTCATCTTCACTACCTTTAAAACATTGACCACTTCAATCTCCATCCTTGTGCATGCCCCTTCCTCCTCTTCTAGACACTGTCTCAACCCTTTTATAAGCCCCTTCCTCCTCTTTTCTGAGGATTAATTAGTTGTGGGGTAACTTTCCAGATATTTTTTCTATGTATAAGAGATTTAAACTTATACATACAAATGAGATAGTATCTGAGAAAAGTTCTATATGTTTTCTTTATATAGGAGATTACATATAGATTAGCATGTTTTTTGTATTTGAAAAGATTTCTTTTATATGAACATGTTGTAATTTGGCAAATTTATTAATACTGACTTCCAGAGTCAGGAGCTGGCTCAGTGGATAAAGCGCTTGTTGCGCAGGCCGCAGTGAGGACGTGGCCGCACATCTTCAGATGCACTAGCACGGAGCGGCCAACGACACAGACACTGCCTCACAAGGCTGAAGAGGAGAACCAAATTTGAGGTTATCCTCTCAACTGTGAACATATGCACACACACACACACACACACACACACATATACATATACATGGTGGGTGGGATAATTTAAAAACTCCACAATTTCCCCTGGTTCACTTGTACACTATATTTAGAATATTGTCCAGGAAATATTCAAGAAGTTTTTAGAGTACTCATTAATGAGAAAGAGAGAAAGTTGAATACTTAAAAGAGTTTTTCTTTTTTTCTTTTTTGGTTTTTCAAGGTAGGGTCTCGTTCTAGTCCACACTGACTTGGAATTCACTATGGAGTCTCAGGGTGGCCCCAAACTCACAGCGATCCTCTCACCTCTTGCCTCCAAAGTGCTGGGATTGAGTAAAGGTGTGAGCCACTACACTAGGCATTTTAATTTACATTAGAATAGCTCTCAGCACAAGCTATTGATCTTATTAGCTGGAGTAAAGTGACTTTTAAAAATACTAATCAGGACTGGAGTGATGACTTGGCAGTTACAGGTGCTTGCTTGCAAAGTTTGATGGCTCTGGTTTGATCGCCCAGTACCCATGTAAAAGCCATATGCACAAAGTGGCGCACAAGTCTGGTTTGCCTATACTCACTCTGTTTGCCCCTTCTCTCTCTCTCAGATAAATAAATAAAAATAAAGGGGCTGGAGAGATGGCTCAGCAGTTAAGGTGCTTGCCTGAAAAGCCTAAGGATCCAGGTTTGACTCCCCAGTACCCATGTAAAAGCCAGATGTACAAGGTGGCACATGCGTATGGAGTTCATTTGCAGTGGTTAGAGGCCCTAGCATGCCCATTCTCTACCTACCTTTTTCTCAAATAAATACTAAAATATTTTAAAAAATAAAATACTAATAAACTTGCCCAAAGTCACACACTAGGAAAATAGAATTTGAAGTTAAATCATAGTTTGAATCCTCACGTATGAAAATGAAATTTGCATGCATGTTAAAGTTACCAGTTAATAAAACTTAAGTGACATATCAAATCCAAACTGATCATACGCACAAATAGTAAGACACAGAGTATATAAGGACTTCTTGATCTTAAAACACAGACATGTCCTTTTACCTCTGTCTGTCTCACAGGTAAACTTTGTAATTCTCATGCAATAGTAAAAAGCAAGCCTTATGGCCTAGTGCTTAAAAGTGTGTAAATGCAATACAATATGGAAGCCAAGGGAAGTACAAGCAGGACAAGCAAATGAAGAGTGAATGTAGACACATACCTGCTTGATTGCTTGTTGAGCCAAAAAAGCCATTTGTAGGGGATTAGGTTTTATTGCTGGTCGTGGTATATTATGGTTTGGTGGGTATCTCAGCTGTTGAGGATGAGGGGGAAGAACTGGTCCATTAGGTTTAGGACTGTGATTTTGAAAGTTTATCAAACGTGGAGGAGGTTGCTAGAAAAAAGAAATTAAAATAATTCAGTAATAATTATACCCATACGGAAGTATAGAGATCTTTCTAACATTTAAAACAAGAGCAGAGCCGGGCGTGGTGGCGCACACCTTTAATCCCAGCACTTGGGAGGCAAGGGTAGGAGGATCTCTATGGATCCAAGGGCACCCTGAGACTACATAGTGAATTCCAGGTCAGCCTGGGCTACAGTGAAAGCCTACCTTGAAAAAAAACAAAATAAATAAAATCAAAACAAGAACAAACTGTCATAGATGAGTCATGAGTCATTTATAAAGATCACAAAAAGGAAATGAGGAGGATGGGCAGGATTTTATTTTGTGTAGTACCATTTTTTAAAGTGGAAGGTAAAAGAGGAAGAAGGGAAAGACAGAAGGAAAAGGAAGAAAGGAAGGTGAAAGGAAAAGAGGAAAACGAAGAAAAAGAAAATGCAAGAAGGGGCTGGAGAGATGGCTTAGTAGTTAAGTGCTTGCCTGTGAAGCCAAGGACCCTGGTTCGAGGCTCGATTCCCCAGGACCCATGTTAGCCAGATGTACAAGGGGGCACACGTGTCTGGAGTTCATCTGCAGTGGCTGGAGGCCCTGGCACACCCATTCTCTCTCTGTCTCTCTGCCTCTTTCTCTCTGTCTGTCACTCTCAAATAAATAAAAATATACAAAAAATTTTTTAAAAATGCAAGAAGGATGTTGAAGCCTAGGCTAGAAGGCGGCTGCGTGAGGAAGGTTAAGTGTAATGTGCTTGCTTCACTCAGGCCACTCCAAGGAAGAGAAACTGGAGTTTGCAAAAAAAGCAGTATTGCTTACATGCTAGACACCTTTTGACATTCAACTCTATGTATAGTTGTTAATTTATCATGAAAAAATACCACTTTTTATAATGTCATAAATGTATTATCAGAACTTCTCAAGAGGTCTTCCCTCCACCCTTCACAGGGGAACAAATAAATGGAGAATCCGTAAGGTTCAAGTAGTAAGACCTCAGACTGCATAAGATATAGCCCTGCCCTCTTCTCAGCCCCACTTTTCTTTTCCATGTTAGGAGTTTCCTCTTCTATCCTGGTATCATTACTTCCATCTTCTCTTTCTGATAAATTTCTGATACCAGGTCACCCTCACTCAAGAATGATCATTTCTAGACTCAGTGAAAAATAGACTTAGAGGCTATTTCTGGACCAAATGAAATTCTATAGGTGAAGAACAGAAAAGCAGTATTAGTGAAAAATAGTAAAGAACCTCAAAACTGTACAGAAGCATAAGCCTTAAACCATAGCTTTTCTCTTTTACTTTCCAATAAATGTTGTGAGACTTGAGGGTTTTATATCATCATGGAAACACAAATACAAAACAGTTAGGAAATTACAATGGAAAACAGTGGGAATTTTCTAAATTTAGATAAAATGTAATTTTGCATATTTATGCATGTGTTTGTATGTATGGGTTCCACATGCATGTGTTTATGGAGGCCAAGGGACAAATTCCAGTGTCATTTCTAAGGCATCATGCACCTAAGAGATCTATCTGTCACTGGAGTGGACATTCCCATGGGGGCTATGCTGGCTGACTAGTGAACCACAGGGATGCATTGTCACTGCCTGCTCAAGTGGTAACTTTTGTTTGTTTTTTGAAAGTAGGATCTTGCCCTAGGCCAGGCTGACCTGGAATTCACTAATTAGTCTCAGAGTGGCTTTGAACTTGCAGAAATCCTTCTAACTCTGCCTCCTGAGTGCTGGATTAAAGGTGTGTGCCACATACTTGGCAACAAAGGGCAATAAAACAATATTTTTTTATTTGAGGGGGGCACAGAGAGAAAGACAGAATGGGCATGACAGGGCCTCCAGCCACTGCAAACAAACTCCAGATGCATCCACCACCATGTGCATCTGGCTTACATGGGTACTGTGGGATTGAACCTGGATCCTTAGGCTTCACGGGCAAGCATCAGCCCATGGGGTAATTTTTTTAAAAGTGGGAAGGCACCCAAAATACAGCAAAAGTCAACCAACAAATGACACTTGGTACTTGGGCAGGGGAACAGAATGTTAACCTTGCCTGTCATCAAGACGCTGACAAAGTCCTGTTTCTCTTTTTCCTACAGCGTTACAGTTAATTTATAGGAATCCCATGACAAGGAAGGCAGCCTGACTTCAAGAATCCAGTTACAACCTTAAAACAAATAGTTAGGCTAGTACTGTTTGGCTTAAGTGAATTCATTTCATTCTCAAGATGCAGAAATCATTATCTGTGAACTTAACCAGGCAGACATATTCACAGCAAGAATTACTGTTAAGAATTATGCATAAAATGATATATGTGACTGTTAGATGTGCCCACTGAAGTTTGCAGTGTTAAATAAACATATTTATACTTAGTCACATAATTAATTATTAATCTATATTATCACCTATTTTTTTTAAGGCAGGAGAAAGCCAGGCAGGGAGGCACATGCCTTTAATCGATGTAGTTGGGAGGCAGACATAGAATAATCATTTTGAGTTCGAGGCCAACCTGCGACTACAGAGTGAATTCCAGGTCAGCCTGGGTGAGAGTGAGACACTACCTCACACACATAAAAAAAAAAAAGCAACAAAAAAACCCAAATAAATAAATAAGAAGAATGCAGGGGCCATGGCTAATGAAGGAGCACTCAAGAAAGCATGTTTACGCAAGCACTGTTCTTTCAATGTGCGCGTCCACATGCGCAGATGCAAAGCATGACCTGTGTGTTCCCACCTGCGTGTAGATGAGCAGTTCCTAAAATGTACATGCAAAGAAACTAAGTGGGACAGTGTGCAAGTTGCCTAAAAAGGGCAAACTATGAGTTAAAAAGGCAGAAATGGGTACTTAGCAGAATAGATAAAAAAGATGGCTAGACTAAAAACACTGGGATTTAAAGTTGAACTTTTAACTCACCCCCCACTTGCTTTACTAACATGATGCTAATCCCTAGCAGTAAAAATATTCATTAATTTTTGTTGTTGTTGTTTTGAGGTAGGGTTTTACTCTAGTCCAGGATGACTTGAAATTCACCATGTAGTCTCAGGATGGTCTTGAACTCACGGCAATCCTCCTACCTCTGCCTCCCCAGTTTTGGGATTAAAGGTGTGTGTCACCACATCCAGCTGTTCATTAATCTTATACATGCTGACTTGTCTTCATGAATTCTGATGTTTGTTTTAAAGTTGCTATCAAAGAGCTGGGGAGACAGTGCAGTGGCTAAAGGCACTAGTTTGCAAAGCCTGCAGGCACAGGTTCAATTCCTCAATACCCATGTAAAGCTAGACATACGAAGTGGAACATGTATTTGGAGTTGTGTACAGTGGCAAGAGGCCATGCTGTGCTCATTCATTGCCTTTCTCTACTAACAAATAAATTTTTAAAAATACAAAAATAGGGCTGGAGAGAAGGCTTAGCAGTTAAGCGCTTGCCTGTGAAGCCTAAGAATGCCAGTTCAGTCTCGATTCCCTAGGACCCATGTTAGCCAGATGCATGCACAAGGGGGTGCACGTGTCTGGAGGACCTGGTGTGCCCATTCTCTCTGTCTCTCTCTCTGCCTGCTGCTCCCAAATAAATAAATAAAAATAAAAAACAAAAAATACAAAAATAAAGTTGACATCAGCCATTGGTCTGGCCAGGCTGCACTCTATCTAATAAATATGCAAGCAGTATTGGCAGAATTCTTTTGTAATTCCTCCTTGTCCGCTCTTTAGACGGGATAAGTCTTTAATTCCAACACTCAGGGAGGCAGAGGTAAGAGGACTGCCATGAGTTCAAGTCCACCCTGAGACTATATAGGTCCAGGTCAGCCTGGGCTACAGTGAAACCCTACCTCGATAAACAAAAAAAAAAAAAAAAGTTTAGGCTGGAGAGATGGCTTAGTTCTTAAGGTGCTTGCTTGCAAAGCCTAACAACCTGGGTTCAATCCCCCAGTACTCATGTAAGCCAGGACCACAAAGTGGTGCATGCATCTAGAATTTGTTTGCAATGGCAGGAGGGGCCCTGGCATGCCATTCTCTCTCTCATCTATTTCTGATTGAAAAAAAAAAAAAAAAAGGGAAAAAGGGGCAGGTACAGAGACTGAGGGGTTTCTGCCACTGCAAACAAATTCTGTATGCATGTGGCTTTGTGCATCTGGCTTTTACATGGGTGCTTGGGAATTGAACCAGGGCAGTCAGGCTTTGCAAACAATCACCTTTAACCACTGAGCCATCTCTCCAACCCATGTGTTTCCATTTTGGACACACAGTGATAATCTGCATAATTTTTCTTTTTGGCTTTGGTTAAATTCTAAATTTGCCAGGTGTGGTGGTGCAAGCCTTTAATCCCAGCACTCAGGAGCCAGAGGTAGGAGGATCGCTGTGAGTTTGAGGCCACCCTGAGACTACACAGGTCAGCGTGGGCTAGTGAGACCCTACCTCGAAACAAAAAAAGAAATTTTAAATTTTGTCCACAGGTGTATTAAGAATTCTTAGCCTAGTTTTGACCACACTGACTTGTATTCAGCTCTAGCCTGTCTCATTTGTGTCACTTACAAAATCATTGCAACTCTTTTGTCAAAACAGAAAGAATATAAAGAGGCAAAAAACTACAAATTTATGTCCACATCATCCTAACCACAACTTGGTAAACTGCTTAAAGCAAGTATATTAAACTTTATCTCCAAAATTTGGATTGAAAATTAACAGAACATCTCATTTCTAGTATTAAAAAAATACTGAATATAATAATTTGCTCAGAAAAAAGCTTGAAAAGGAGAGGATTCTAATGAAGTTCACCCTATTCTTTTCTATTTCATGTTTTGCTTAGTTTCTAAGCTACAATGAGGTTTTCTAAACACTGCCTGTATAACAAGACTTTTAAAGCCATCATTATTTTGATGTACTCACAGGGGCATTCTACAGATACACAGCTTTTTCCATCAATCATAGGCAGAAGTTATTTGGAAATACAAACATTATCCCTTGCTAGAATTTGAATGATCAATAAATAGTAAATGAAAATAGATATACCACACAAAGAAATCATTAAATCCTTTTTGAGTAAGCTAAAAACTAGGTGTCATATCAGGGATCCTTAATGTGGTAAAATTTTATAAATTAAGATGTTTAAATCAAGAGTGTTGGGTAGGGGGACTTGGTTATTTTAAGCTGCTGAACACAATTATACTACAATTATTTGTTAGGACAGGCCTGCTTCCAAATTTACCTGATGAGAGATGGAAGGCTGCTGGATGGGCCCCTGCATTCTAGGGTTTGGTAAACCCACAGGTGCTGGCCTCCGTTGCACCTGTTGCCTCTGAGCCATTACCTGTTGCTGCATATGCTGGAGCCGTAACTGAGCTAGGCTGATCTGTGTTGGAAACTTGGATAACTGGTTGGAAGACAAACCACCTGGTGGCTGTGAATTCTGTTCCACGACAGTATTCTGCTTAGGCATTTGTGGCTGGCTCTCTTTATCCTCGATTACTAAAGAACCTAATTAAAGAGAAAAGAGAACAGGTAGTTTTCTGATAACTGAGAAAATACCACATTTTACATGGCTATCTGTGCTATACTTTAATTGCCAATTGCCAAGTAAGTTTTTAGACTCAGGAAACCTCCAGACTATTGAAGACACAGGACCCTAAATTCTATTAAAAATTTCCATATTAAAAATATTAACAAATAGTTAAAATACTAGTTTATTTGAAAACAGAAGAATAGCACTGCTTCACATTTTTAAAAAGTTTCTTTTAACTTTTTTATTTTAGAGAGAGCGAGACACAGAGAGAAACAGAGACAAGAGCATGCCAGGGCCTCAGCCACTGGAATGCAACTGCAGACTCTTAGGCCACCTAGTGGGCATGTGTGACCTTGCACTTGTCTCACCTGTGAGTTGGCCTTATGTGGAATCAGGAGAGTTGAACGTGAGTCCTTAGGCTTCGCAGGCAAGCACCCTAACCGCTAAGCTCTCTCTCTCCAGCCCATGCTTCACATTTTGTTAACCTAAATATCAGGCTATTTAAAAACTAAACTCTCATAACCTGTTTCTGACTGGTTTGCGACAATAGTGTTAGGATTTAAAAATGCCTTTAATAGTTTTATTCCTTCAACAGAGGAGTCAAATGTTTCTGGTTTATTAAGGATATGTATTCAAAAAAAAAAAGAGTAGCTATCATTCAAACACTTACTGTGTTTGGTTGCTACAACAAGTGCATCTATGAACTGCAAATGTATAAAAAGAAATGGTAAACACAAAGGGATCTAAGCCTTAAGGAAATCAAAAATTTACTGAAAGTTATCAAACTTATCTAAAGTCACAAAAACATTACCAAATATATTCAAGATTAGTATTTTTCTCCAACACTTTTTTAAGGTAGAGTTTCACTGTAGGTCAGGCTGACCTGAAACTAACTCTATGCCTAGACTCAGTGATTCTCCTACTTTGGCCTTCTAAGTGTTTGGATAATAGGCATGAGCTACCATGCCTGGCCCAAATAATTTGATAAATAAATTATCAAACTATGAATAACAGCTCTGATACATATTCAAGAAAAAAAAATGCTTACCCTCATTTCTGAGAGAGGTTCTTGTTCTGTAGCTTAGACTGGCCTGGAATTCCTGATCCTACTGTCTCAACCTCCTAAATGGTGGGATTACAGGCATGAGCCACTATGCTCACCAGAGTTTCATAAACCCATTTAACTGGGAGATTCTGCCTCCCCCCCATTTTGTTTGCTGTGTGTGTTATGTAGACTAATCTAAAACTATATACACTTGATTTAGTTTCAAATAATTTTTCCTCTTAATTTTTTATTGACTACTTCCATACATGTGACAATATAACATGGTCACATAGTCCCCTCCCACTACCCTTCCTCTCCCAAATCTCTCTCCACTGAATCCCTTCTTTTCAACTAGTCTCTCCTCACCCCAACTCCTATCACCCTGGGGACCTTCCACATTGGGATTATGGTAATTTCTGTAGGGTAATTCCTAATGTTTGTAAGTATGTGTAACTTTTAAAAAAAATTTAAATTTATTTCTGAGAGAGAGAATGAGGTAGAGAGAGGGGGAGAGGGAATGAATGAGCACGCTACTGCTTCCAGCCACTGCAAATGAACTCCAGATGCATGCACCACTTTGTGCATCTGGCTTATGTGGGTCCTGGGGAATCAAACTTGAGTCCTTTGGCTTTGCAAGCAAGTGCCTTAACTGCTAAACCATCTCTCCAGCCCATGTGTAGCTTTTCAAAAGCACATATATGACTGTTTGTACAGATTTCCAACTTGTGATAGGTGCTTGGTATAGGCTAATGTGTGGTAGACGAGCTGGGTGTGGTAAGGAAGAGAGTTGCTTATACACATGCTTGTATTCCTAGAACTGCTTCTTTTAGTGGGGTCGATCACAGGCTCTATGATTACATTTGCCTACCACTGTCCTACAGAGGCCTCTATCATCTCTGCTTCGAGAATTCTTCTTGTTCTTCCCTTGTAAGGGTAAGATTTGTACAGGCCCATTTCTTCCTTTGCCAGGGCGTTCTGAGAGCACTCGCTCTGTCAGCAGCCATTCTGTTTCCTTTCTACCTGGAATCAAGCTTTGAGCAAGAGAGAACAACCATCTCTGAGGTTTCAGAAACAAACCTAAAAATGTCACCAAAGGAAATGGTGGTTGTTGAGAAACATGCAATGTCTAGGGAATTTTAAATTTTAGAATTTTAAATTTTGTATAATTCCTCTATGAGGAAAAAAAATGAGACCAAAAGAGCATTTTCATTCAGCAAGAAGCATAACAAGAGAGCTCGCATGGTTACTTTTTTTTTTCCAGTTTAAAAACTTTAATTCTAAATTTGAAAAACAAAAATCTATACACAAACCACTGATTTGAGCAGACCAAGAAAAACAAAAATACAAACACACCAAACAGAAACAAGTCAGTGAAACAGGACCCAAAGGAGCTGATATTCACAGTTCTTACATGTACAACTCAGGATTAACTCTTAAGGTACTTGTATTTTACAACCTGCTTCTCTTGTAAAACTAAAGGTCCACTTTATTACTTTAAAGTTTTATACAGTGTAAAACCAGAACTGTCTGTAAATACTACATCTACACGTCTCTAAGGTTAGTCTTGTTCCATTGGCTCATCTGTGATGTCCGTGGCTTCATCATTTTCCATACATGGCTCAGTAAGGCTCTCTCCAGCTGGGCTTGAATCGCATTCTCCTAGCTCTTCTGTCTCATGGCAGTCAGAGCCTCTACTTACAGTGCCTGGATTCTCACTAGCTCCCAAATGTGAATCTTCCTCAGCTTGGGGCAGGTCAGATTCCTCCATCTGGTTACTTTCCTCAGAAGTCTCTTCATTCACAGTTAAGGCATCCTCAGTTTCTTTTTCTTGACTGTTCCTTTCTGGGATCATTTCTCTTGACGTCATAAAAGACTCTTCTTCCTCCTCTTCATCGTCCTCTTCATCATCATCCGTACAGTGCTGTCTGGTGCAACTACTTTCTTTGTCCTTTCCCTGAGGTGATGAAACTTTGGTTTCTTCTGCCGCTGAAGAACTCTCCTGAGAGACCGTCTGACTGGCCAGCTCTCTGACGTCATCTTCTCTGTTAAACCTGAGTCTTTTTACCTCATGTCCCTCGGCTTCCACAGCATCCTCAATTGTACGTTTATTTTTTACTGGGCTCAACGAGGACGCCTCCGCATCAGGTATTGGAGAATCACTGTGATTTTTCTCTTCATTTTGCTGTAGACTTTTTGCTGTCTGGTCTCTCAGGCAAACCATTTGTTGTCAAGGGGGCTGACAAGGAAACCTTTGGTCGATTAAGTGGCCTGGGTGTTCCTGGCCCATTTATATTAGACCTGTCAGTATAATTTGGTGAATTTCCAGGAAACATCACTCCATTCATTCGATTTAAACTGTTGCAACTATTTTTCTCTGAAGAAGGACAAACGCAACTAACAACCATCACATTCTTTTCTACTCCTCTGAGAAATTTGTCTGTTCCTGTATAGTTTCTCCTTGGATCTGTTAGCAATTCAGAGAGTCATTGAACAGTAAAAGGGATGCCATTAAATCCAGTGACGATCTTCAGTATTCTTTCTTTCATTTCATCAAAGGGAATATATTCAACATTAGGATTGGGAGGCCCTCGTGGCTCTGGTGCTGAAGTTCTAAAATCATCCATCACTTTCTCCAGTTTAAAAATGAAATAGCCTTTAAACTGGGACCACTGAATCTTAGGGAATTCATTTGCAGCAGGCAGGAGGTCCTGGTGTTCCCACTGATAATCATTCTCATTCGCTCTATCAACCCCCTTCTTTCCTTCAAAAAAGTCTTTAATTGCAGCACTTGAGAGGTTGAGGTAGGAGAATCACCGTGGGTTTGAGTCCAGCCTGAGCTTAAATGAGATCATGGTTTCTCCAGTCTTGGCTACATGACAAAGAAACTGATCCAGGACAGGACAAACTTCCTTTTTCCCTCTCTTCTCAAAATCTTTCAGCGCCCCCTGCAGCCTCTTGACGTCCATGGCTTCTTAGAGCCCTCTCACCAGGCGGTGCTATTTCCTAATTTTATTAAATGACAATCTGCAATAGTTCAGGGAGCTGCAATACTTAAGACTGGGTACTTCTTGCCATGCATGTTGTCCTTCAATTAGTTATAAAAATACATGCACACCCCTACAAATTATAACTCATTAGGCAAAAAAGAAAAAGGTTGTCTCTAAACAAGATAAAGCAATTGAAACATTAGGAAGTTAAGAAATGGCTCTAAAGAAAACTAGGTCAGTAACAGTAAGAGAAATGGTATTTTAGGCCTGGAGAGATGGCTTAGCTGCTTGCCAGCAAAGCACAGGACCCAGGTTCCATTCCCTAGTACCCACATAAAACCAAACGCACAAGGTGGCACGTGTATGTAGAGTTCATCTGCAGTGGCTGACAGGCCCTAGTGTGCCTATTTCTCTCTCTCAAATAAATAAATACATAAAATATTTTAATAAAAGAAATGGTATTTTAGGGCTGGAGAGATGGCTTAGTGGTTAAGGTGTTTGCCTTCAAGCAAAAGGATCCTGATTTGATTCTCCAGGACCCACATAAGCCAGACGCACAAGGGGGTGCATGCATCTGGAGTTCATTTGCAGTGGCTGGAGACCCTGGCATGCCCATTCTCTCTCTCTCTCTCAAATAAATAAATAAATAAATACATAAAAGAAATTACAAAAAAAACTTTTATAAAAAAGAAATGGTATTTCAGCAGAAAACACTCATAAGTATTGATAATCTGGCTTGGAGATATGGCTCAATGGCACAGGATTTGTACAGCATGTGCAAAACCGTAGGACTGACCCATAAACTATAAAGACACCACCTGAAATATCAAAAATCTCATATATAATATAGTAAAGAAGAAATCCATTTTCATACATCTAGCACTAACAATACAAATGGGATTATATTGAGGGAGAATGGGGCTCTTAAATCTCTAACTACATAGCTTGTAAGTTAATATATTTTCATGTCTATATGTACATGTATTTGTATTCATGCATATATGTTAACATATACATACATTAATGACATTCTGGCAAAAACAATAAAGACAATGGATGGGGATATTATTTTTCAGTAATACCTCATGTAGCATGTATGGCCCCATCACCCTGAATGTGCCTGATCTCAGTAACACCTCATGATCACTAACAGTTCTAACTCACCCCCTACTCCACACGCCTTATAAAAGGTACTTAAAAAATGTCTATAATGGCCTACCTAAGTTGATAATATTTTGGGCCCAGAAACTAGGATCACAGTGAAACTGGATGGTGTTGTTGGTCACTGGGGAAGCATCACATCTTGCACGAAGGAGGTGTCGTAATCGATATGTAATCTAGAAGCAGAAAGAAAACTGAATGTCAATCTACTTATCACGCAAATACTTATATGCCCAGCAATAACTAAAACAACAGTGTCCAATATTTATGCTAACAAATTTAAGTTGCAAAAAAAGGTCGTAGAAAATTTTCTTTTCAAAACATTAAAACTTTAAGATATAACTCATGTATTATTGCACACAGAACTAAGAAGTAACCTAAAGGGGTCAGTTAAAACCAGTTTTTGAATTAACAATATTTCAAAACATATCATTTAAATGTACATGAAATGAAAAACAAGTTTAATATTCCTTGAATATTCTACTTATTCTTTGAAGCAGGGGCTCACTTTAGCCTAGGCTAACCAAGAATTCATTCTGTAGCCCCAAGCTGGCCTTGAACTAATGGCAATCCTCCAACCTCAGCCACCAGAGTGCTAGGAGGATCGCTGTGTGCCACCATTCCTAGCTTATTTTACCTATTCTTTTTTTAAAGAAATAATCTGAAATTAGACTTAGGGTGCTAATGAATTATATAGAGAATACAAATTAATCTGTTCAGGAAATGCAACTAGGTTTGCAAATGGGATGGCTCACTTTGTTTCTTTCCTTATGAACAGCCATCTTTGACTCATGCCATCTCCCCCTCCAAGGTCAGTGTCACAGTTCTTCATGATTTTAATGCCCAATTAATTGATGTGACTTTACAGCTTACTTCCTCTGGTGCCTGATACAAATAATACAACAAATGCATGGGTTCCTATCAACTTGGGCAACTTTTTCTGTCTTGCATCTTACCTTATTCTCTTCTCTATCCTGCAAGGCCCACCTTAAATCCCTGGGTAATTTACTTTAGGTAGGCCCTCAGGACAGACGGGTTATCATAAGGCATTTTTCTGCTTCACTTACTCTCCTGCTCCTCCAATGATTATTTCATACCTTGTTTCCTTTTCAAATCTTCAGCATTTCCTCCTCTATTGCTAGTTGCAGCTGATGGTCTTATTTTAATGAACAAATAAAACAGTAATAATCAGGGACCTTCCTCAAACTTCAATGTCTATCAGTATTGGCACTCCCTGTTTTCTATACTGGCCAAAATAGTCATGCTTCTAGAGAAACCAAGCCCTTCTTGTGTGTGTTCAGCAATTTCTTCACTTTTGTGGATTACACTCATCAACATACTTATCATTGTCTAGCTAAAACAAAGTCCTTTTTGTCCTATCCACTGCTTTTTTGAAAAACATTTAAAAATATGTTATTTTTATTTATCTTATTTATTTTTTGAGAGAGACAGACAGAGAGAGCATGGGCACACCAGCCACTGCAAATGAACTCCAGATGCATGTGCCACCTTGTGCATCTGGCTTACGTGGGTCCTAGAAAACTGAACCTAGTCCATTACCTTTGCAAGCAAAAACCTTACATGCTAAGCCATCTCCCCAGCCTTGCTTTTTTGAAAAGTAATTATTTATAAGCAGTGAGAGACAGTTGGATTGAGGAGAGACGGAAAAAATGGGCATGCCAGGACCTCCAGCCCTGCAAATGAACTCCAGATACATGTGCCACCGTGCATCTGTCTTTACGTGGGTACTGGGGAACTAAACTTGAGTCATCAGGCTTTGCAGGCAAGTGCCTCATCTGCTGAGCCACATTTGATCCATTTTGAGTACATTTTTATACAGGTGGAGACAGAAATCTCAGATTTTCAGCCTTCATATGGTTACACAGTTTTTCCATCACATCTGTTAACTATGCTGCCTTTTCTCAAGACATTTTTGGCATCTTTATTGAAAATAACATGGCCTGGCTGGGCATGATGGTAGACTACTGTAATCCTTGCAGCTGGGAGGCTAAACCAGGAAAATCTACGTTCAAGGCCAGTCTAAGCTATACATAGTGATACCCTACATCAAAGAACCAAACTATTTAAAAATATGATGGCCAAAAGCATACAGATCTATTATTAGGTCCTCTACTCTATACCATTGTTCTACATGACTCTTTTTATTCTAGAACATGCAAATTTTTAAAAAGCAATTATGGATCTTTAGCATATTTTGAAACCACATATTGTAATATTTCCAACGAGGCTTTTGGCAGATTTAGTCCTTCCACTTGAATTTTAGGATTCCCCCCTCCCATATTCCTGTGAAATCTCCAAGTATTTTGGTGAGTATTGTATCAGTTAATTTCTTCTATTACATTCAAGCTACCACAAGGGTTGTACTAAACCTACTAACTGCTTTTGGCAACATGGCCTTGTAAACAATATTAATTCTGCTGATCCATGAAGATGGGTGCTTCTAATTTTTTCTTATTGTCTTAGGACTCTTAATGCCTTTGTTAAGTTACACCAAGACATTATCAGCTTTCAGAATTATGTGACTAATTGCACTGTGGTTTGTGAACAGAGAAGCAACTGACTGGCTGTGCTTAGCTCACTTGGCACCTGCTGCCTGGCTGGTCAGTACAGTACAGTACCAAGGCAGTGTGATATGTATAGTATCACATCCCCTTCAAACAGGGATGATCTCACTTTACTTTCCTATTTGTATATCTTTTATTTCTCTTACCTGTTACTAAAAAATTTGAAGTGCTATACTGCAAAAGAGTGGTGAGAGTAAATACTAGATACAGGCTATTAAATGTTGGCTCCAGTCCCCAGTCTCCATAACTATGGATTGAATAAAACTTTATTTATTTGTTTTGCTTTTCAAGGTAGGGTCTCATTCTTTAGCCTAGGCTGACTCGGAATTCAGCATAGTCTCAGGGTAGCCTTGAACTTACAGTGATCCACCTACCCCTGCTTCCCAAGTGCTGGGATTAAAGGCGTGCTCCACCATACCCAAACTAGTTAAGTTACCTGGTTTGTAGTATTCAGTTATGGCGATTTAAAAATGGAATAAGGCATAGGACTTTAGACACAGACATACCATGTTTCTCTAAACCATTTATTTGCTAATGGGTACTTGGGCTGATTCTACATCTTGGTTATTATAAATAGTACTATTATAAAAATGGGGGTGCAGAGCTGGAGAAATGGGTTACCCATTAAGGCGTTTGTCTGCAAAGCCTAAGGACCCGGGTTTGATTTCCCAGAACCGACCTAAGGCAGATGCACATAGTGTTTGGAGCTCATTTGCAGTGACTAGAGGCCTTGTTGCGCCCATCCTCTCTCCCCCTTCTAATAAATAAAAACTTTTCAAAAATTAAAAAAATGGGGGTACAAATATGACATACTAACTTTATCTTTAGATATATAGCCAAAAGTTAGATGACTGGAACATATTGCAGTTCTAATCCCAACTTTTTAAAATTTTTTAAAATTTTTGTTTATTTGAAAGTGACAGAGAGAGAAAGAGGCAGAGAGAGAAAGAGGCAGAGAGAGAGAGAGAGAGAGAGAGAGAGAGAGAGAGAGAGAATGGGTACGCCAGGGCCTCCAGCCACTGCAAAGGAACTCCAGATGCGTGCGCCCCTTGTGCATCTGGCTTATGTGGGTCCTGGGGAATCGAGCCTCCAACCGGGGTCCTTAGGCTTCACAGGCAAGCACTTAACTGCTAAGCCATCTCTCCAGCCCAACTTCCAACTTTTTAAAAAAAGATTTTATTTATTAGAGACAGAGAGAGAGAGAATGGGTACACCAGAGCCTCCAGTCTGTGCATCTGGCTTACATGGGGCCTGGAGAATCGAACCGGGGTTCTTAGGCTTCACAGGCATGAGCCTTAACCACTTAAGCCATCTCTCCAGGCTCTCTACTTTCAACTTTTTTTTTTGGTTTTTCAAGATAGGGTTTCATTCTAGCCCAGGCTGACCTGCAATTCACTATGGAGTCTCAGGGTGGCCTCGAACTCATCATGATCCTCCTACCTCTGCCTCCCGAGTGCTGGGATTAAAGGCGTGCGCCACCACGCCCGGCACTACTTTCAACTTTTAAAGGAACATTTATACTGTTTTCAGCAAGATATATTAAATTTTCAACATCTCTATAAAAGGACTCTTCCCTGCATGTCCAACAATTATTTATTTATTTATTTTTTGTTTTTATTTATTTATTTGAGAGTGACAGACAGGAGGACGCAGAGAAAGAGAATGGGCACATCAGGGCCTCCAGCCACTGCAAACAAACTCCAGATGCATGCACCATCTTGTGCATCTGGCTTACATGGACAATGGGGAATTGAGTCTTAAACTGGGTCCTTAGGCTTCACAGGCAAACACTTAACCGCTAAGCCATCTTTCCAGCCCAATCACTTATTTTTTTTTTATAAATATTTTTTGTTCATTATTTATTTATTTATTTATTTGAGAGCAACAGACATAGAGAGAAAGACAGAGGGAGAGAGAGAGAATGGGCACGCCAGGGCTTCCAGCCTCTGCAAACGAACTCCAGACGCGTGCGCCCCCTTGTGCATCTGGCTAACGTGGGACCTGGGGAACCGAGCCTCGAACCGGGGTCCTTAGGCTTTCACAGGCAAGCGCTTAACTGCTAAGCCATCTCTCCAGCCCCAATCACTTATTTTTATATAACTCCCAAAATTGACACAAAACAAAACAAACAAAACACCCTGGTAGGACAGTAAAAACTCCAACACACTCTTCGCCCAGAATATCGGTTCTGGTATAAGCAGATATTCTCAGTACATGTATTTCTCTTTTTCCTTAGTATTTTATTTAAATTAATTTGCACGGAGAAAGAGAATGAATATGAATATGCACACCAGCATTTTGTCTTATGTCATCTGTTGTTCATTATGTTTGATATGAAATGTGCCAACACTGGGTGCCCAGCTTGTGGTGGTTTGTTGAAGAGTGTTGTACCTTTAGAAGGTGGGCCTTGCTGTTTGAAGGAGGTTTCGAGAAGGGCTTTAAAGGTCTTAGAGCTGTCTCTAATTCTGGTCCAGCTCTGTTTCCTGGTCAATAGCCATGTCAACAGCTGTGGCCACATGGTCCTAGCCCCATTCCTCCTTGCCATGCTACATTAAAATGTCTCCAGGGGCTGGAGAGATGGCTTAGCGGTTAAGCGCTTGCCTCTGAAGCCTAAGGACCCCGGTTCGAGGCTCGGTTCCCCAGGACCCACGTTGGCCAGATGCACAAGGGGGCACATGCATCTGGAGTTCGTTTACAGTGGCTAGAAGCCCTGGCGCGCCCATTCTCTCTCTCCCTCTATCTGTCTTTCTCTCTGTGTCTGTCACTCTCAAATAAATAAACATGAACAAATATTTTAAAATGTCTCCAGGACTATGAACCACAAGGAGCTTTTTCTCCTTTAAGGTTGTCTCCCGGGTATTTTCACAGCAATAAGGAAAGTACTGCACACCCTCATCAGTCCATAACTCTGGATGCTGGCCCACACATCATTGCTGTGGGTATTCAGTCATTATACTGATGCCTTCAGGCCAGGAAGTATTTTTGACAGAAATTCTTGCTATTTATCTTGCTCATGCTGGTTTTGAGCTCCCAGCAACAGGAACAATAGGTGTGCACCCTCAAATCTAGCTTGTTTCTAGTTTAAGCATCCCCGACATCATACTTCGCCGCACGCTCTTGTCGACCCTGAGGTCCGTGCTTCCTCTTACCAGGCGCTTGCTGTAAAGCAGGGCTGTGCTGCTGCCACTAGAGACCGCCCACTTGGAGAAATGCATGACGTGCTCTAACTGCTTCGAGAGTCCAGCCACTTCCTGTTGTTGTTGCATAAGTTTCATGCGATGGTCCTTTGCAAGACTCTGAAAAGAAGAGTTTCCAAATTGTCTTCTTTGTTTCAATACTTGTTTTCAGATAACCAAATAAGAACTCATCCATGCACTCAAATGATATCAAGTGAAAGTAATTAATATAAAGAATCACTCAGTGTAACAAAAATTGCACACCACATGCTGTCCCTACTTTCAGTCTCTATGTCTGATGTTACATATTCTGAGATTTAGGTCCTGTTTTTGCATTGTGATAAATTTGAAGCATGAAATAGCTATAATTCAAAAAATGTTAATATATACAAATCAAACAGAAGCACCATTCAGGCATCTAGATTTAATCAATCCTACGATTTCATTTTTTAGAGATTTACATCAAGAATCATGGCAAATGGTAGCTGACACTATATTTAAAAAAAAATGTATTATGTGTTTATGATTACCATAGGAGCCAGTGCAGTGCATACTGTGTCAATGCATTCTCAAAAAGCTACGTAAGAGCCAGATGCCATGGCACACACCTTTAATCCCAGCACACAGGAGGCAGAGGTAGGAGGATCTCTGAGTCTGAGGCCAACCTGAGACTATATTCCAGGTCAGCCTGGGCTAGAGCAAGCTCCTACCTTGAAGGAAAAAAGTTGGGGCTAGGGAGATGGCTTGGTGGTTAAAGGCTATTAATTTGCAAAGCATGACAGCTTGGATTTGAGTCACCAGTACCTATGTAAAGCCATATACATAAAGTGGAGCATGTGTCTGGAGGTCATTTGTGGTGACAGGAGGCCCTGGCATGCCCATAATCTCTCTCTCTCTCTCTCTCTCTCTGCCTCTTTGTCAAACACTATCTCAAATGAATACAATTTTTAAAAAATATATATGAAGCCAGGCATGGTAGCACATGCCTTTAATCCTAGTACTCAGGAGGCAGAGGTAGGAGGATTGCCATGAGTTTGAGGTCACCCTAAGATTACATGTGAATTCCAGGTCAGCCTGGGCTAAACTGTGACCCTATCTTGAAAGACCTATATATATATGTATATGTATGTGTGTGTGTGTGTGTATATATATATGTATATATGTATGTATGTATATAGGGGCTGGAGGGATGGCTTATGGGTTAAGGTGTTTGCCTGGAAAGCCAGAGGACCCAGGTTCAATTCCCCAGGATCCACATAAGCCAGATGCACAATGTGGCACATGTATCTAGAGTTTGTTTGCAGCAGCTGGAGGCCCTGGTGTGCCCATTCTCTGTCTTACTCTCTCAGATAAAAACAAAATAATTTAAAAAAATTTAAAATAAAGTATGATGGGTTTGGCTGGGCATGGTAGCACGCTTCTTTAATCCTAGCACTCATATATGATGGGTTTGATTCCTGGAATGGACACCACCCATCTCCACAAAGCAGTATGTTGAATTTTTCTATATTAAATATATACTTAGAAAAAGAGGGAATCAAAGACGAGCACTGCACTTGTTGTGTTTTAAAGGTCCTTATTCAAAAATTTCATTCCTAACCTGGTGAAGTAAGAGAATAGGGCTTTTCTATTGGTCTAGACAAATTAGAAAAGTTATTAGAAGTATAAAACTGTACACACCAAAATGGGCTTATGTTCTTAAGGGTAAATGAACCTAGAAGTATGCCTGAGTCAATTCCACATTTAAAAAAAAAAGCACTCACACACTAACGTGAATTAGCTAATTCAGTAATAGGCAATGGCTCTGTCATATCTAATTTAAGACTGATTCAGAAAGAATACAACTTACCTAATAGGCTATTTTTGACCTCTGTAAGATTTATCTGTTTCTTTAGAAACATTATAGTGGAGACAACTTTTTAAAGACCTGTGAGAGTTTCAACTGAGAACAAACATCCTGCAGGTCTTGGTTTCTAAGGTAACAAATTATTAGTGTTCTGGCAGGTAAGCTGGCCGCTCTGAAGCAGCACTCTGACCTAGAGAACGAGGATGAGGGCTTGAAGCCCATTCAGGAGGTGCTATGACAACTCTAAGTTACAGGTAACTAAAAACACTACTGACAGGACTGGGTAGATGGGTTATCGGTTAAGATGCTTACTTGTGAAGCCTAAGGATGCATGTTCGACTCCCCAGACCTACATTAAGCCAGGTGCACGCGTGACACAAGGTTCACATGTGCACAGGGTGGCACATGCATTTGGAGTTCAGGTATAGTGGCTGGAGGCCCTGGTGTGCCAATCCCCCCCCCCACCCCTGTGACTCGTTTTCTCTCATTAAAAAGGAAAGAAAAAAAGAAAGAAAGAAAAAGAACAGTCTGTTGGGCTTGCCTAAAAAAAAAATACTCCTGATGATCAAGTCTGTTCATAGGTTCAAGGGTCTCTGTATTTGTTTTAACTCTCATGATTCTAAAGTATGGCACAATTTGGAAACAAATGTAAAGCAGTGTACTCATTAGAGGTTTTTCCCCTTTTTTGAGGTAGGGTTGCACTAGGATGCGACCAGGATGACCAAGAACTCTATAGTCCCATACCAGGCTGGCCTTGAACTCACAGAGATCCTTCTACTTCTGTCTCCAGAGTTCCAGGATTAAAGTTTGGGGCTACCATGCCCGACCATTACAAATTTGTAAATAAGCAAACCAAAAAAAATCAATGTAGCTGGGCATGGGGGTGTACACCTCTAATCCTAGCACTCGGGTGGCAGGGGTAGGGTAGGAGGACCTCAGTGAGTTCAAAACCAGCCTAAGAATACAGAGTGGATTCCAGGTCAGCCTGGGCTAGAGTGGGACCCTACCTTGAGAAAAAAAAAGTTAATGTAAATGGTTCTGATTCCTTCTACCCTAAGTACTTTTCCTTGTGGTTGGTAAATCACTAGATTGACCATGCACCCCTAGGAGGGATTCAACTTTCTTTTTATTGAGGGGGTGTGTGGCAAGGTCTCACTCTAGTTCAGGCTACCTGGAATTCACTCTGTATTCTCAGGGTGGCGTTGAACTCATGATGATCCTCCTATCTCTGCCTCCCAAGTGTTGGGATTAAAGGCGTGCGCCACCACACCAGCTGGGATTCAACTTTCTACCACAGGCCTTATAATGTGGTCAATTATTAAATAAAGATGTTCCAAACTTTTTCTAAAGGTACTGCTTCCTTACCTCTTTTAATACTAGCATTCTCTTATTTTATTCTCGCTCTAAATTGCATTTTTACTATGAATTCTTTCTATATTAACATTTTCAAAGAATTGTTCAAGATCATGAACAATATGAAAGTTCACATACCATGTATACTACTTCATTATTATTTGAAGTTGAATACTGACTTACTGTATTTTATGAATTTAGAAAAGATAGACTCAGTAATGTTGTTTGACTAAATGGATATTCTGTGCCCTCTAAATATTTACATTTATGTGCATATATTAATACTGCTCTCAGTTTTGGTTAGAAAATCTTTCAAAAAAAGAAAAGAAAATCTTCTTTCAGATGGTGGTGACCACTTACTGGGGAAACTCAAAATTCACCCCAGTGCTGAGAAGAAATAAAGTAACTTTGCAGCACTAAATGAGACATCTCTGATACCCCCCCTGGGCCTCAGGGACTACTGCAGAAGAACTGGCAGGAAGAATTTAAGAATCAAGGGCTGAGGAAGACTGGGTTAGAACATTGTCTTCCAGATGCAAAGGGGTGGTTGCAATCATGACCTCACAGTGGCTGTTGTTACCTGAGCCAGACTTGAATAATTTTGGCCCTTCAACATGATAATCAGGATCATGGAGGAATGCAAAAAGAAAAAAAATAAATGAAATAAAGACAGCAAAATATCAGACCGACTAGTTGGAAAGACGTGGAGGGAACATGGCACATAGTGGATAAAGGCATGTCACGGAAGGGTATGATCAGGATACACTGTGCATATACATATGGAAGTTATCAACAAGCTTTAAAAAATATACTGTACAATGTTAAGGGTAGAGCCACGTAGTACCTTTTCCTTTTCTTAAACTGGTATTTTGAGACAGTATCCCAGTAACCCATAGCCCTTGCTGTCCTGCTACTTGTTATATAGAGCAGCCTACGGCCTAACACTCACAGAGATCCACCTGGCATTGCCAATTGAGTGCTAGGATTATTGATGTGAGCCACAACACCCAAATGTCTGACCTAAGTTTTTAAAAGGGTAAACGTGCAGTCACGTATTACTTAACAATAGGATCTACTGTAAGAAACATGTCATCACTGTGCAAGTATCACAGAGTGTATCTACCAGGTGACTAGATGATAAAACCTTTCTTTATACCACCATTCACATATGTGGTCTGTTATGTATAGATCATTACATGCTGCATGATGTGTAATTGAAAGCTAAATATAACAGTATCTTTCTAGAAAAGTGAGCTCAACTTTATCCCTTTGGTGACACATAGCTGACATGTCCATGTATGTGTAAGCTGATAACATTTCTTCAAGATTCACAGAGCTCCTTGTATAAGCCAGGCTCTGTGCTTCGTGCTGTGAAGCACACCGTGGCGAATGAGACCTTCTTAGCATACTGCAGAGCTATAAGTAGTTGGCTACAAGAGAATCTGGCAAAGGCAAACTTGGAGTGGAGAATATTATTAAATCACAAAATATACACAAAGCACTAAAGATCATCTTCAGCAAACACTGTGAAATCACAACACACTGGTTGCCTGTGGTAACTTACCTCTAGCTGGTGAAGCAGAGCTTTTCCTTTTTTATTAATTTCTACCATCAAAGTAAAGATTGCAACTTTAATATCCTGTTCCACCTGCTTTTGATTTTGATTTACTTCAATTATTCTGAAAATTAAATAAAGAGGAAACATCTAAAATTTAAGGCAAATTTTTAAAAATTGGTATTTTAATATATAAATTGTTTTCAGCTCTTAAAATAGCCAGTACTTTTTGAATTGCCTGCCTTAAAGATAAGACATGAGAAATGATTCTTCTCAAAGATAGTCATTTAACTAGCTCAGGCTGACCTGCAACTCACTCTGTAGTCTCAAACTCACAGCAATCCTCCTACCTCTGCCTCCAGACTGCTGAGATTACAGGCATGAGCACATTTTGAAGACTAAGGTTTGTAAATATACTACCACCCAAGAAAACTAATGCTGTTACATAAAAGGATGAGACTGGGGATGGCTGGTATAAAACTAGGATTTATAAACAAGATTAAAAAAAGAAACACCAAACTATGATTAGAGCAAACTCTGTTGGGTAAATGTGATACTTTTGGTTGGGGACATAAGAATTGCTACCATTTTCATAATATCTAAACAGAAACAAAAGGAAAAATAATAGGTTACTTTTTATTTTTCCCTAGAGCTACAGTTTGTTTATTCACTCTGATAACCAGCTCCCTTCCTACCAAGCTACAGAGTTCTTCAGCCCTGTCTACCCAAGACCAGTGGGCCTTTCACAACCTGGCCCAGGTACCAGGTGAAGAGGCTCAGCAACCAAGGCAAACATTTATTCTGTTACTTTTAATAACAGGCAGTCAAATAATGGCCTTGAGTTTTAGAAACTGTTCCTTTGATTAGAGAATGATGGGAACTCTGTCTCATGCAGATGAAACAACATATAGAAGGAAAAAAACAGCATTCCACCAGATTATCTCATAGAAGTAGAAAAAAGGATTACCTATCAAATGTCAGAGAGTTTATTTAATCTTTAATCTTTATGTCACCCGTCTACTTCTTCCATAGCTACTCCTTAACATTTATGACCATGAAGTCAGAGATTTTTATCCTCCAGGGAAGTTCAGGATAATTTGTTAAACATTTTATTCATTTACTTCTGGGGGAGAGGAAAGGGAAATGGCACGCCTGGGCTTCTAGCCACTGTAAACAAATTCTGGACACATGCTTCATGTTGTGCATATGGCTTTATGTGGGTACTAGGAACTGAACCCAGGTAGTTAGGCTTTGCAGGCAAGCACCCTAACAAATAAACCCTAGCCCCAAGATAATTGTTTGACATTCATATTGCTACAACTAATTTTAAAGGCATTCATTTAAATTTTTACAATTGTGTAATAGGAAGAACTGGGTTGAAAAAACACATGCACGTGGATCAATAACAAAGTTAGTATTGTAATTTCAATATTTCTATTACTAGGGAGACTATAAAAAATGCAAACAAGCAGGGGACATAGCTCAGTTGTTGCCTAGCACCCATGAGGCCCTGGGTTCAATACCTAAAAGGAAGAGGAAAAGGAAAAAGGGGAAGAAAATGGGCAATTAGTACCAACCTAAGGAAGAAACCAATACATTAACAAAAAAGAAGAGAAAGAAAGAAAGAAAGAAAGAAAGAAAGAAAGAAAGAAAGAAAGAAAGAAACAAACAAACAAACCTGTGATTTTGTCTAAAAAGAAACTACAGCATATGCCTGTAATCCCTGCAATTGGGACATATAGGCAGCTCAGGCATTCAAGATAAGCTTTGGCTACAAGGCAAGCATGAGGTCAACTGAGGTTATAAGAAGCAACAAAACGAAACAGGTACAAGTATCAGGGCGTGTAGTGTGTCACCCCTACAGGACCAGCCTGAGACTACACAGTGAATTCTAGGTCAGCCTAAGCTCGAGCAAGACCCTACCTCGAAACACCAAACTAAGTAAGTAAAGATATTTAGAGAGAGAGGTCACTGTATCTGGTATTTAATAATCTACCAGGATCCCGAGTGTGAGGTATGTTCCACAAACAAACAACATAAAGTCCAGAAATAACTATGTACTTCTATGGACAAATGAATTTCTAAAAGGTATCAGGAGAATTCAATACATAGGCTAGTCTTTTCAACAAATGCTGCTGGAAGAAATGAATATCTCTGTGTTTAAAAAAAACAAAACAGTGAACCCTGACTTATATAGCTCACATCATATACACCCAGGAGAAAATCTCAAGGTTGAACTTTCATTAAAGACAGACCTTTCACTCAAAATTATTTGTGCACACATGTATTCCCCTGCACCCCCATGTGTTTGTGTGTGTGCAGGATCTCTTGCCACTGAAAACAAGCTCCAAACATGTGGTCCACTTTTGTGTCTGGCTCTACCTGGGTACTGGAAAACTGAACCCCGAGCCAGTAGGTTTCATCCTTAGCTATGTTCCAAAATGGTAAGAACAGCAGATTAACATGTTTGTTCTTAAGGTGAACCTCAAAGATGACACTATTTTCCCAATGAGCAATATTCAAAAGCCACTACAAAGTCCCTTTTCTTCAGGGTCCTTCTGTTCAGAATTTTTTGATGAGTTAGTTAGGGGCATGTCACTCTTGTATATACATAAATCCTAGGACACAGCACCGCTTGCGTGAGCTATAGTAGTATCAGCATGGTGCTAGCCAGGACTTGCAAGGGGCCTAAGACAACCTACTCTTGTTAGTGGTTTGCTCCCCAGTTACTCAGGATGTGCGCCTTGGGGCAGGGGGTTTTCTTTCTTGGAGACAAAGGCCTAACAACCAGCATCTATAAACTACTGTGTCACAGACAAGGAAAGAGAGAGAGGTAAAAGGTTAATATCCTAAGTCTCTAGGTGTTCTAAATTTCCATCTCTTTCATAATGAAAAAGCATCACAGCCTAGGAGAGGTACCTTAAATATTAGCAAACATGAAAATATTTCAAATGACTAGTAAAATGGTTTTTACTTTTAAATGATTTTTAAAATTAGAAAACAGATGATTATAAATACCTTCCAGACAGATAATTACAATTATAGTTTATCATGTTAGCTTTTAAATTTCATGGCTGAATTAAATCATTTCCAAAAGAAACTTTCTGGAAAAGCCTTACTGTGGCAGCTTTAATAGATGTCCCCCAATACATCCAGGAGTTATTAAAGTTTGTAACTTAGATCTCCAGCTACCTGATAAAGGAGGTGTCACTGTGGGTGGATCTTAGGGCACAGCCCTAAGGTGTAGTTGGGAAATTCCAGTCGAAACATATGCAAAATGCCGTGAGCTGTTTCTGGAGTTCCTGGAATGTGCTCACTTATGGTATTGGTAGCTTTTCTCTTGCTTCTTCTACCATTATGGAACTTCCCCTTGATCTGTACGCTTCAAATAAATTCCCTTCCTCTCATAACTGTGACTGGTCTGGAAGTTCATCCCAGCAAACTGAAGGTGTCTACTATACTTACCAACCATACGCTGTTAGCAAACCAACATCTTATTTCAGACTTAAGAAAAAGTCCTCACTTAAGATACACAAATGACTTATTATATTATCTGAAGTGTACCTGTTTTGAATTTGATTTCCTGTATACTTTATGTATTTTGTTTTCTCCATCAGTTTGGTGATTAGTGTATCTATGATCACTTTCTGGTTCTGAAAAGCTTCTTCTATAAATTGGTATCTGAAAAAATAATTTATATCATATAAACACCTGTAAGTCCAAAATAACAAAGACCAACATAAAAAGTAATATTATGAAAGACATAAATAATAATTGTTTTAAAATACCAGACATACCCATATAAGTTTTTATTTTATTTTTATTTATTTGAGAGGGGAGGAGACAGGAGAGAAAAAGAAAATGGGCACACTAGGGTCTCCAGTCACTGAAAACGAACTCCAGACACCTTGTGTATCTGGCTTATGTAGGTCCTGGGAAACTGAATCTGGGTTCTTTGGCTTTGCAGGCAAGCGCCTTAACTACTAAGCCATCTTTCTAGCCTGTAAGGCAAGCTTTCACTTCCTCTCCTATTATTCTTTGATATCAATACTATTTATTTCAAGACTATAAGAAAAAAACACCCATCACTCATTTTGTGGCTATAAAGCTCATTTGGCAGACTTGGCAGAAAGTAGAATGAGCTGTTTTTAGTAGAGAAACTACTGTGTGATTTCACAATTACACTCTTGAAAATCTTAAGCAGCTTCACTGTACACACTTATGCCATTGGGATAAATGAATGTGCAAGAGTGGGACTGACGTGCCTTGAAATCAAAATGTAATAATTTGGATGGCAAACTATGTAAGACAATGAAAGAAAAGTACACAAAAATAACTGGGTACTGTGGTGAAGAACACTATGAGTTTGAGGCCAAGATGGACTACTATGTGAGACTGCCCAAAAAAGGGGGAGGGAGGAGACTGGACAGATTGCTCAATGGTTAAAGGCAGTTGTTTGCAAAGCCTGATGACCTGGTTTGACTTCCCAATACCCACATAAAGCAAGATACACAAAATGGCACATGCATCTGGAGTTTGCTTACGGTGGCAAAAGGTCCTAGGCATGGCTATACTCAACTCTGTTTCTCTAATATATAAATAAATAATTATTTTTAAAAAATGGGTTGGGTACATTTTAATTAAGCTTTTCAAACCAAAATATTTTACATAACTTTCAATGTGTAAGTATAAATCACTATTATAATAGGTTTCAAGGGAGAAAACATGATCATTAATTATATCCTGTATGAACAATGACAATTTTTTTCTTAGGCAACCCTTTGTTTAGGTTTGGGTTTTATAACTTAGTAAATGTTTTCCTTTACAATATTTCCTAGGACCGTAGTATTAAAAACAATGTCAGGGATGGAGAGATGGTTTAGCAGTTAAGACACTTGCCAGCAAAGCCAAGTATCCCAGGTTCAATTCCTCAGGACCCATGTAAACCAGATGCACCAGGAGGTGCACACATCTAGATTTGGTTTGCAGTGGTTGGAGGCTCTGGTGTGCCCATTCTCTTTCTCTCTCTCAAACAAATAAACAAAAATAAAAAATGTTAAAAAGAAATATGAGGGATTGAAATGGCTTAGGGGTTAAAGTGCTTGCCTGTGAAGCCTTAAGGACCTAGGTTCGACTCCCCAGAACTCACATAAGCCAGATATGCAAGGTCATGCATGCATACAAGGTGGTGTGTGACTCTGGAGTTGAATTGTGGTGGCTAGCAGCCCTGACGTGCAAATTTTCTCTCATTTTTATGTAAATATAGTAAAAATGTTGTATGAGATTTACAGCTCAAGCTACCACTGATTTAATGTTCAACTGCTTGCTTTAAAGTAAAATTTCTAAAAGTAAATGATGTCACATGTAATAATAGAGTGACCAGTCTTCAAAACTTTGTGTCATAATAATCCTTTAGACAGTTAATATTCAGTGTAAATTTCCTAAAAACCAAGTGTGTTCTCCTATGAACTTACAGTAAATATAGTTGCTGAATTCAAGAAAATTGACATTAATGCAGTACCATTCACTTGAAGACTGTATTTCAATTATGTCATCATCTGTCTTGATGTGTTTTATGCCAACTTTCCCCCTCAAGTCTAGGATTTTCAGAAATCTTGCAAAAGTGCATTTAATTTTAATGTGAATTTCATTTCTTTGTTTTTATACATGAATTCCTCTTCCATTATTATTTTCTAAACTAATTGCTTTGCAAGGTTTTTCCTTCCTGTGCATGTCTGTCTGTCCGTCCGCCTGTCCATCCTGGCCACCATGAGGTGATCAGTCTCTTCTACAGTCATCACAATGACATTCTGCAGCACCTGAGACCCAAAGCAATGGAGCCAGCAAACCACAAACCCTTGAAGCTGACAAAACTCCTTTTCTTCTCTGAGTTGGCAGGTGCAGGCCAGTTGGGGTTATCCCTTCATGCACAAATCCCTGGGCTTGATCCCCAGCACATAAATTCCATGCATCTGGCTTTATGTGGACACTGGAAAATCAAACTTGAGTAGTTATGCTTTGCAGGCAAGTGCCTTAACCACTGAGTCATCTCTCCAGCTCAAAATCTTGTAATATTAATTTGTGTTTTTCTTTTTTTTTTTTCCTCGAGGTAGGGTCTCATTCATTCAGGCTGAGCAGGAATTCACTATGGAGTCTCAGGGTGGCCTCAAATCACGGTGATCCTCCTACCTCTGCCTCCCAAATGCTGGGATTAAAGACGTGCACCACATGCCTGGCTACATCTTATCTTTGTTCCTAGATTAGGCATGGACCTTGGAACACAAACTATGTCTCCTAATATGTTCCAAATTGTGTGATATACATTATATACACTTATATGACACACCAACACATTTCTTATTCCCTAAGTCAAAAACAACTCAACTTTGCTTTTATCTATAATTAACCATTCAGTATTTCTTAACATCCTGTCTAGTGGTACTTTACTGAGCATGAAGCAGACAGCGACCCCAAATTATTTTTCAATCATCTTCACTTAGAATGCGATCGATGGAAATAAAATTCTATGTTTTCAGGGCTTTTTATTTATTTATTTGGCACTTTAAAAACAGTTTCTAGGATTGGGGAGATGCTAAGGGGATAAAGGCATTTGATTGCAAAGCCTCCTGGCCAGGGTGCAATAGCCCAGTACCCACTTAAAGCTAGATTCACAAAGTAGCACATGCCTCTGGAGTTTATCTGGAGTGGCTAAAAGCCCTGTCATGCCTATTTTCTTCTTTCTCTCTCAAATAAATATTTAAAAAACAAAACAAAACATGTTTCTGGGGTTGGAGAAACTCAACTGCTAAAAGTGCTTCCTTGCAAAGCCTGACCGCCAGGATTTGAGTCCCCAGTACCCATATGAAGGCAGACACACAAAGCGGTACATGCATCTCGAGTTTCTTTGCAGCAGCAGGTGGCCTTGGCTCAACTATTCTCTCTCTCTCTCTCTCTCTCTCACTCATTAAAAAAAGTCTCTAAAAATAGTTAAACAAGAATATAAATAGTATTACTTTTTCAATTATCTTGCTGGGGTATTTTTCTTCTTGCATATGAGCTAGCTATCTTGTCTAAGTATTTGCAAGTTCTCAGTTTACATTGTTTCCTCCAATATTTCTCCTTTCCCATTCTCTCTCCTTTCTGTTTTGGACTACAACATTACCAGGACAGAATGTGGTATTCTGCTGACACATACTTGGTACAAGTCATGGTGTTGCTAACCACCTTATGAGCATGGCATTTCCCCCCAAACAGGGAAGTATTTAGCCTAAAATGTCAGTAGCACCAAAGTTGAGAAATCTGGTAAAGATAACACAGAAGAGAGGTGCAAACAGCCATTCGGTTTGAGTAGCAAGGGTCCCCAGGCCACACAAAGGTGGTGCCGTGTCAACGTGTGCCCACACATGCAGATGCTGGTACCTGTGCTCTTTGTGCTCTAGCAGCTGGCAGTCCCGACAGGTAAGTTTGTCACATGTCTCACAGTAAAGCTTCAACTGCTCCTTTTTATGAAAAGGACAGAATACTGGTCGCTGACTGGTCACACCAACTGCCTCTGTAGAAACAGTGAAAAGCAAAGAGAAGAAAGTTGATAACTGGGGCAAAAGTAACAATTATTTGAAATCAAATCTACTGGCATAAAAGAACTACAAAGTTTCATTGATACCACATTACAGATTTTTAAATGTTAAATAATTTCAGCATTTTATAAAACACTAAGTAAAGATTTGACTCATTTATTTTATTTATGTGAGAGAGAGAGAGAATGGGTGCACCAGGGCCTCTAGCTGTTGCAAATGAGCTCCAGATGCATGTGCCACCATATGCATCTGGTTTACGTGTGTTCTGGGGAATGGAACCTGAGTCCTTAGACTTCATAGGTAAGAGCCTTAACCACTAAGCAACCTCTCCAGCCCCCATTTCACTTTGTAAAACAAATTCAAATTAACTCAGGAATAAAGTAAAAAATGTAGGTGTATAGTAAAAAGGCATTTTATAGAATTAAAGTCTTAAGACAGTCCTGATCAATATATAACCCCACTAAATGTTTTCTAACCTAAATATAAAGGGGAAAATGTTAAATATTTAGGCAGTACAGAGTATCTAGTAAACACATGTAGGAGCTGGACATGGCAGTATGTAAGGTGAGCACTCAAGCGGGTGAGGCAGGAGAATGAAAAGTCACAGACTAGGGCTGGAGAAGGGACTCTGTGTAAAGCACTTGCTGCTCAAGCCGGAGCACCGGAGTCTGGCCCTCAGACCCATGAGAAGCTACGGCCGGATTCCGTGTCCCAGCGCTCCTACAGCAAGGTGGGGCAAGGACTGGTGCTCTCAGCCAGCACAGCAGAAATAGCAGCCGAGCGACACTGAGAAACCCTGCCTCAAACAAGCTGAACTGGTGAGGACACACCCAAAAGTTGTCCTCTGACCTCCACAGGTCTGTGATGGCAATGTGCTGCAAACCAGTCTGGGCTACAAAGCAAGATCCTGTCTGAAACAAACAACAAAAACCTATTACACAGAAGTGAATGCATTATTTTTCTACCTTTGTCAAAATTCTAACAGAAGTAACCAATAAAGACAGACATTATGATATTTTTCACTAATTATACTACAGTCACACATTTAACTTTCACTAGTTTTCCAGTGTGGTGGGTCTGACATTGAGAAATGCTTGTAACATGAAATAGAAAAATTAGAATATAATTAAATGGTTGATTATATATAGTAAACACCAATTATGTCACCAAATAATTAAAAGTGAAAATACAAATACTGGAAATCCAGCCGTATTATGGAAGACATGGCTTGTGCTGCTCTGGTTGTTTTACAGCTATTAAGACTATACCAGGTACCTTGAAAAACCAAAAACACCTGCCAGGTGTGCTGACACATGCCTTTAATCCTATTATTTTCATGGTTTTCCAATTCTAACACAAACAGGTATGTCAGAAAGGAAAATTAGCCAATAGTCTTTTTCACAATATTTATTCATTTATTTGAGAGAGAGAATATGCACACACCAAGATCTCTTGCCCCTACACACTAGCTCCAGACACATGTGCCAATTTCTGAAACTGTGCCAACAGGCTTTGCAAGCACACACCTTTAACTGCTAAGCCATCTCCCCAGCCCAGTCTGTTTTTGGTCACAATACAACCAAATAAGATTGCAAATAAAAATGAAGCACTGTGTATATATGTGTGAATGTGGATGCAAAAAATGCAACATGTCTGGAGGTCAAAGGATAACTTTCCAATGGCTCTTCACTTGTCCAGTGATGGTATTCCTCTGCTTCTCAATGTTGGGATCATGGGCATTTGCTACCATTCATGATTCTACCTGGATCATTCAAAGGTCAAATTCATTGCTATGTAAGAAAAGCCAGAGACCTATACTTTTCTGCTCTATGACCATAGCCTAGAATTTTTGCTGTCCATGAACACTCTAGTAACCTCTATTTTCCAGCCTTCTTATATTGCTCCTCTCACACCATCTTTTCTAACTGACTATCACTCAATACTCTGTACTTGTATTATCTACTCACAATCCAAAAAGATTGCAACACATCACTGTATGCATCTCTTCCGTGGTTAATTCCCTGCACATATCCTATTTTCCTATATACTCACACCCAGACTGAGACACGATGAAGTTTCACAGCCCACACTGCAAACAGAACTTCCATCCTGTCAAGTAAATCTTTTGTTTTCATTGTCAACCTGAGTTATTTGACCTACATCCTAAATTCCCAACGTAAGAAATATCTGACTTTTTTTTTTTTCATTCCTAGACTTAGAAAAGTTCTTGGGATACAGAGTAGACACACAACACAAATAGCAGTAAAACAGAATACAAAATAGTGAAGAACAATGAAAAGGAATTAAGTTCGGGGGGGGGGGAAATGTGATGAAATGCATCAAACCTTGAAAGTACCATGTTAAGTGAAATGCCCCAGACACTGAATGAAATAGAAGTGAGATGCTTATAAGCACTGAATAATGCCACTTGAGTTTACACTTGAAAATAAAGTACATTATTGTCTGTTGTGATGGTTAATCATGGCGTCTCATACATTAACTAAGAGTCCTGTCTGTGGGCGGGTCTGTTGAAGACATTCCCAGGAAGGATGTTCTGAGGGAGACTGCCCCGGAGTAAGTGCTACTTCTGGCAGCAGCCTGATCTAGAGCACAGACGGGAAAGCAAGCAGCGCGCTGCTGTTGCCTGCCCACCTCTGCTCCTTAGTGGTGAGTGCATGCACTGTTCACTGGAGTTGCAACCCAACACCCGCAGCCTTCTAACATGCACTGAAGACGAGCAGCTCCCCGGAATCCTACACACCAGACTGGGATTCCTGAGACATCCATCCAGTCCATGTGACCTTGGAGACTGAGCAGCTAGCTACCAAGTTGTTGTCTCCAGTGAATTCCAGGTCAGCCTACGCTAGAGCAAGGCCCTACCTTGAAAAACTGAAAAATTTATTTTCAAGCAGACAGGGACTGAGAGACAGAGAGAGAGAATATGACTGAATGAATATGGGCATAGCAGAACCTCCAGCTGCTATACACAAACTCCAGACTAATGGGCCATCTGGCATTACATGGGTACTGGGGAATTGATCCCATGTCATCAGGCTTTGCAAGCCACTGAGAGATCTCTCCAGCCTTCATCAACATTTCTTTTACAAAAAAAAATACATATACATATATTTCCAAGCAACGATAGGAGACAGAAAGTGGGCAAGCCAGAGCCTCCAAGGCTCTGTAAACAGACTCCAGATGCACACGTCACCTTGTGCATCTGGCTGTATGTGGTATTAGGGAACTGAAATCTAGTTGTTAGGTGCTCGCCTTAACCTCTAAGCCATCTTTCCAGCCCTTCACAGACACTTCAAAAACTACCAAAATTTCAATTAAAATATTGCCTCCTACAAAGTCAAACACACAGAGTGAATGTTTAAAGGTATATTAAGTCAGTCAGTACAGGAAGGTAGTGACTACAGATGGAGCGAATATAAGAACTGGTTCGTTACCTGGAGACACTTCTTCTTTCTGTCTGACAGTGTGGTCTTTTGTGAACTTTACCCTCTGGTGAGCTCTAATACATGTCTTGCAGAGCCATTCAACACACTCTACACAAAACCCATTAGCTTCTGCATTGTCTTCACAGCTTGTACACACCTAATGAAAGAAACATGTCACTTAAAGTTGAGGGAAAAATGAGGACGGTCACACATAAATGATACATCAACCAAGTAGAGTTTTTGTTTTTTATTTATTAGGTTTTTTTGTTTGTTTGTTTTTGTTTTTCGAGGTAGGGTCTCACTCTAGCTTACGCTGACCTGGAATTCACTCTGTAGGCTCAGGGCGGCCTAGATCTCACGGTGGTCCTCCTACCACTGCCTCCCGAGCGTTGGGATTAAAGGCATGTGCCACCATACCTGGCTATTTATTAGTTTCTTAACACTGTTCTAAGTTTAAATAAATATTGTGCTTGGCATGTCATGGCAGCTCTTGACTTTAATTCCAGAACTCAGGAGACTTAAGTGGAAGGATTGCAATGAGTTTAAGGCCAGCCTGGACTACAGAGCAAGTTCAAAGTCAGCTTGAGCAAAAGACACCCTACCATATATGTATATAACAGGGCTGGAGAGCTGGCTTAGTGATTAAGGTACTTGCTGGCAAAGCCAAAGGACCCAAGTTCAATTCCCCAGTACTCATATAAAGCTACATGTACAAGATGGTGCATGCATCTTGAGTTTGTTTGCAGTGGTTGAAGCGGACAAAGGTGAAAGCCGTAAGTGGTACTATTATACTTGTTTGGGCTGCTGTTAATTTAGAACATGTTGCATGTTTCTTGGCATCCTAATAATCATTTAAAATTAAAGACTTTGTGCATTTTCACACAAAAAAACAGCAAAAACAATAAACCAACTAAAGACATAGTGTACACGATGGATGGGTGGAAGAAAATCTGCAAGCTTTATATATGACAGCATTAATATCTAGAATATACAAAGATCTAAGGAGAACTAAACAAAAACAAAGAGGGTTCTCAAAAGAAGAAATGCAAATGGACAATAAATAAAGTTTTAAGTACTCAACACCCTTAGTCATCAGGGAAATGCAAATTAAAACTACTAGGAACAGGTGTGGTGGTGCAAGGCTTTTAATCCCATCACCTGGGAGGCAAAGGCAAGAGAATCATGGTGAGTTCAAGGCCACCTTGAGACTACATAGTAAATTCCAGATCAGCTTGGGCTAGAGTGAAATCCGCCTTGAAAAAACAAATAAATAAATAAATAAATAAAAATTAAAACTACTATGAGATTTCATGTCACCCTAGTCAAAATGGCTTTCACCAGGAAAGAAATTACTACTGGCAAGGGCATGGGGAAAGAGGGTTATTTATTTATTCACTGTTGGTGCATCCACTGTAGAAGCCAGGGAGGATGTGTCTCATGAAGTTATACCACCACTCCAGGTCATATTCCAAAACAGCTTCACACCTTACTACCAAGACACTGCCTGTCAATCAGCCTTCAGTGCTGTACTCTTCACAGTTACAAGAACATGGAATCAACCCAGACGACTATCAGTGGAGGAATGGACAATGAAAATGTGGTACATACACACAATGGAACTCTCTTCAGCCATCAGAAAAATAAAATTGGGCTGGAGAAATGGCTGAGCGGTTAAGGCACGTGCCTGCAAAGCCAATGGACCCAGCTTCAATTCCTTAGGACCCAGGTAAACAAGATGCACAAGGTGGCACATGCGTCTGGAGTTTGTTTGCAGCAGCTGGAGGCCCTGATGTTCCCATTCTCTCTCTCTGTCTCTCTCTCTTAAATCGATAAAAATAAATTAAAAAAGCAAAATTTTGCATTAAAAAATACATAAAAAAGGAAAATTTTGCATTAAAAAATAAAATATATTAAAAAAGCAAAATTTTGCATTAAAAAAACAAAAATGAAATTGCTGGGTAACACATGGAAATGGAAAACAAATTAAATAAGATAACCTAGATAAATAAGGACCAACTACTGGTATACAGAAAGACAAATATGATGTGTTCTCCTATGTGGATAGCTTAGAACCACCTGTGTTATTGTGGGATTCTACAAGGGTACAGAACAGGGCCCACAAGAGGCTCTGAGAGAGAAAGGTAGGGAAGGCAGCACATGGAGAGAGCTGAAGGCTGAGAGGGAATGCTGACACGGGAAGGATGAGAGCATAGCACGGGCCAAGCAGGGAGATGGGGAAGAGATGTGGGTGGGTTAACCAAAATTCTATAAATTCTGAATTAAGAGCCATCAGGGAAATGCAAATTAAAACTACTTTGAGATTCCATCTTATCCCTGTCAGAATGGCTACCATCATGAAAATAAAGGTTGGCGAGGATGTGGAACAAGAAGAACACCCTTCTACACGTTGGTGGGAATGCAATCTGGTACAGCCATTGTGGAAATCAGTGTGGAGGTTCCTGAGACAGCTAAAAATAGATTTACTTTATAACTCAGCTGTACCATTCCTAGGTATATATTCTAAGGACTCATCTCATTACCTTAGAGATACTTGCTCAACCTCATGTTTATTGGTGCTCTATTCACAATAGCTAGGAAATGGAACTAGTCTAGATGGCCTTCAACTGATAAGTGGATAATAAAGATGTGGTACCATTATACAATGAATTAAGTAAATACCATTAGCTGGGCATGGTGACCCATGCCTTTAATCTAAGCATTTGGGAGGCAGAGGCAGAAGGATTGCCATGAATTCAAGCCAAACTCAGACTACACAGTGAATTCTAGGACAGCTCGGGCTACAGTGAGACCCTATTTTGAAAAACCAAAAAAGACACCAGCTAAAAAGCACGTAGAGGGCTAGAGAGATGGCTTAGTGGTTAAGGTGTTTGCCTATGAAGCCAAAGGACCAAGGTTCAATTCCCCCAGACCCATGTAAGCCAGATGGAAAAGGTGGCACATGCATCTGCAGTTTACAGTGGCTAAAGACCCTGGCATTCTTAGTCTCTCAATTGGTCGGTCTGTCTGTCTGTCTCTCTCTCATAAGTAAAGTAAGTTTAAAAACTTGAAACAAAAAAAAGCACCTACAAATTCTAAATTTGACTAAAATTATTAGTATGTCCTGATTATTAAGTTTTAAATAATAATTTTCCTAGAAGTACTTGATATGGTACTGAGCACCTCATATTCTCCAAAGTTTCTATTCTTCTGTCCCCAGGGCTTCACACATAGGAAGCACACAAGCTATTGCGAAGACAAATCTGCAGTGCGCTTTTCTTTAGAGGCAGTTTCACAGGTGCAGAGAGTTTACTATCCTCGGCAACAAGACTATTTTGGCATGTAGTGAAAGATCACATTAGGAAACAGTGAGGATCCTTTTTGTCTTTTGAGACAGGGTCTTGCTCTAGCCTAGGCTGACCTGGAATTCACTCTGTACTCAGACTGGCCGGGAACTCTCAGCAATCCTCCTACACGTTTGGCTCAATGTGGATAATTCTGAAAATCTAATTAGTATCAGTTATGTTCCTTTATAAAATAAGCCATAAATTCTTGTCATTTCTTGGAACCTAGGGAAAAAAAAAGATGAAAAGGAAAAAATAGTAGAGAAAATAGTGTCATATACTTTTTAGGGGGGGAGTGGGTCTTTTTGTTTTGTTTTTCAAGTTAAGGTCTCACTCTAGCTCAGGTGAACCTGGAATTCACTATGAAGTCTCAGGGTGGCCTCGAACTCATGACGCTCCTCCTACCTCTGCTGGGATTAAAGGTGTGGGTGACCACACTCGGCTTTTGGGGCCATTTTGTGGCAGGGTGTGTCTCTAGCCCAGGCTGACCTGGAACTCTCAGTGATCTACTACTACTACTACTGCCTCCCAAGTGTTGAGATTAAGAAAGAGTGAGTGCTACCACACTCTACACACATATACTTTCAAGAAGATAACATAAAATTTGCAAATTCAGTACCTTGAACAATGTTACTAGAAGTTTTCAGAGAAGTACTATGTACAGAAGATGTACTGACCAAACATACAATGTAGCTCATATATGTGATGAGACAGTTTATTATTGAAATACAAAAATGAAAGATATTTCAGGGCTGGAGAGATGGCTTAGCGGTTAAGCGCTTGCCTGTGAAGCCTAAGGAACCTGGTTCAAGGCTCGATTCCCCAGGACCCACATTAGCCAGATGCACAAGGGGGCACACGAGTCTGGAGTTTATTTGCAGTGGCTGGAGGCCCTGGCACGCCCATTCTCTTTCTCTCACTCTGCCTTTTTCTCTGTCAGTCTTAAATAAATAAATTAAGAGAAAGATATTTCAATACACAGTAACTCAGAACAAAGAAGTGAAACACTTAATAATATGTTTCAGCCAGGCATGGTGGCACACATCTTTAACCCCAGCACTTGGGAGGCAAAGGTAGGAGGAGTGCCATGAGTTTGAAGCTACCCAGAGACTACTTAGGGAATTCCAGGTCAGCCTGAGCTAGAGTGAGACCCTACTCTGAAAAACAAAAACAAAAAAATCATATGTTTGTCTCTGGAGGGCATGAGGAGTATGAAGATGTAAGCAGGGTCTTCTTACTGGCACTGTCTTATTCTTGGGTTACATTTACTATTGTTCATATTGCTAACAGTTTGGCCATTTTTTTGTTTGGAGGTAGGGTTTCACTCTAGTCCAGGCTGATCTGGAATTTCCCTATGTAGTCTCAGGCTGGCCTTGCAATCACAGTGATCCTCCTACCTCTGCCTCTTGAGTGCTGGTATTAAAGGCATACGCCACCACGCCGGGCAGTTTGGCTATTTTTACGTAGATTCCTCCAGCATTTTGGTTGCTTAATCAACAGGTGCCAAAGGATTGAATTTACACACTTACCTGATTAGACTTTTCTACTGTACTGCTGGGAACTTCAGTAGTGTCCTTTACAAAAAAGTTATCGATGATATGTCTCTCTGCACATTCTTGGCTGCAAACAGGGCATCGAATAACTCCAACTGGAAAAGATAAAATTGCAGATCTCTATTTTAATGTTTTAACACAAATATACTGAGAACTAGACTGACACACTCACTTAAACTATAACTGGGTGAGTTTTGTTTTTATTTCACAAAGTCTTCTCTTTTTAAATTCATATCTTCTTTCCATAAGGGTATGTGTATGAACTTAATGTTATATAAATCTTCCTGATTTTTAAATGACATGTCTTCCCTTCATGTAAGTATCTCCAATAGTTTTTGGGATTTTGTTTGTTTGTTTGTTTTGTTTTGTTTTTTTCTTTTACTTTTTGCTTTGTACTGACTAGCAGCATCTATAGCACTGGTTTTCAAAACAGTATATAAAGAACCACATAAGGGCTAGGGAAGTGGCTCAAAAGTTTAAGGTACTTTCATGCAAAGTCTGCCCCACCCACGTTCAATTCCCAAGCTACCCACACAAAGCTGCAAGAACAGGAGACCCTGGCTAGCCCATACACACACTTGCAAATTAGTAAGAGTTTTTAAAAAAAAAAAAAAGGAGCCACAGAACTGGTTTGTGTTGAGACAGGGTCTTGAAAGAATACCACAACACCTAGCAATTTTTTTTTTTTAATTTATAAACTATCTCAGGTAGTTTCTTGTATTAATAGAATGCTGACTAGTACAACATTCAGAAAGAAATATAGACCTAAGAATAGAACAAATGTATTAAGCAAGAAACAAAAACAAGAGTCATAATAAAAAATCAGTATGTCCAACTTTGATATAAAACTTCAAGTGGTCAAATGATGTTACAAGTGTTAGCTGGGAATAGTGGTGCATGCCTTTAATCCTAGCACTGGGGAGTATGCCATGAGTTCGAGGCTAGCCTGAGAATACATAGTGAATTCCAAGTCACCCTGGGCTAGAGTGAGACCCTACCTCGAAAAATCAAAGACAAAAACATAACAAAAAAAATTACAGTGTTTAAAGAAGGCTAGTGCCAAAACTGAAGACATGTTCAGTATTTGTGTTGTATATTCAAAAGACTAACTAAAACTGTCCAGCTGTGATAATACATTTCACAGCAAAGAAAGATGGAACAGACACTGTTATTTCTTCATCTCAGCACAGCTAAACACTCTGTAGTTACTCTATGAGGCAACAATCTGAGTATAAGACAAAATTAGTGAAACTCAACAGCTATAGACCACACATTTTCTTTAAAGCAACAGGCTTTAATGTTCATGAAAATGAGCATACAAGAAACATTTAAAAAATGAATGAATGAAGAAATAGCTCCACAAAAGCCTGCTTCCTCTACCCAGAATAATAAGAGACAGCTTTACGACATAGAAAACCTTTACACAGTGATCATTCCATTTCAAACATCACAGAAAGTAATGCCAACAGGACCTGATTGGAAGTAAGTTCTCAATGTAGCCCAAGCGGACTTGGAACTCACGCTGTAGTTCTAGGCTGGCCTTAACTCACAGGCTCCTCCTACCTCTGCCTCCTAAAACAGGCTAATTTCTTGATTTGCCCAGAATGAAACTAACTACAAAAGTTTAGTAAGAACATGGGAATTGAATGGCTCTAATCCTAACAAAACATTCACAGGACTAAAACACTGATGAAAAAAATACTGACAAAACAAACCAAAGATAATCTAATGAAATGGAAAGACAATGCTTGTGGGTTAGGATAATCACAGCAATAAAGATGCCCAATCTCTTTGATGCTGTCTATAAGTTTAGAACAATCTAGTACGATCTCAGCAACATTTAAAATATATTTTATTATTTATTTCCAAAGAGAGAGAGAACCAACCCCTTAGCAACATTTTTATAGATAATCATTTTAATAGTTTATGGAAATAAAAATTTATATTAATTTTTTTAAAAAAAGAAAAGTGAGGCATTGTGATGCACACCTTTTAATCCCAACTGTCAGGAAGAAAAGGTAGGAGGACGGCAGTGAGTTGAAGGGCAGCATGAGACTACAGAGCATCAGATCAGCCTGGTGCTACACAGTGAGTTCCAGATCAGTCTGGGTTAGAGTGAGACCCAACCTACAAAAAAACTAAACCAACCAACCAAACAACAAAAGGAGCAGTTTTGGAGCTGGAGAGATGGCTTATCAGTTTAGGTGCTTGCCTGCAAAGCCAAAGGACCCAGGTTTAATTCCCTAGTACCCATGTAAGGCAGGATGCACAAGGTGGCCCATGTGTCTGGAGTTCGTTTGCAGTGGCTAGAGAACCTGGTATTCTCTACCTCAATCAATTAATTAATTTTTAAAAAGCAGTATTGGGCTGGGCGTGGTGGCACATGCCTTTAATCCCAGGCAGTCAGAAGGTAGAGGTAGGAGGATCACTGTGAGTTCAAGGCCACCCTAAGACTACATAGTGAATTCCAAATCAGCCTGGACTAGAGTGAAACCCTACCTTGAAAAACCAAAAAACAAACAAACAAAAAACCAGTATTGGGCTGTAGAGAGATGGCTTAGTGGTTAAGGTATCTGCCTGAGAAGCCTAAGGACTTATGTTCGACTCTGCAGATCCCACATAAGCAAGCATGCAAGGTTGCACATATGTACAAGATGGTGCTTGATCTTGAGTTGGGTTACAGTGGCTGGAAACCCTGATGTGCCAAATCTCTCTCTCTCGTTTTCTCCCTCCTTCCCTCTCTGATAAAAATAAAGGAAAAGGAAAACCTATGATATCTTGGTATTAAAAAGTAGGGATGGAGCCGGGCGTGGTGGCGCACGCCTTTAATCCCAGCACTCAGGAGGCAGAGGTAGGAGGATGGCTGTGAGTTCAAGGCCACCCTGAGACTCCACAGTGAATTCCAGGTCAGCCTGGGCTAGAGTGAGACCCTACCTCAAAAAACCAAAAATAGATAAGTAAATAAATAAATAAATAGGGATGGAAGCCGAGCGTGGTGGTGCATGCCTTTAATCCCAGCACTCGGGAGGCAGAGGCAGGAGGATTGCCATGAGTTCAAGGCCACCCTGAGATGACAGAGTTAATTCCAGGTCAGCCTGGACCAGAGTGAGACCCTACCTTGAAAAAAAAAAAAAAATAGGGATGGAGAGATGGCTTAGTGTTAAGGCACTTGCCTGCAAAACCTAAGGACCCACATTTGACTCTCCAGATCCCATGAAAGCCAGACGCACAAAAGTGAGGCAAGCACAAGGTTGCACAAGCCCACTAGGTAATGCAAATGTCTGGAGTTCAATTGCAATAGTTGAGGCCCTGGCATGCCAATTCTCCGTCTGTCTCTTTTTCTCTAAAATAAAAAAAAAAATTAAACAAATAAAATTAAATAAAAAGCAGTATTAAACCAATGAGACACACAAACTAGTAATACTATTTGGGCTGGAAAGAGGGCTCAGAGATTAAAAGCACTTGTTTGCAAGCTTGGCTGCCCAGGCTCGGTTCCTCAGTAGCCACACCGAAGGCAGATGCACAAAGTGATGCATGTGTCTGTAGTTTGTGTGCAGTGGCAGGAGGCTTTGGAGTGCCTATTCTCTCCAGAGACATGGTGGTGGTTAGAATTACTGCGCTCGGAGATTTGTCACTGGCCTCAGTTGGATTTGGAGCTACCGAGTTTGATGTTTGCCCTGGTTGTTTTAAATCTTGTATTGGCCGAATATTTCTTTGCCATGCCAAATGCCACCTTTTGTAGTGTGAATGTGTATTCTATGCCATTATGATTTTTTTGGTTGTTTGGAGTTTTTTGATATTGTGGCTCACTTAAAAGATCTTGGACTATGGGTATGTTTGAACATCACTGGGATTGATAAAACTATGGGCATAGTTAAAGATAAACTGAATGCATTCATTTTATATCATGCATGGTTATCAGTTTAGGGGCAGCATGTGGTGGTTTGATTCAGGTGTCCCCAATAAACTTAGGTGTTCTGAATGCTAGGTCCTCAGCTGATGGAGATTTGGGAATTAATGCCTCTTAGAGGCAGTGTATTGTTAGGGGGTGTTATAGCCAGTTCCCCCTTACTGGTGTTTGGCACACTCTCCTGTTGCTGTTGTCTACCTTACGTTGGCCAGGCGCTTATGTCCACCCTCTGCTCATGCCATCGTTTCCCCCTGCCATCATGGAGCTTCCCCTTGAGTCTGTGAGCCAAAACAAACCTTTCTCCCAGAAGCTGCTCTTGGTTGAGTGATTTCTACCAGCAATGTGAACCTGACTGCAACACTTTCTATCTGCTTCTTTCTCTCAAATCAGTTAAGAAAAACTGCATCTGTACTGTATGTTTGTAGGCTTTGTTTCAATTCCTAAGCAAAATAGTGTAACAATCATTTGCACAAATAATCAAGATGTTGCCTGTGAAGCCTAAGAACCCAGGTTCAACACCCCAGAATCCGTAGAAGCCAGATGCATATGATGGCACATGCTTCTGCAGTTCGTTTGCATTGGCTAGAGGCCCTGGAGCATCCATTCCCTCTCCTCTCTCTCCAGTCTATCTCTGTCATAAATAAACAGGGCTTGAGAGACGGCTTAGCTGTTAAGGCACCTGCAAAGCTTAAGGACCCAAGTTTGATTTCCCAAAAAGTGATGCATGTGTTTGGAGTTTGTTTGCAGTGGCCAGAGGCCCTGATATGTCTCTATCAGCCTCTTTATCTCTCTCTGTCTCTCTCAAATAAATAAATAAATTTAACAAAAAATAAAAAAAACAAATAATCAAGATGCTTTAGCAATAAAGGGAAGATGCAAATACTATGCCATTTTATATTTAAAAAAAAACAACTTGTACATCTCCAGGTTTTGATAACCATGGCACATCTTTCACTGTTCTGAGGGGTGGTGAAGAGCTACAATATTTATGCAATGTTGCTAACAAGAAGAGACACACAGAGAACCAGAAAGAGACCCAAACAAGCAGGGTCAACTAATGTTTGATAACAACTGCAAAAGGCACCTCTATGCTGACAGTTACTCATGAGTTGAAGACACAAGCTAGTAATTTTCCACAACTGTAGGCTGATACATTGCTATCAAAATCCCAAGCCAGGAGTGGTGGCACATGCCTTTAGTCCTAGCACTTAGGTAGCAGAGTTAGGAGGATTGCCCTGAGTTCAAGGCCACCCTAAGACTACATAGTGAATTCTAGGTCACCCTGGCTAGAGTTGAGACCCTACTTTGAAAAAAACAAAACAAACAAACAAACAAAAGGTCCCAGCAAGTCTTATTGTTTTCTCAAGGTAGGGTCTCACTCTAATCCTGGCTGACCTGGCACTCATTCTATAGTCCCAGGCTAGCCTCGAACTCACATGGATCTTCCTACCTCTGCCTCCCAAGTGCTGGAATTAAAGGCATGGGCAACCAAGCCTGCCTTAAAATCCCAGCAAGTCTTTTTGAAGTTATAGACATTATTGGAAATTATAAGAGGAAAGAAAACGAATCAATCCTGAAAAAAAGAAGAGTGATAAAGTGAAGAGAGGGGTGGGTTGGGGTGATAGTTTAGTGGTTAAAGGTGCTTTCTTGCAAAGCCTGCTGGCCTGGGTTCAACTCCCCAGTACCCACATAATGCCAGACATACAAGTGGCACATGTATGTGGAACTTGTTTGTAGTGGCAAGAGCTCCCAGTGCCCCATATTCTCTCACTTCTCTCTCCTTGCAAATAAAAATATTTTTGGATCCCAAGGCAAACAAGTACATGAATTTTCATGCTACTAGCCACTAGGTAAATACAATTAAGACTATGATGAGCTATCACTAATATTTAGTACAATGACTAATAAAAAAAAATGTTGATAATACCAAATATTGGCAAAAATGTGGAAAAAATTGTATCTCTTATATACCATGAGAGTCAATACAAATGATAGCCACTGTCGAACACAGTTCTGACTATTTCTTTAAAAGTAAACACACAGGGGCTGCAGAGAAGGCTCAGTGACTAGGGCACTTGCCTACAAAGCCTAGCGATCCAGGCTGGAGAGATGGCATAGCAGTTAAGGCACTGCCTGGGAAGCATGAGGACCCAGATTCAATTCTCCAGGTACCATGTAAGCCAGATGCACATGGTGGCACCTATGTCTGGAGTTCGTTTGCAGCGGCTAGAGGCCCTGGTGTACCCATTCATTCATTCTCTCATTTCTCTCTGCTTGCAAAAAAAAAAATTTTTTTTAAAAGCCTAACAATCTGAATTCTATTCCCCAGTACCCATGTAAATCCAAATGGACAATGTGGCTCATGCTTTGCACATCCATCTGGAGTCCATCTGCAGCAGCCATGGCCCTGGGGCTTCCATTATCTCTGCCTGCCTCTCTTCTATCTCTATTTGCAAATAAAAAAATTTTAAAAAGGAAAAAAAGCAATATATAAAGGATGAGATTGAGGCTCAGTGGTACAGTAGTCTAGCATAAGGCCCTGGGTTATATTTCCAGCACCACAACACACCCCCAAAAATTCAACATATTGATCATATAAATCAGTAATTCCCCTCAAATAGCCCCCCCAAAGTATAAACAAAAATCCCCATAAAAATCTGAAAATGTGAGCTGGAGAGATGGCTTAGTGGGTAAGCGCTTGCCTGTGAAGCCTGAGGGCCCTGGTTCGAGGCTGGATTCCCCAGGACCCATGTTAGCCAGATGCACAAGGGGGCGCTCGCACCTGGAGTTCATTGGCAGTGGCTGGAGGCCCTGGTGCGCCCATTCTCTCTCTCTCTCTCTCTCTCTCTCTCTCTCTCTCTCTCTGACTCTTTCTCTGTCTGTCACTTTCAAATAAATAAATAAACATAAAACAACAACAAAATTTTTTTAAAAATCTGAAAATGTTAATGGTTAAGCAAGCAGAGGAACAGCCATATTATGGAAATGTAGGCAACAGTAAAAAAAATGCTTAATAAACTGGATGATCATCCTGAATACAATAAAGTCAATTTCTAGGTCAATCATGAATTCCCTTCATATACTCTCCAAATGATAGGATTCTAAAGACAGGCAACATAGTAGTGGGTTCCCTAAAATTAACAATGGTAGTAGGAAGAAAGAGTGGCTGTGCCTATCAGGTAGCATGCAGGACACCTCTTGGTGGTGATGCTTTTCTGTGTTGATGGGAAGGTGAAGCCGAAGTTCTCTGGATACAGAATGTTGCATACATAGAGGCAAAATAAGGTCCTTTAGAAAAATAAACCTTTACTTTTAACCTTTGTATTGAACCCAATAGTCCTGTGCCTGTTAGGTAAATCTCTATGAATATACTGTGAAGCTTAATGTCTGCTATAGTGTCTGATGAAAATAATATCCTCCCCTGACCCCCAAAAGCTCAAATGCTGTAAGAGAATCATCAGAAACTTACAGAACCCTTGGCTGATTGGAGACAGGTCTGTAATTCTATGGTGCAGGAGAAAGAGGCCCGAAGATCCCAAGTTCCAGGCTAGCCTGGTCTCCACAGTGAGACCGTGTCTCAAAATGCCAAGAAAGAAGAGATTTCCTGGCTTTTGCTACAGGCTATCGACCAAATGTGCCCCTTAATTTACTTGTTAGATGCACAGGTTTATGTCTTTCTTTGTTGCCAAGGACAATCCTGAAATTCTGATCCTACTGCCTCCACCTCCCAAGGAATGCGATTACAGGTCTATACCACCATACAGTTTTTCTTGTTTCTTTTAAAGAGGAATTGTTATTTTACTGACAGAGGTTACACAAATCTACATGGGGTGGCTTGAATCAGGTATCCCTATAAACTCTTGTGTCCTGAATGCTTGATCCTCAGCTGAGGGCAACCTGGGAGGTGTAGCCTTGCTGGAGGAGGTCTCTGGGGATGGGCCTTGAGATTTATTAGTCCCTAGCTTGCCAGTGTTACCTTGCTCTCTCTGCAGTTTTAACCTGCTGTTACAGACCTGATGTCTAGGCTCTGCTCATAAAATGCATTCCCCTGCCTCCATGAAGCTTCCCCTTGAGACTATAAGATAAAAATTATAAAAACAAAACTTTCCTTTCATCAGCTGCTTTTGGTGGGGCTTTTTCAGCAATAAGGTAACTGTGAGAGAAAACTGACTCTGTAGCTTTTGACCTTTTGGAACTGATTTGTTGGAGAAATATAGAACAATACTGAAACTTTAGGACTATGAGATGCCTTGAAGTGGTATAAGTACAGTGTGACGGATTCTTGAGAGCTGGCAGACCTAATACAGAAAGAACTATGGGCTACATAGACCTGGCTTATGACAGGAAGAAACCGGCTTTGTCTGCACTGGGCTAGAAGCAGTTTGTGTTAAATGAAATCTGTATTCTGTCTGTCATGAGAATTTGTGCAGGGAAAAACTTATAAGAAATGGACTGGTATGAACAGAAGGACTTGGCAGAGAATATACTGTAAATCTGGGCTAGAGACTCGGCCTGCTTCAGCTGCAATTGTATGAGACATTATCGCCATTGAGACCAGGCCAGCTGTTCTGCATCGGGACAGCAGAAAGTACGTGAACAGCTTTGAAAGTAAGGGACCTGAATGAAGGCTTGATTCTCCCCTGGGTTTAACAAATTCAGTGCTATGGGAGTATAACAGATGCAGAAAAGGGACATTGGATTTGCAATGTGGTTTGTTTGGAAATGGCCACTGGGAGATGTGAGGCATGGTTGTTGCAGTCCTGCATGGAGACCCAATGAAGAATAATCCATGAGATGTCAGGAATGTGAGACAGCTGCCAAGGAGAGCTACAGACTCAGAAAGGAGTTTTCCCCAGGCTACACTGCATGTCAGACCTTCAGAGGCCATGTGTCTTAATAGCAATCTGTCTGCTTCTTTCCTTTGTCAAATCACTCAGATGCCCTATGTATAGGATGTTTAACTGCTGTATAGACAAGGAAATTATGATGTGAGATCATCTCCATCTTCTCCTTCCCCCACCCCCTTGGTGTTTTGAGGCAGGGTCTCGCTCTAGCCCAGGCTGACCTGGAATTCACTATGGAGTCTCAGCTTCTTCAAATTCAGGAACTCAGAGCAGCTGCAAGGTAATGCCATGATGACTGAAAGACCATTTCAACTTTGAAACAGTACAGCATATCACATCCAATGGTAAGAACACAGACCTACGTTTCCTCTCAGAACTATAAAAATAAAAACAAATCTTTTCTCCTTTTATTTATTGCTATAACCAAGAGCACAATTCCCACTAAGAAGAATCTTAGTGTTGTAAATAAAAACAAATTGTGTGTTCCTTCTGGGGCTACTGTCATTGTTTTCTTCTGTGAATACATAAAAATTACACATTCAAACAATAAGCATATGTTCAGAGCAGATAATTCACATAGCCTTGGATAAAAAGAGGTCTTCCTTTCTCATTTGTGGTTCTCAAAAATCAAAGAGTGTGTAAGGAATGCAAATGTTGAGCCAAGAAAGAACAGTGGGAACAGGAGCCCAATCTCCGTTCCTGTTGCACTTGGGAACAGGATATCCTCGATGGTTTACCCTAGTGACTCATGCTGCCACTGGGTTACAGAACCCAGGATAAGCTGCTTTAGCAGTGCACAAACAAGATTCCATGAACAGCAATGAATACTCAGAGTCCCCTGTCTGGAAGCCAATTTGGAGTGACAGGTCTGCATCATGTTACTAGTATCTTTGAGTGTTCTATCTCACTGGACTTAGACAAGTAGTAAAATTCACTTCTAAGATGTAGTGGGCTAAAGTAGTAACTGACACAGCAAATCTGTCTTCATGCTGGGCATGGTGGCACATACTTTTAATCCCAGCATTTGGGAAGTTGAGGTAGAAGTACTGCTGTGAGTTTGAGGCCACCCTGAGACTACATAGTGAATTCTAGGTCAGCATGGGCTAGAGTGAAACCCTACCTCAAAAGAAAGGGGGGAGGGGGCTGGAGAGATGGCTTAGCAGTGAAACCTAAGGACCTAGGTTCAATTCTCTAGGTCCCACATAAGCCAGATGCACATGGTAGCATATGTGTCTGGAGTTCATTTGCAGTGGCTAGAGGCCCTGGCGCACCCATTCTCTTCTCTCTCTCTTTCCCTTTGTCTCTAATAAATAAAAAAATTAAAAAAAAAACTGTCTTCACAATATGAAACCTAGTGGACTTTAACATAGTAAGACAAAATAGACTTTACAACAAGGACTATCTCCAGAGCATATTGCCTAAAATCACTAAGTTAAAACTTCAAGAAGACATTCCTAAATGTGTATACACCAGATTCACATTATAACAATAAAAAATAAATACATGGCTACCATCCTGAAACTACAGAGTGAATTTCAGGTCAGCCTGGAGTACAGTAAGACCCTACCTCAAAAAGCCAATAAATAAATATCACTAAAAAGATAAATTCACATTATGGTTAATATTCAATTCAGGCTCAACAATCAATGAGAATAGCCAATAGAATCAGCAAAGATATAAAATCAAATAACTCATCAAGAGCCACCAAACATCAGCAAAATGAAAATTTACATGTGAACCTGAAAGAACTAAAAACAGGTTATAGATGTAGCTCAGTTGGAATAGTGCTTGTCTACTATGCATGAAGTACTAGGTTCAATCCCCAGGACTCCAGAAAACAGGCATGGTGGCACGTGACTAATGTCAGCACAGGCCATCCTTAGCTACCCAAGACGCCAAAGTTAATAATGTAGGCTGGAAGCCAGGTGTGGTGGTGCATGCCTTTAACCCAGTACTTAGGAAGCAGAAGTAGGAGGATCGCTGTGAGTTTGAGGCCACCAGGAGACTATGTAGTGAATTCTAGTCAGCCCAGGCTAGAGTAAGACTCTACCTAAAAAATTAACAACAACAACAAAAAAAAAAAGTGGTGGTACATGCTGTTAATCCCAGCACTTGGCAGGCAGAGGTAGAAATGCCATGAATTTGAGGTCACCCTGAGACTAGTGAATTCCAGGTTAGCCTGAGCTATAATTAGACTCTACATCAAAAAACCAGAGTAGTAATAATAATAATGTAGGCTAGGGTAGGAAAGTCACGAACAGTCACAGTGGACCCTATGAATTTGACCATGGGCCCAGCCAGCCAAGAAATACTGGTACCAAATTAGCATAACTATTATGGGGTAACTACTTGATCTTTGATTGGATCTGAAGCCTGCTGCACATGAGGGATTCATGCCTGGTGCTGAAAACTTAGTCAAAAGCCTACCTGGCAGGGTCTTTGGGCTGGGGTGGGTAGGCGGGTAAGGAGTAAAGAATGGAGCTAGTACAGTTGTTTGACTACGGAAGTACGCTGTACCTGTCAAACTGCCCTCCAGATATTTCACTTGTGCCCCGAGATTAGTGCTGCTCTCACCCTTGGTCACAGGGACTAGTCGAAAAAAAGGGGCTCATTGAAAAGTGAATGGGAAAGAGGACACAAGCAGGCATTAGGAGGAAGGGGATGGTAATCAAACTATGCACATGTCAAAAAAAAAAAAAAAAAAGGTTAAATAAGCAGGGCATGGTAATATAAGCTTTTAACCCCAGGAGGCAGGTAAGCCTGGACTAGAGTGAGACCCAACCTTTAAAAAAAAAAAAAAAAAAGTTAAATAGGTAAAACTGTGTATAACAAAGATCTTCAGATTAATTTCTCTCATTTATCAAAGAAAGACATGTAGGCTATTGTATCTTTTGGGTTTTTTAAAAAAGAGAGAAACTAAAAACATGTAGCCTGTTTCATAACCAGAATGAGATTATCTCAAATTTGTGACAGAACTGGAAATTTTCAAGTTATTTGGAAATGAAACTTACCTTCAAAAAAAATCATGTGTAAAAGGATGATTTTAAAATTAATGATGTAAATTTCTAATTGAAAAACAATATGACAATTAAACTTGGAATACTCATTAGGCTTTTAGACTATAATGCTACAGTACTCTAAGATGGAGGTGGTATTTCAAACAAGTACCTTTAACCACTGAGATGTCTCTAGCCCAAGGGGTGGTATTTCAGAATACAAACAATGGAACAGAACAAGAATCCAGAAATAAAAAAACACATAGAATGTACAAATCTTTATTACAGTCTCAAGAAGACTGAAAAAAACATTAAATATATTATAGAAATGAGGCAATCCTAAAATGTGTCTTGAATTAGTGAATCCAAAGTAGAATGAAAGACAGTATTGTGAAAAAAAGAAAAAGAAATCAAAGACAAATCTTAAGGATAGACTTACACATTAAAAAAAAAGACAAGATTCTTAGCTACAAAGGAAGATGGAAAATAGTGGAAAGAGCAGGTAGAACAGACTTAGCAGAAGAAAGATACTGTTATCTGTGTCTGACTATCAGGCTATTGGAATAAGGGACACCAAGAAACTGGAATCTCCCCAGGCATCTTAGGGAAGAGAGAAAGGATGAGCCTGATGCCAGCCATGAGGCATTTGCCTCAGGGAAGATTTTGATGACATTCCAGGAAAGCTGCAATGGAGAGGATGAGATGGATGTGTAGGTAAATAAAAATCTGATGATCCATTGGCAAACCAATCATGCATTAAGTCCACATAGGCCCAGTTACAGATAAGCAGAAGACATTTAGCCTTACCCCTTCTCCCAGTTTATCAGGGCCTCCTAGGTGACCCCCCCCCCCCAACAACTAAACTAAAAGTTTAGAGTAGTAAGTCATTAGCAGCCAAGCTTGTCTAACAGTGTGTGGATGTGTTAAAGTTCATGCACCTAGAAAGTCCCAAAGTACATGAGATTTTGGATGTTGGAAGAGGGACAAACTCACAAGGTCTTTGCTAATAAATACAGGAGAGAGGAGAGAGAAAAAAAAAAAAAAGACCTAGGCAGTGTTAGGAAAAGATTGTACCTGCCTTGAATACTCAACCAATGAAGAAAGGGAAGAAGAGTCCCATGTCAGGGTTATAAAAACTACAAGAGCCAGGCACGGTGGCACAAGCCTTTGATCCCAGTACTTGGGAGGCAAAGGTTGGAGGATGGCTACACATTCAAGGCCAGCCTGAGGACTACACAGGGAGTTCTAGGTTGGCCTGGGCTAGAGTGAGACCCTACCTTAGAAACACAACAGCTGACAAGGACAACAAAAACCGCTCTCTGTACTCCAACAGGATGCCATCCCTTTGTCTCAGCTGGCACCTACTGAAATAAAGCCTCACTTTCACTGCTCAGTCTCTCAGGCTCTATTAAGAGAGGTTGCCGGGTGTGGTGGCATAGGTAGAAGGACTGCTGAGAGTTTGAGGCCAGCCTGAGGGGAAAAAAAGGGGGGGTATATTTTCCTCTTAGTGTATCAAACCTTGACTGGAACTGCTTAATTATAAATCATTCGTGCTTTCTAATTAAACCCAAACCTCATGTCATTACCCTGAACATGGAGTTGGAGGGTCACTGAGTCTCTTTGTCTTTCTTCCTAATGTGACTGCATTGAATAAATTTCCCTTTTCTGCCGTTAGGTATTAATTTGGCTCTTTTAATTGGATATCAAAGGACAGGCTGCCTGAGCCTGGTTTGGGGTTATTAGGGCTCAGGCTCTGACCCTAATTACTCCAGTAGCACAAGTGATTGAAAAAAAAAGGACCGCATAGTCAGGAAGGAGGCACATGCCTATAATCCCAGGCCAGTTCAAGTCCATCACTGGCTATGTAAGAATTAAGAGGCCAGGCGAGGCTACATAAAACCTGTCTCAAAATAAACAGGTGGGTTGAAGAGACAGATGATTCAGTGATTAAGACACGTGCTGGCAAAGCTGAACGGTCTGGGTTTGACTTCCAAATATCCACGTAAAGTCAGATGCACAAAGTAGCACAAGTGTCTGGAATTCATTTTCAGTGTCAAGAGACCCTGGCACTCCCAGTCTGATTCATTCTCTCTCTCTCAGCTTGCAAATAAATAATTCTCTCTCAAATAAAATATATACATATATATGTGTGTGTATGTATATATATATATATGTATATGTATACACACATACACACATATATGTATGTATGTATATATGTATGTATTTTAGGCTTACCGGTTAAGATACTTGTCTGATGTTGGGAGCCATAGCTGCTCTTTGACCTTGGGAGCTAAGGGTGTTCTCTTATCTCTTAATACAAAGGAGATCTCATGATCTGCAGCTGCTCTTTCACCCTGGGACCTAGGGTGATCTCTAATCTCCTAATCTCCTGATCCTAAAGCATTGTTTAGTATACAGCCTAGGAGGAGTGAGCGCCTGATTCTAAGGCATTGTTTAGTATACAGCCTAGGTGGAGTGGGCGCCTGATAGAGGAAAACTGACCTTAGGCACGTAAGCATTATCAAAAAAGTTCTGTCTTCCATATATAAGCTAAGTCTGCCTGGATAAACCTCGAGGCCTTGACAAACACATAGCATGGTCTCCTTCTTGTGTCTGCTTGCCTTCTCCCATTCAGGTTAACTTCCCCTCGGGTCCTTGTTCAACTCCCCGCTGGCCAAGGCAGCCTGAGAAGCCTAAGGATCCAGGTGCAATACCCCAGTACCTAGGTAAGCCAGATGCACATGTGTCTGGAGTTTATCAGCAGTGGCTAGAGGCCCTAGCATGCCCACTCTATCTCCCTCTGTCTACCCCACCCCACCTCTCAAAGTAAGTAAAATTACTTTTAAAAATATTTTTTAAAGCCAAACAGCAACAAAAAATAAATTGGCCTGGTAAGAATTCTAAACCAAACTGATATGTAAGGTACAAGTTTGGCCCAGAGAAATAAACAATGAGAGCTTGGCTCAACAATAGCACAAGAAGTTTATTTAAGGTAAACACTTAGAGAAGGGGACTGTAGCAGAGGACCCAAGGGCCTACCTTGGGTTCACCGAATGGGGTACTTGTAGGGTCCACAGAGGAATGAAGTCGGGGAAGAGAGGATGGGAAGTTTTGCCGCTAGCCAATCCTATTAGAAAAGGAAATGGGAGCGGCTGCTACTCATCGCATTAAGAGGAAGGAAGTGGGGGCAGGAAGTTTTAGTTTAGTGAGAAAAAAAATAGCTATTCTAGTTCTTGGGATTTTTTTCCAATATAAGATGGAGGTTCCTAGAGCAAACAGAATATATTGTTAATGATTAAGTGAAACATACTAGCTGAAAATTACTGTGATTAAGTCTGACATAACAGTCTTCATAATAAAACACAACAAGAGTTATGTTTAGTTATGTTGCCAATTTGGCAGATTTTTAGGTTCCTAAATTCACTTACTTTACAATTTTTATTAGTACAAACTTATTTGTAAGTATGTAACACATTTACATGAGTTCAAAAGTCAAAAACCATCTGTCCTTATTACTCTATTCCATTCCCCTCACTCTGCTTAGTTAGAGAGGGAGCATGATGGGGGGGGGGGGAGAGAGAGAGAGAATGGGCGCGCCAGGACCACCAACCACTGCAAACCAACTCCAGATGCATATGCCACCTTGTGCATCTGTCTTACATGGGTCCTGGGGAATCAAACCTAGGTCCTTAGTCTTCACAGGCAATCACCTTAACCGCTAAGCCATCTCTCCAGCCCATTTTTATTTTTTTGAGGTAGTCTTGCTCTAGCCCAGGCTGACCGGCAATTCCCTATGTAGCCTCAGGATGGCCTTGAACTCACAGTGATCCTCCTACTTCTGACTGCTGAATGCTAGGATTAAAGGGATGCTCAGTAGAGAGACAGAGAATGGATGTGCCAGCAGGGCCTCCAGCCACTACAAACAGCCATGGGCCACCATAAGCATCTGGCTTTATGTGGGTACTGGGGAATTGGGTCTTTAGGCTTTGCAGGCAAATGCCTCAACCATTGAACCATCTCTCTAGCCCAAGGTAACTACTTTTATTAAAACCATTTGTTCTAATTTTTCTTTTCAATACTTAATTTTTCTTTTCCTAGAAGCTTTTCCACAAAAGTATTTCTTTTTTATAAACAAAAAAAAGCAGCTGGTAATGTATGCACTGTACTGCAGCTTGCTCTGGTTCACTTAACACAGTCTGGTGGCCGTGCCACACTAGTACTTCTAGTTCTTCTCCACAGTGTGGAAATATATTCTGATTATACAGCAAACACCTCTGGTGGTTTATTTCTACTCATTTGTATTATAAATGGCAAAATATTTTGAACTAAAGGTCCCTAAAAAGCACTACTCTTACTTCGAGCAAGCATGAATGGACTGATCAAATTGTGATGTTGGAGAGATGGAATGCTGCATGTGTTAGGTTGGGACAGATGGACTCACTATGTGGTGACAGAGACTTAAGGAAGAAGGTTATCCATATTCCTCAAGAAACCACCCAGCCATTATCCCTTCCTTGTCTGAACAATGCCGCCGCCCCCCGCCCCCAGTCATGATTTCCTATCCCCTTATCTTGTAAGGTCACAGTTCTGGTCTCACACCCTAGATATTTTAAATGGCTAATACAGAGAACAAAGGAGTTCTTTTCCCTTCCTCACCTTCCCCCAACTGAAGAGCCCTATGAAGTACAATATCTGGAATCTCAAGTTGGCTGTGCTCTGCTCCTGAGAGTAAGTCCTGGCAGCTCATACTTTTCCCGGATATAAAAGCTTCCATCTTTGCCTCAGAATGGTTTCTGTGGTCTTGGTAACTCCCAAACCTTACAATGTCAGAGGCAAATTATCGGGAGACCTTAGCCCCCTAAATGCCATTTATTGCCCACCTCTGTGTCTAACCTAACATCCACGAGACTATCAGGGGATCAGGTATGACCTTTTCAGCATGTACTAGACCACCAGCTTCTATCAACCCAAGGGCTAAGAGTGTCATCATACAGCATCTGAAGCACATAGTGGAGACCTCCCGCCCTTTCGCTGTAAGCCACCTACCTGATGGTTAGCGCATGTACTATAAAAATGCCCTGATTTATAACATTTCTTTGTTCTGTAGCTCTATGAATTTGTTAACATGTTGGAACATGGATTTGGAATAACCTAAATCTCTGTTCCTCAGCCATAGTCACTCATCTATGGCTCCAGTTTAAATGGTCTCTCATTCCTTTTGTTTTGTACTTTCAAGGTAGGGTGTCACTCTAACCCAGGATGACCTCACTCTGTACTCCCAGGCTGTCCTCAAACTCTCAGTGATCCTCCTACCTGTCTCTGCTGGAATTTAAAAAAAAAGCATGTGCCACCATGCCTGGCTCTTATTCCCTTTGAAGTGAAAGCTGTCTTCTGCATTGACATTGTCTATATATCACCTTATACTTATGGAAAAAGTTTATTTAAAATATCCCTAGAAGTGGGTTTATGGGTCAAAGAATAAAAGGACTTGCAATATTCAGAAATGCCCAAATGTACTCTCATTATAAATGTATGCTACTCAATTTTCAAAGTCTCAAATAGAGTATGTTAACACGTTTTTACTGTTGCCCAACAGATAAAACCTTAATAACGGTTTTAATCCCTAAACTTCATATTGTACAGTTTAACATTTTTTCATAACTCATTTTTATTTATATGGTATGTTACTGTCTTATCTATTTTTATATTTATTCATATGTTTACAAAACCTAAGAATCAAAATCAACATCCAGCACAATTTTTTAACAGCAATACTGACTGTATCATGCATATATTTTTCTTAAAGATGACAATATAGAATAGTATTCAGTGTATCATAATGAAGATTATCAGGGCAATAAGTACATATAAATAAGTACATATAAATGTGAAATTAAAAGTCATTTCAGGACTTCCGGCCAAGATGGCGACCACCTAGCTGCGCTGCAAATACCGAGGAAAGAAAGGCAAGAAATTAAGGGTTATCAGGGTCTTCTTGCCAGTGGGAGGGCACAGAGTGGGGAAAAAAAAGAAATCGCGGATCCCCTCTCAGGTGGGTAGTCCACCCCCCCATACAGCCACCACGCCCCGCCCCCCAGTGGCTGTGCCCGCCAGCCCGCTGGACTGTGCTCTGATCACACACCCGCTGGGACCTCCACCACACGGGACCTCCGCCGCTGTGCTCTGATCATGCGTGCTGGCCCGCCACGCTGTGCTCGGTTCACACACCCGCAGGGACCACCTCCGCTGTGATTAGGCGGCTGCCAGACCCCCACTGCTGTGCTCCAATCGCGTGCCCGCCGGCTAGCCTCTACTGTGCCCCGATCCTGTGCCCGCAGCAGCTGCCTCTGCACTACAATTGCACGTGCAACGGGCCCAGTCCCACAGCAAGGGCCACACAAGCCCACACTGAGTCACTAGCGCCAGCGCAGGTGCCATCCCCTACATGTCCATTGCCGCCCATCCCCCACTCCCCTGAGGTGGGAGAGCGCAGACTGTTTGCAGGTCCCAGTGTTCCCAGCCAGAGTTTGGGCAGCTTCAGGGCTTGCTACCTCAGTCCCCTTCCAAGCTCGAAGGCAGGCAGCTTTGGTGCCCTACTGGATGAGAATTCAGGCAACATTGGTGCCCCTGTCAGGCAGTAGATAGGCGGCTTTGGTAAGAGAGAGCAAAAACCCAGGCTGCTTGGCAACTGCCCCAGGCTGCCTTGGATTCTCTATGAGCTACAGCCCAGGCTGGTCCACCCACCTACCTGCACATACACTGACATGGGTAGATCACAACGCAAAAGAAATAACAAGAAAATTCAAATGCAAGAAAATCCAGATAGATCACCCACTCCAAAAAGGATTACATCTAACCCAAAACATAGAAGAGTGTTTAGGACCAGAACATCAAGTGGAAGCTATGAGCAATGCAACCCTGACCAACTTACTGCTAGAACTTGCAGAAAAGCAACAAAGGACAGATAATCATGTGGATGCTACCATCACTAAGCTAGAGCAATATGATAAGACACTGGAAGGACTTCAAAGAGAGCTAAGAGAGTTGAGGGAGAGTGAAAAAAAAGAGGACCTTAAAAATAGCTGGCCACACTAAATGAAAACAAAGAAATGCAAGGATGATTTCCAAGAATCATCAAGAAAATCAGAAAATGAGGTGAAAAGGGAGCTGGACATAGTGATGGAAGTGATACATAGGAAAGTAGTAGAAAATGCAAACTTAACTGAACAAGTCCAAAACTCTCTAGAGGCTCTCAAGAATAGAGTCAGCGAAGTGGAGGATAGAAACTATGATCTGGAAGACGGGATGGAAGAAACAGTTCGAGAGTTCAAAAATATCAGTAACTTCAAAAGTTCCTGTGAACAGAACATGAGGGAATTGTGGGATACACTTAAACGTCCTAATATCAGAATCATTGGAATACCAGAAGGAGAAGAATTTCAGACCAAAGGCACGGAGAACTTATTTAACACAATAATTGAAGAAAACATCCCCAGTCTCTTAAAAGAAACACCCATCAAGATACAAGAAGCAAACAGAACTCCTAACCGACTGGACCAAAGGAGAAACTCCCCAAAACATATTATCATTAAGACTCTAAACATTGACACCAAATAAAAAGTCCTAAAAGCAGCTAGGGAAAAACAGCACACCACTTTCAAAGGAAACCCCATCAGAATTACTTCAGACTTCTCAATGGAAACCCTGAAAGCTAGAAGGGCCTGGAATGAAACTCTCCAAACTCTAAGAAACTATAGCTTCCAACACAAACTACTCTACCCGGCAAAAGTCTCCCTTCTAATAGATGGTGAAAGAAAAACTTTCCATGACAAAACTCAGCTTTACAATTATATGAACACAAAACCAAACCTACAGAAAGTATTCCAGGAAATTCTCCACAGAGAAGAAACAAATAACCAAACACAAATGCCTACAAAGAAGCAGATCACAACAACCAAATCCAGAATAGACACAAAAAATTTCAAATTCCATGAAAACACCAACACACCTCTACCATCACAACATGTCAGGGATCAAATCAAATCTCACAATCATCAGCCTAAATATTAATGGCCTTAATTCACCCATCAAGAGACACACGCTAACAGGGTGGATCAAAAAATTAGACCCCTCAATCTGCTGCCTTCAAGAAACCCACCTTACCACTAAAAACAGAAACCTCCTCAGGGTGAAAGGGTGGAAAACAATATTCCAAGCAAATGGGAATAAGAAACAAGCACGTGTAGCTATATTAATATCGGATAAAATTGACTTCAAGCCAAAAATAATCAAAAAAGACAAAGAAGGCTACTTCCTACTTATCAAGGGAATGATCAAATAAGAGGATATTACAGTCATAAATCTGTATGCACCAAACACAGGGGCACCACAGTTCATAAAAAAAAAAAACAAAAACAAAAAACCCTACTTGACAGTAAAACAGAAATAACCACCAACACCATCATAGCTGGGGACTTCAGCACACCATTATCAGTAACAGACAGATCATCCAAACAAACTCAACAGGGAAGTAAGAGACCTCAACAACACCATACAACACTTAGACCCAATGGACGTCTACAGAACTTTCCATCCCCAATACACAGACTACACATTCTTCTCACCAGCCCATGGAACATTATCTAAAATAGACCATATACTGGGTCACAAAGACTGCCTCCACATATTTAGGAAAATCGACATAATCCCCTGCATGATATCAGATCACAATGCTATATTCCTAGAAATCAAAAACAAAAAACCCACCAAGAATCCCAATGGCAACTGGAAACTGAACAGCTCACTCTTTAAACAGTAAATGGATAGTGGATGAAATAAAAAATGAAATTGCAAAATTCCTGGAATTGAATGACAATGAGAACACATCATACCAAAACTTAGAGGACACAATGAAGGCAGTTCTCAGGGGAAAATTCAAAGCACTCAATGCCTTCATAAAAAAGACAGAAAGATCCCAAATCAATAGCCTAACCATCCACCTAAAGGCATTGGAAAAACAAGAAAAATCCAACCCATAGAGCTCCATAAGGAAAGAACTAATTAAAATCGGAGCAGAAATTAATGAATTGGAAACCAAGGAAACAATTAAGGCAATTGACATAACAAAGAGCTGGTTCTTTAACAAAATAAACAAGATTGACAAACCTCTGGCCAATTTGATCAAGCAAAAAAAGGAGAGACTCCAAATTAACAAAATTCAAAATGAAAAAGGAGAGATCACAACAGACATAAGTGAAATTGGGAGAATCATCAGGACTTATTTCAAAAACCTCTACTCCACAAAACTGGAAAATGTGGAGGACATGGATAAATTCCTGGATGCATATCATCTACCAAAGCTAAACTCAGAGCACATCAATCACCTCAATGAACCCATCACACTCATGGAGATTAAAAAAGTAATTAAAAAAAAACCTCCCAAAAAAGAAGAGTCCAGGGGCTGGAGAGATGGCTTAGCGGTTAAGCGCTTGCCTGTGAAGCCTAAGGACCCCGGTTCGAGGCTCGGTTCCCCAGGTCCCACGTTAGCCAGATGCACAAGGGGGCGCACGCGTCTGGAGTTCGTTTGCAGAGGCTGGAAGCCCTGGCGCGCCCATTCTCTCTCTCTCCCTCTATCTGTCTTTCTCTCTGTGTCTGTCGCTCTCAAATAAATAAATAAAATTTAAAAAAAAAAAGAAGAGTCCAGGACCAGATGGATTCCCAGCCGACGTTTATCAAACCTTCATGGAAGAACTCAAACCAATCTTTCTAAAACTGTGCCACACAACTGAAGAACAGGGAAAGCTACCCAACTCCTTCTATGAAGCTAGTATCACCCTAATCCCAAAACCAGGCAGAGATGCCACAAGAAAAGAAAACTACCAGCCTATTTCCCTAATGAACATAGATGCAAAGATCCTGAACAAAATACAAACCGAATCCAACAACACCTCAAAAGCATTATCCACCTTGTCCAAGTGGGATTTATCCCAGCAACACAAGGGTGGTTCAACATACCAAAATCTGTCAATGTAATACACCACATAAACAAGCTTAAACATAAAAACTACATGATCATTTCAATAGATGCAAAAAAGGCCTTTGACAAGATACAACATCACTTCATGATCAAAACATTGGAGAGAATTGGCATGGCCGGTTCACATCTTAACATAATAAAGGCAATATACAAAGCTCCAAAGGCCCAAATAATACTTAATGGAGAGAGATTGGAGGAATTCCCATTAAGATCAGGAACAAGACAGGGATGACCTCTCTCACCTCTGCTTTTCAATATAGTTCTGGAAGTCTTAGCTCAAGCAATAAGACAGGAGAAGGAAATAAAGGGGATACAATTTGGAAAGGAAGAAGTTAAGCTAGCTCTATTCGCTGATGACATGATTGTATATGTAAGGGACCGGAGAGACTCCATCCCAAAACTCCTGAAGGTGATTAACGCCTATAGCAAAGTTGCAGGATACAAAAATCAATGCACAAAAATCGGTAGCATTTCTGTATGCAAATGACAAAGATACAGAAAAAGAAATAAGGAACATAGTCCCATTTTCAATAGCACCAAAAAAAAAAAAAAAAAAAAAAAACAACCTTGGAATAATGTTAACCAAGGAAGTAAAAGATCTATACAATGAAAATATAAAAACTCTCAAAAAAGAAATTGAGGAGGGCTTGAGAAGATGGAAAGACCTCCCATGCTACTGGATAGGCAGAACTAACATTGTGAAAATGACAATCCTACCAAAGGCAATATATAGATTTAACGCAAATTCCAATTAAAATCCCTACAGTGTTCTTCAGAGAGATAGAAAAAATGATCTCAAATTTCATAAGGAAAGACAGAAGACCTCACATATCCTCAGCAAAAGAAATACCTCTGGTGGCATTACCATAAATGATCTAAAGCTATACTACAAAGCCATAGTAATAAAAACAGCATGGTACTGGCATAAAGACAGGAGTATAGACCAATAGAATACAATTGAGGACTCAGATTTTGGGTCAAACAACTATAGCTACTTGATATTCGACAAAGGCCGGAACAATATAGGCTGGAAAAAAGACAGCATCTTCAACAAATGGTGCTGGACAAACTGGATAACCACATGCAGGAAACTAAAACTTCATCCACACATTTCATCATGCACTACACTCAAATCCAAATGGATCAAAGACCTCAACATAAGACCTGAAACTCAAATACTACTGGAAGAAAATTTAGGAAATACTTTCCATGATATAGGAATGGAAAAAGACTTCCTGAACAAAACCCCAGTGGCTCAAGTTCTTAAACAGTAACTCAACCAATGGGATCATATGAAGCTGAACAGTTTCTTTATAAACAAGCATATAATAAGCAAAGCCAATAGAATACCCACAGAATGGGAGAAAATATTTGTGGGTTATCCAACTGATAGAGGCCTAATCTCTAGAATCTACAAAGAACTCAAAATTCTAAACAATAAGAAGACAAATACCCCACTCACAAAATGGGGTGCAGAGTTGAACAGGCAGTTCACAAAGGAAGATATACAAATGGCAAACACACACTTAAGAAAATGTTCATCATCCCTAATCATCAGAGAAATGCAAATTAAAACAACTATGAGATTCCACCTTACCCCAATAAGGATAGCCAACATCAAAAAAAAAAAAAAAATCAAATAACTTTGTTATTTTTAAGGTTATTAAAAATGTACAGTGGAAGCCAGGTGTGGTGGCGCACGCCTTTAATCCCAGCACTCAGGAGGCAGAGGTAGGAGGATCTCCGTGAGTTCAAGGCCACCCTGAAACTACATAGTGAATTCCAGGTCAGCCTATGCTAAAGGGGGACCCTACCTTGAAAAAAAAAGAAAAAAATGTACAGGGGGCTGTGGAGAAGACTCAGTGGTTAAAGTCACTTACTTGCAAAGCCTGCCAGCCTGAGTTCAATTCTGCAGACATCCATGCAAAGCCAAATGGGGATTTGTTTGCAGCAGAAAGAGACCCTGGCACGTGTGTGCATGCACGCACGCACACACGCAGACAGGCACATACATATGCAAATAAATATTTTTAAATGTTTTCAATATGACAGAAGGCAAATAAATGAAGGATATATTTAGAAAGTTTAAAAAAATCAAGTGAAAATAAATACTGGCGAGGATGTGGAGAAGCAGGAACACTCATTCACTGTTGGTGGGAATGTAGGATGGTACAACCACTTTGGAAAGCAATATGGAGACTCCTGAAAAAGCTGACTACAGAGATACCAACAGACCCAGTTATACCCCTACTGGGCATCTACCCTAAAACCTTCAAACCACAGGCCAGAGAGATTTGCTCAACCATGTTTGTGGTGGCTCAATTCGTAATAGCTAAAAGCTGGAATCAACCCAGATGTCCATCATTAGAAGAATGGATAACTAAGATGTGGTGTATCTACACAATGGCATTCTATACTGCAGTAAGAAAAAAACGACACAAAGGAATTTGAGGAAAAATGGTTGAACCTGGAACAGATCATTCTCAGTGAACTTACCCAATCACAGAAAAAAAATCGACACATAGTCTCAATCATCTACAACACCTAACCTTAATCTACCCAAGATACCTTACATACCCAGCAAGCACCTCATGGACTAGACACTAGGATGGATGGGGAGGGAGGGGAGGGCATCAAAGGGGTGGAAAACACTAATCTGGACCCAAACGACAATGGTACCATAAAATTCTACTCCCTAAAAGGCAGACCAAATGGCTGAACCTTCACTAGACCCTTACAGGAAACACCTGAACCACAAGACACTGGAGAGGGTAGGATCAAGACTAACCTAAATCTTCTACATCTTCCCTCTCCCCCTCCTCCCCCTTCTCTCTCCTCTCTAACTCTTGTATATTAGTTATGTTTTTCCTCAATTTCTTAGTGGGCACTGACCTGTAACCCCCACTACCAGCTTGGGGCTATCATCTACAATGAGCTTTTGATCAGAGAAACCTACAAGGTTTCCCAACAATGACAGATTTCTGTCAGAGTACTTGACGACCCACCAAAGGTCAGTGGTATGATCCTATTGCTGAAGACTCCATACGCAGCTGACACGTAAAATGGAAAGGCATGGCTGGAAGCCAGCAGAGAGTCAGCCCCCAGACAGTCAGCGTGTCTAGTGCCAGAAGGTGCTACATGGGCGACTGGGGGAAATGACCAATATCTGTCCAAGCAACTCATGGTCTAACCTAATTAGCAACAAATAACCTGACGTGATGCCCACACAAGTGCAATAGTAGCACACAGCCATGGTGGGGAACCAACTGCTCTTGATTCGGCTAATTGATCCCCTCAGTGGTACAAGACCCATAGCTGGAGCTGGGAAACAAGTCAGAACCATACCCAAACATAAGCCCACTCTCCAATATCAAGCTACCATCAATCCTGGACTACAAGAGGGCCTATACCTATTGAAGTCTCTATCAAAAAAGTGTTATCTCAATTTTCTGGTGCTAACTTACTCTCCAATGGAGAATCTGCTTCTCTTTTTCAGATAGATGCAGATCCTAAGGAGAAAGCTACCCTAACATACCTCAAAAGGGGCCCGGCTGAAACTAAGGATAATTGGCAAAACAAGCAAGGGTGCTGTTTTCCTGATGAACCAGATACCAGCACAAAGGGGAAGGAGATCAACACAGAGAAAAATCATCTCCTACCAAATCAGAGAGCCAGAGCCTCAGATGCCCCCAACACCTCAGCACTGAAGCAGACCAAAACTGAACCCAACATGGCTCAGGGCAATTTTGCGGAAGAGAGGGCGGAAAGAATGTCAGAGTCACATGTTGGGTCATGATATGCAGAGACATTTATCCTACCAATAACCGTGGGCTAACTCCACAATGCACAACCCATTTACATCAACAAGGAGGGGCCATTGGGAGGGGGTAGATCATGGATGAGCCTAAACAATGGTACCAAACTGCCTGTATTTGCTGAAAAGAAAACTAATAAATTAAATTAAAAAAAAATAAAAGTCACCTCAGTGGTTATAGTCACCTTCTTGCAAAGCCTGATAGTCCAGCTTGGATTCACCAGTGCCCACATAAAGCCAGATGGACAGAGTGACACTGACACATGAGTCTGAAATTCTTTTGCAGGGGCAGGAGGCCCGGGAATGCCCGTACTCACACTTACGTCTCTCTCAAATACATGAAATATTGTTTTAAACAAACTTTTTAAGCCAGGCATGGTGGTACATACCTCTAATCCCAGCACTTGGGAGGTCAAAGTAGGAAGATAACTGAATTCAAGGCCTAGCAAATTTCAGGACAGCTTCAACGACCCCCCATATATATATTTTGTTTGTTTGTTTGTTTGTTTGTTTTTCAAGGGAGAGTCTCACTCTAGTCCAGGCTGACCTGGAATTCACTATGTAGTCTCCGGGTGGCCTTGAACTCACGGCAATCCTCCTACCTCTGCCTCCTGGTGCTTGGATTAAAGGTGTGTGCCACACACACACACAAAAAAAAAATTTTAAGTCACTTTGACAGATGAGGAAGACTCACTCACTTCTCCCTGGGGCATTGACTTGGCAGGTATTAATCACTGTTAAAATCACTATTAGGGGACTGGGGAGATGACTCAGCAGTTAAAGGCACTTGTTTGCAAAGCAGGGATTCAATCCCCCAGTACCCACCCACCAATTCCTCACAAAGTGGCCCATACATAAGGAGTTCCTTTGTAGCAGCAAGAGGCTCTGATGTATCCATACTTTCTCTCTCCAAATAAAGAAAGGATTTTTTTTTTTGGTTTTTCAAGGTATGGTCTCATTCTAGTCCAGGATAACCTGGAATTCACTATGGAGTCTCAAGGTGGCCTTGAACTAATGGTGATCTCCCTTCCTCTGCCTCCCAGTGCTGGGATTAAAGGCGTGTGCCACCACAGCCAGCTTTGAAAATGGTTTTTAATCACTAATAATGTTTATAAGTATACACACACCAACTGATAATCTGCCCATAAATAAGCAAAGATGTTTGGGGATAGTATAATCTGACTCCTTAACTGGCAGCTATTGGACTCTTCCTTGGCATCCTAGATGCCTTGGTTGAATAGTGAAAATAGCTAGCCAGACTACCCTAGGGTAGCTCCAGCCATTTGAACACTGCACAGATGCTGTGAGGAAACTGCAAAATGGTCTCCGCTCTTTGCTCTGGATTCAGAAAGGGTAGCCCCAGTAAGATAATTTCAGATAGTCTGTATTGGAATTTTTGCCATCCCAAGCATCTGAATTGTAGATGCATCTGAAACCATTTCCACATAGGCCAGAGGAGGGAGCACTTCTACTAGGGCCCTAACAGAGGGACTGGTAAAAAAGATACATGGCCCCAACTGGTGCAAGCACACCGTATCTTTAGCTGTTTAACTGAATCAACTGCCTCTTCTGGTATCCCAACATTAGAACTAATAAAAAGTCTTCAGTACAGTGGACTTTCCTTGCCAGCTTTTAGTAGGATGGGCTGATAATGGTTATGGACAGAAGGCTACAGGGGCAGTGGGGAGGCAATGACAGCTGAGTTGCAAAAGCATCAGAGTGGCCAGCTACACTGACAGCTAAGAAGACAGAACTCCAGAACTCCCAAGACTGGGAGCCAAATGAGCTAAAAGGCAACAGAAGCTGTTGCCTCTTGGTTGGGGGAAACTGTGGCAGCTCAAACAGTTCAAGGGAGCAGCCAAGTACAAGAGGGATGGTGGAAGCAGAGAGGAAGTTGAAAGCTGTACAAACCAGAGAAGAGAAACAGAAACTGCATGTTTAAGTGGCTGAATACATGCCAGGGAGCTGCCCAGTCCTTACAGCCAAGGGTCTTGGAGACCCTAGACCAGAGAGCTCTAACACTAGATGCTGTTAAGGGCCGAGGACAACGAGGCATGCCTGAAGGCTCCAATACTGATTGCTGCCGAGGACTGAGGAATTCAGATTTATCAGGATTACATTAAGAGCTGTTATCACTTGTCCAGCCAGGGGTCCTAATACCCTAGGTCTGCAAAAACAAAAGCTGTGACACTTGTAGTACGGCTTCAGGTACTCACAGACCGGTCAGGAGAGTGTACCACCTGCCTGCTACCCCAGCTTACTACCCTTTAAAGCAAACAAATACAAAAGGTGACCAAAACCAGCACTTGAAGCGCTCTTTGCCTATCCACAGCTGCACTCAGATAGGCAAAAGCATCCAGCCAAGTGAAGCATGGTTACTCAAACCTATAACCTTAGCATTTAGAAGGCAGAGGCAAGAGGATCTCTGTTGAGTTCTGGCTGGCATACATTGTGATACTCAAGAATCAGGAAGTGGGACAAGAAGAAAAGGGGCCAGAGAAGATAAGTTTTGATGATGTCAAGAATATTAAAAAGTAGTCTACAGTAAGTATTAAGATAGGACTCTGCAAGATAAATTTTGTTTCTTTTTTTTTTTTTTTTTCAAAATAGCCTTGCCTACACACACACACACACACAAAGAAGCTATGGGGGTGGTTAAATTAAATATTCATTATCAATAAATACAAATTAGTATGTTCAAATATCAGGTATCTATGAATGTTACATTTGTTCACTCTGATATATTCTCTGATATCTGAAGTCCTACCAACTCAAAATACCATCCTAGTCAATCTAGAATCCATTTAAAGTATCATTTCACTCCCCACTGTGCCTGAGAAAGCTGCCAGAGCACAGAGCAGCCCTGCAGCTTCCAGCGGCCCAGACCAGACTCGAGGACAGACCACCGACCTACACTGCCAGCATCGCACTGACCGGCCCTCAGCACAGCCCCCACTAGGGCAGGTACTGCTGCACTTTCAGCAAGAGAAACAGATTACTTCCAGATGGCCAGACCCCAAAGCAAAACAAATAACACAAGAAATTAAGGCAAGATAACCCTGCCAAGAATGCCTAGACCCATGGGGGAACCTCCAATGCAAACTTACAGGAAACACCAAATTATGATAAACATTACAACAAACTTAATGAGAACATGAAAAAACAATGAATGAAATGAAAAAGAATCAACAAAAAGAACTCAACAGACAGCAGAAGGAATTCACCTTATAATTATAACTTTGAATTTCAATGGACTCAATTCCCCAAATTAAAAAAAAGGGGGAGGGTTATATCGGGTGTGGTAACACACATTTTTTTTTTTTTTTTGAGGCAGGGTCTCACTCTAGTCCAGGCTGACCTGGAATTCACTATGTAGTCTCAGGGTGGCCTCGAACTCACGGCGATCCTCCTACCTCTGCCTCCCAAGTGCTGGGATTAAAGGCATGTGCCACCACACCCGGCTCGGAACACACATCTTAATCCTACCATTAGAGAGGCAAAGATAGAGGAATGCTGTGAGTTCCAGGCCAGCTTGGAAATACACTGATTTCAAGCTAGCTTGGACTGGAAGAGACCCTACCTCAAAAATCTACACAATAACAAACTAGATCCCTCCAGTGAGTTGTTGGCCAGGGAGGTCTCTGATGTCCCCAAAACATTATAGGCCATTGCCAAGGCCCTTGGTTTCCCACCAGGAATAGATGGTAAGGCCCTATTGTTGAAGACTCCACATACTTGGGCTGCAAGGCCACTGAGAAATCCTGATGGAACTGAGCTGATAACCTCCTCCATGTAGACCAGCTGACAGAAAGCTAGAAGAAGTCATTCTACATGTAGTTCAATGGGAGAAAGCAATACCACCAGTGAAGATAGTCAACACTGGACACTGCAAGCCTTATAATTGGCCAGTCAGCCCAAATGAGCCAACGGGTGCAATAGTGGCAGGTCTGTCATGGTGGAAACCAACCACCCTCCAATTGGACTGGAGGCCCGCTCCATGGGGGGAAACACATCCCTGATACTGGAAACTTAAAACAGGGGTAGTCATGAGCCCTAGGGGGTGTAACATCTGCTGATGTCTGGAAAAATGTACATACTATGCTTATCAAACTGCCCAGTAAGCACTTCTTTCTCTTAATATTCATACCCTTATATTAACGCTACTCTCACTTTGGGTAGAGAATCTTCTCTTTTCAGATGGCAGTGACCTTGGATCACTCAGAAGGTATCATAGTGCCAGAAAGAAGTGACTGGAGTACTGAGTAACATCTCGATCACACCTTCCAAGGCTCAGGGTCTAATGCGGAAGAGGTGACAGAAAGAATGTAAGAGCCAAAGGAAGGGTAGGACTCCTTACAACGTGCTCCCTCCAGATATAAAATGGCCTGGATATCCATGACCTCTCCGTGCCTGACACTACACAAGACCATCATAAGAGGAGGAAAAGACCATGATATCAAAATAAAAGAGACTGAGATGGGAAGGGGATATGATGGAGAATGGAATTTCAAAGGGGAAAGTCTGGGGGGAGGGTATTACCATGGGATATTTTTTATAATCATGGAAAATGTTAATAAAAATTGAGAAAAAAAAAAACTGAATCCATCCATCCATTTGCTCTTTAAGAAATCTACCTTAGGGTGAAAGGATGGAAAAAGTATTCCAAGCAAATGAATATAGGAAACAAGCAGGTGTGGCTATACCAATATCAGACAAAATAGTCATTAAACAAAAAGTACTCAAAAGAGATAAATGAGCTAGAAAGATGGCTTAGGGTTAAAGTGCTAGCCTATGAAGCCTAAGGAACCAGATGCAATTCCTCAGGACCCACGTAAGCCAGATGCACAAGGTGGTCTGGAGTCCATTTGTAGTGGCTACAGGGCCTGGTGCACCCACTCTCTCTCTCTCTCTCTCTTTCTCTCTCTCTCAAATAAAAGTTTTTTTTTTTTTTTTTTTGGAAAAAAGAAAAGAAGGCAATTTTATACTCATGAAGGCAACAATTCAATATGAGGATATAACAATCAAACATATACATCAAACACAAGTGCCCTGAATTTCATTACAAGCAAAACCACTAGAAATTAAATTAGACATAAATATCAACATAATAGTGAGAGATTTTAATACCCCAATACTGTCAATAGACAGTCCACCCAAACAAAATAGAAAAACAATGGAGCTAAACACCATTAATCAAATGGACTTAGCTAAATATCTACAAAACATTCCATCCAAACTCTATAGAATACAACATTTTTGCAGGTTATAGAACCTTCTCTAGAATAGATTATATATTAGAACACAAAGCAAGTCTCCACAAATTTAGGAAAATTGATGTAACTCATTGTACTATATATGACCACAATGCAATAAAAAGACACATCAAGGGCTATAGAGACGGCTTAGCAGTTAAGACATTTGCCTTGGAAGTCTAAGGACCTAGACTTGATTCACCAATACCCACGTAAACTACATGTACAAGGTGGTGCATGCATCTGTAGTTCATCTGCAGTGGCTAGAGGCTCCAGTATGCTCATTCTCTCTCAAATACATACATACACACATGCATGAGTACACACACACACACACACACACACACACACACGTCAACAACAAAAGAAAGACTAGAAAATATGTTTCTGGAAATTGAACAACACACTATTAAACAATGGGTCATTGAAGAAATCAAAGGACATTAAAAAAAACTGCCAAGTGTGGTGGCGCATGCCTTTAATCCTAGCACTCGTGAGGCAGAGGTAGGTGGATCACCATGAGTTCAAGACCACCCTGATATTACACAGTTAATTTCAGGTCAGCCTGGGCTACTGTGAGACCGTATCTCAACAAACAAACAAACAAACAAACAAACAAACAAACAAACAAACAAACATCCCTAGAACTGAATGAGATTGAAAACACAACATACCAAAACCCAGGAGACACAATGAAGACAGTCCTAAGAGGGAAGTTTATATCTTTAAATGCCTAAATTAAAGAGAGACCCCAAATAAATAACTTAATGATCCATCTGAGGGCAGTGTTAAAACAAGAACAATCTAAACTCAAAAGTTCTCGATGGAAAATAATCAAGATTGGCGCAGAAATCAATGAATTAGAAATTAAGAAAATTTAAAAAAATGATGAAACAAAATGAGTCAACTCTTTGAAAAATAAACAAGATTACTGAACTTACCAAATTAATCACATGAGAAAGTAGGGGAGTAGAGAAAGTAAAAAAGAAAAGAAAGAAAGATAGATCAAGGAAGTAAGCAGAGACCCTAATCCACAAGATTAGATATGAAAAAGATGTTTCAACCAATACCAATGAAATTAAGATAATCATTAAAGACATTTCAAAAACCTGTATTCCACCAGGCATGATAGCATAGGTAGGAGGATTGCAATGAGTTTGAGGCCAACCTGAGAATACATAATGAATTCCAGGTCAGCCTGGGTTAGAGTAAGACCCTTCCTTTAAAAAAAGGAAAACACCTATATTCCTCTACAAAATTGGAAAACCTGGGAGAAATAAATTCATTGACTTGGGCTGGAGAAATGGCTTAGCAGTTAAGGTGCTTGCCTGCAAAGCCAAAGGACCCAGGTTTGACTCCCTAGGACCCACGTAGGCCAGATGCACAAGGGAACGCACACATCTAGAGTTCGTTTGCAGTGGCTGGAGGACCTGGCATGCCCATTCTCTCTCTTTCTCTCTCCCTATTTCTGAATCTCTCTCAAATAAATAAATAAAAATAATTCCTTGACTCATGATCTACCAAAGCTAAACACAGAAGAGATGAATTATATGACTAGAGCTATAACATCTTATGAGATTGAAGCAGTAATTAAAAGCTTCCCAACCCAAAGAAGTCAAGGCCCCTACTTCTCAAGTTATTTCACAAAACTGACAAGGAGGTAATGCTCCCTAAGTCCTTCAGTGAAGCCAGCATTACACAAAAGCAGAGACAAAAGAAAATTATAGACCAAATATTCCTGATGAACTTAGGTACAAAAATTCTCAATAACATTCTTCCAAATTGCTGCCTGCTAAGCCTAATGATCTGAGTTGAATTCCCTAGTACCCACATAAAGCCAGATGCATAGTGGTACATGCATCTGAAGTTCATTTGCAGAGGCCGGAGGCCTCTTGTTTTTCCTATTTCCCTCTGCTTGCAAATAAATAACAGTATTTTTTTTTTTTTTATATTCTCAATCGGTTGAGCATTGTGGTGCACATATTTGATCCCAGGGGAGGCAGAGGTAGGAGGATCACCATGAGACCACTTAGTGAAGTAACTCCATGTCAGCTTGGACTACAGCTTCCAACCAGGCACAAGTTATGGGAGGAAGGAATTTATTTGAGGCTTACAGATCCAGGGGTGAATCCATAATGGTAGAAGAGACTTGGCCCCCTTTCACAGGTCCACACAGGGAGAAATAACACCAGCAGTACTTTAAAGCAAACACATTCCAGAAACCCCAAGCAGGACACAAGCACTCTGCATATCTGAGGCTGGAATGCAGATCCACCCACAATAACACCTTAAGGTTGGAACCTAGGATCTGCCTACACTGACACCTCCTCCAGCCAGGCAACTGTAAATCCAAGAGCTTTAATAAAACTGAATCTAGGGCTAGAGGGATGGGTTAGTGGTAAAAGTGCTTGCCTGAAAAGCCAAAGGACTCAGGTTCGATTCCCCAGGACCCACATTAGCCAGATGCACAAGGGGGTGCACGCATATGGAGTTGGTTTGAAGTGGCTAGAGGCCCTAGTGGGCCCATTCTCTCTCTCCCTCAAATGAATAAAAATAAGATGTTAAGGAAATAAAAACCTGAATTCATTGGGGGACATCCATTCAAACAACCACAACAGGTATAGCCAGATGTACACAGTGGCACATGCATCTGGAGTTTGTTCAGTGTCAAGAGACCCCTGGCATGCTCATACACACCAAATGAATAATTGGTTTTTTCATTCTTGCAAACTGAATCCAAGAACACAAAAATATCCAGCCAAGGGTGGGGGAACGTGACATGCCTTTAATCCCAGCACTTGGGAGACAAGTAGGAGTAGGCCAGCCTGGGATTACAGAATGACTTCCAGTCTAGCCTAGGCTAGAGTAAAAAAAGCAAAAAACAAACAAAAATCTACCTTGATCAACCAGGATGGGATAGTTCGACATATGGAAATCAATAAATAAAATACATCATATAAATAGACTTAACGACAGTCCATATGACCATCTCAATAGATTCAAGAAAGGCTATCAGTAAACTACATTACTTCATGATGAAAACATACTGGGGTTGGAGAGATGGCTTAGCAGTTAAGGTGCTTGCCTGTGAAACCTAAGAAACCAGATTCAATTCCTCAGTACCCACATAAGCCAGATGCATAAGGTGGTTTGTGAAGGGTTAATAGGCTTCCCTGAAAACTAAAGGAAACTAAGGAGTTAATAACTATCCCTAAAGCTCACAGGCAATAAAGAAGCAACAGGAGGTATTCAGCCTCATTAAGTCTGACATCTTCCCTGACTGATGTACTCCCCTTAGCCTAGATGGCCTTGAAGGACTAGAAACCATCTGGGTATCCTCCCTTTGACAATCTTGGCTGAAGAAGCCTATTCTGAACAAGGGTACAGACAGCTACAAGTCTTACCCAACAGGAGACCCTGTGAAGTACATAACTGACCAACAAGGCAAAATGTGTCCATTGGTGCAATAGTAGCAAAACTGCTGTGTGGGTAAACAATGGCTCTCTTTTTTTTTTATTATTTTGTATTTGAGAGCAACAGAGAGAAAGAAGTGCAGAGAGACAGAATGGGCACACCAGGGTCACCAGCCACTGCAAATGACAGATGCATGCGACCCCTTGGGCATCTAGCTAACGTGGGTCTTGAGGAATCAGCCTCGAACCAAGGTCCTTAGACTTCACCAACAGGCGCCACTAAGCCACCTCTCCAGCCACCAACTGCTCTCTTAATTGGATTTAAAGCCTGCTCCACACAGGGAATTCATGCCTGACAACTTAGTCAAAAGCCTATGGCTGGGGAAGCAAAAGGCAGCTACAACAATTATTTGGCTAAATGGATATGGTATATCCAAATTTCCCTCTAAATAGTATGTTGATGCTCACAATAGTTCCATCTCACCTTTGGCCAGAAATTTTGCAATTGGCAGTGGTTACTGGGGAGACTCAAAACTTGTCAAAGTACTACAAACAAGTGCCTGTTGAGTTCTCAGCACTAAATGAGCCCTCTCTATCACATTCTCAAAGGCTCAGGGAACATTGCAAAAAGAGGGGAGGGAAAGAATGAATGTAAGAGCCAGAGGATGAAGAGGAGTGACTCGAAATCGTGACTTCCAATGGTCACTGAATCCATGATCTCATACTGACTATGTTTACCTATACAAAACCTACACAAACCTGGTGTGGTGGCACACCCCTTTAATCCTAGCACTTAGGAGGCAGAGACAGGAGGATTGCCATGAGTTTGGGGCCAGCCTAGGACTACACAGTGATTCCGGGTCAGCCTAGACTACAGTGAGACTCTACCTCAGAAAAAAAAGATACAAAAAAGAAAATCATTAGATATCTTTTCACTCCTACTATAACAATCCAAAAATAAAAATACCAAAATTGGCAATGACTTGAACCAACTCTAGAGGTACTAAAAGGCAATGTAAAACCCTACACTGAGATAAAAATGTATTTACAATATAAACAAAAAGTTATATGTATTTGTCAAAAAAAAATTCAAGTGTATACCCAACTTATCTACATTATCTTTCCTTGCACATGGAGTATACCATCAAGACCCCCCCACTGGATGCCTAAACCTACAACTAAAGGTAGTAACTACCCTGTATACCATGCTGTTGTTTCCTACACGTAAATACATATGACAAAGTCTTATTTATAAATTAGTGATATAACAGACAATAGTAATGAAAACTAGAACAATTACATCATTACAAGAGGAGCTATGTGAACTGGCCTCTTTTAAAACAACTTATTGTACTAGTCTCAGCCTTCTTGTTGGGATGTAAGATGATACAGTATCTTTGTGACAATAGCATTTGACTGCTACTTAATGGTTATATTTTCACAGCAGCAATGCAACCCAAAAACAGTAGATGTGGGAACCAGAAAGACTACGGAGTACCAAACAGGCAGCACATGCAGCAAAGATATGCTGCATAAAGGGATGATGCATCTCTGTGCAGGACATGGCATGACGTCTCACTAACTCAGAACAAAGAGTGCTTGATTTACAAATGACCTCTGAAATTGTCCATATTAACCTTTTTAGATGGTACTTGACTACAAATAACTGAAACCATGGAAAGTAAAACTGCAGCTATGGGAAAATTTCCATCAACAGCAAATAAACATCCTATATATCTTAAATATTACTATGCCTTTACTAGTAAATGCTATTAACCTTTACCAAGAAAAAAAGAATATCCCCAAAATTTTCCTTATACTGTAAACTTACAGTTAATTAAAAAATCCTTTGAGGGACAATGTTGAGTTGGAAGTCAGCCTCAGTGCAGATGAAAGTCTCTACAGCTTTAGAGACCTTGATTCTTCTTGCTGTCTTGATCTGGCCTTGTGCTGAGAACATCAATGTGAAAATAACCTGTTCTTTGGATTGGATGATGGTCTCCATTAGCCCTTCTACTGACAACAGTAACAATCTATACATACGTGCTATAGCAGACAACTTCAGGTTCGCTGAGATGCACTTCCAGACCAGACACAGTTATGGAGGAAGGGATATTTATTGAAGCTTACAGATCCAGGGGAAGTTCCATAAATGACAGAAGAAGCTGGCCTGCCTTCACAGGACCAAGCAGAGAGAAGTACAAGCCAAAAGCCAAAAAGCCACACAGCACAGCACACTTCAGGAACTTCAGCTAGGTACACTTTGCATATCTTTAGATTGAAATCTGAAACCACCACCACACCTAAAGATCCACCCAGTGACATTGCCTCCAGCCAGGTGGCTGCAGAATGCAAACTACAAACAAACAACTGAATGTATTGGGGGTCCATCTATTCTATTCAAACCACCACATGTGCTGATGAATTGTTTCTGGGAATGGGCTGCCCTGTGAGTTGGAAACAAACATATTTTGTACCATTTTGTATACCCTACTCATAAATGTGGCATCAGGAAAACAGAAATCAGCATGGCTTACAACAATATGTAATGAAGATGAAATAAAATTGGAACCAAGTCCCTTTATCGATAACTTTGAAGCAAGGCCAGAAGAGTTAGGATTACTAAATTTTCATCAAGATGTCTCCCATTAAAGAAGTGGAAACCATGAATTTTAGTATCATAAATTTTGTCATAACAATATTTTTATTAAAGTTTATGAGCATATAAAAAACAGGTTTTAAAAAAAGCCTTTGAAGCCACGCATGTTGGTTCAGGTCTGTAATCCAGCACTGGGGAGACTGAGGTAGGAGAAATGACATGAGTTTCAGGCCAGCCAGGACTACAGAGAGTGTTCCAGGTCTGGATGGGCAAGAGTAACGACTGCCTTAAAAGGTAAGTTTGTGGGCTAAGCAATGGCTTAGCAGTTAAGGCACTGGCCTGCAACGCCTAAGGACCCATGTTTGACTCTCCAGATGCCATATAAGCCAGGTGCACAAGGTGACGCAAGTCCACAAGGTGGCCTATGCACACAAGGTGATGCTCATGACTGGAGTTCGGCTTCAGTGGCTAGAGGCCCTGGCATGCCAACTGTCTCTCCCACCCTCTGTCAAAAAAAGGGAGGGAGGGAAGGAGGGAGGGAGGGAGGGAGGGAGGGAGGGAGGGAGGGAGGGAGGGAGGGAGGGAGGGAAGGAAGGAAGGAAGGAAGGAAGGAAGGAAGGAAGGAAGGAAGGAAGGAAGGAAGGAAGGAAAAGGCTGGAGAGAGCTGGAGGGTTAGTGGTAGAGTTCTGGCCTGGGTTCAATCCCCAGCACTTCAAATACAAATAAAAGTCTTAAACTTCTGGGTAAGATGGCAGCATAGTAGCCATGCCAAAGCAGCCTAGAGAGGGAACTAAGCAGAAAATCAGTAAAATATACTCTTCTACTGAGAAGTGGAGGTGCTTAAGTTATTATATCAGCCACGGCACAGAAGCAGGAAAGACTCAGCTGTTTCAGAAAGAAGGAACTGGGCTAGTTTCCAGCCAAGGCACTAGCGGCCCTGGTCTGTGCCTGCCTGCCTGCCTAGCCAGCAAAGAGCTGCAGTAGCAGAAACCAGGTGAAGGGATTTTCCATTCACATCATCCTTCTTGCAAAGTCAAAAAACCTGAAGGGGAAAACAGCAGGGACCAGCTGAGCAGCTCCAGTGCAACTCCAGGCACCCTGCACAGCCTTTTGACTATTGTTGCCTTTTATGATTCCTGATTCATAGGGCCGCCTTCTGTCATTTTGGGGGGTAGAGTCTGACTCGGACTTAGGCTGACCTGGAACCCACTGGGACCTCATGAAATTACAAAGCTTTTGTACAGCAGAGGACACTGTGCATAGAGCAAAAAGGCAAGCTACAGAATGGGAGAAAATCTTTGCCAGCTATAAATCTGACAGAGGATTAATATATAGGATATACAAAGAACTCAAAACTAATAAGAAATCCAATAATCCAATTAAAATATGGGCTAAAAAGAAATACAAATGGCATATAAACATCTAAAAAAAGTTCTACATCCTTAGCCATCAAGAAAATGCAAATTAAAACTATTTTGAGATTCCATCTTACTCCTGTCAGAATAGCTATTATCAAAATCAGCCAGGTATAGTGGCACACACCCTTAATCCAAGTATTTAGGAGGCAGAGGTAGGAGTTCAAGGCCACCCTGAGACTACATAGTGAATTTCAGGTCGCCTGTACTAGAATGGAACCCTACCTTGAAAACAAAACCAAACAAAAAGGCAAGCGTGGTGGTACACGCCTTTAATCCCAGCACTTAATGCCAGGGAAGCAGAGGTAGGAGGATCACCACAAGTTCAAGGTCATCCTGAGACTACATAGTAAAAGTGAATTCCAAGTAAGTCTGGGCTACAGTGAGACCCTACTTAGAAAAAAACAAAAAAATAAACAGACCAAAAAAAAAAAAAAAAAAAAAAAATATATATATATATATATATATATATATCAAATGACAATATATGCTGGTGAGGATGCAGGAAAAGAACCCTTCTCTACTGCTGGTAGGAATGTAATCTGGTTCAGCCACTGTAGAAATCAGTGTGGAGGTCCCTGAGACAGCTAAAAATAGATACACCATATGACCTAGCTATACCACTGTGAAGCACATATCCTAAGGACTCATCATACTACCTTAGAGATATCTGCACAACCATGTTTATTGCTGCCCTATTCACAATAGCTAGGAAATGGAACCAGCCTAGATGCCCTTCAAATGATGAGTGAATAACAGTGATGTGGTACTTTTATACAATGGGTTCTATTCAGCAGTAAAAAATGAAATTATGAAATGTGCTGGGAAATGGATGGACCTGGTAAAGAATTATACTTACTGAGGTAACCAAGGCCCAGAAAGCCAAGCACCAAGTCTCTCATATGTGGACTCTAGCTACAAATGTTTGGATTTCTATGTAGACTGGAATAAAACTCAGTAGCAGAGGCCAGTAAGCTAGAAAGGGGACAAAAGAGAGGGATGGGAGGGGAGGGCATAAGGGATGGTATTGTAACATAAGTAGAAAAACAGATTACTTGGGGTGGAAAGGCCTAAGTGAGGTCAGGGAAGGAACTGAGTAAAGGAAAGGTGGAGGGAGGGCTAATCAATATCTAGGAGTGTATGAATTAAGTCACACAGGGACCTCATTTTTTGGACAATGGCACATCCAGAAGCCATAGAATGTTACTCAAAAATTTTCAGCACTAGGGATGGGATACCTTCCAGTGACTTGCTGACCAGGGAGGTTCCCTGATGCCCTGAAACATTACAGGTCATTGCCAAGGTTCTTGGGTTTCCCACCAGGAATTAGATAGTAAGGCCTTATTGCTGAAGACTCCACATACTTGATCTGCAAGGTCACTGAGAAACCCTGCTAAAGCAGAGCTGAAAATCTCAGAAAGCTAGAAAAAGCTATGCTGCATGCAGCTCAGAGAGAAGGGGAGGAGAGGGGGAGGGGGAGAAGGAGGGAGAGAAGGGGAGAGGGAGGGGGTTCAACAATGAAGATACACAGTGGACACTGCAAGCCTTAAATTTGGCCAGCCAGGCCAAATGAGACAACGGGTACAATAGCGGCATGTCTGTTATGGGGGAAACCAACCAATCTCTACTTGAACGGGAGGCCCACTCCACAGGAGGGAATACATGCCTGATACTGAAAACCTGTGACAGGGGAAGTCATGAGCCCTAGGAGGTATAACACCTGCTAGTGACTGCCTAAATATATATATATTATGCTCACCAAACTGCCCTGTAAGCACTTCTCGTAATGTTCATACCCATATACTAATGGTACTCTCACTTTTGGTTAGAAAAACTTTTCAGATGGCAGTGGCCACTGGGATGACCCAAAAGGCACCACAGTGCTGAGAAGTGCTCAGCACTGAAATATCTCTATCACATCTTCTAAGGCTCAGGGTCCATTGCAGAAGAGGTGGCAGATAGGACTGCTTTACAATGCAATCTTCTAGACACAAAATGGCCTGGATATCCATGACTTCTCAGCACCTGGTACAACCTATAAACGACCTTCAAAACAGAAGATATCCATGACCTTACAGGGCCTGGCACTACCTACACAAGACTAGTGTAATAAGAAGAAAAGATGAGGACATCAAAATAAAAGAGACTGAGATGGGGCAGGGATATGATGGGGAATGGAGTTGTGAAGGGGAAAGTGTGCAGGGGAGGAATTACTATGGTTTATTGTCTATAATTACTAAGTTGTCCATAATAAAAAAATTTTAAAACAAGTCTTAGAAAAGAGTGATGAGGACTGGAGAGATGGCTTAGCGGTTAAAGTGCTTGCCTGCAAGGCCTAAGGTTTCATGGTCAACTCCCCAGGTCCTACCCAAGCCAGACAGACAAATTGATGCAAGCGCACAAGGTCGCACATGCACACAAGGGGAAACGCGTGTGGAGTTTGATTGCACTGGCTAGAGACCCTGGTGCACCAATTCTCTCTTTCACTCTCAATACATTAAAAAGAAAGAAAGAAAAGAATGATGAATTCTTGTATTTTGCTCTTTCATAAATAATGGTGAGCCTTTTGAAAGCATTTCTCTTTATTCAAAATATCTCTCTTGGATGCTGGAGCGATGGTTTAGCAATTAAGGTGCTTGCCTACAAAGCCAAAGGACCCAGTTTTTATTCCACAGGACCCATGTAAGCCATATATGCACAAGGTGGTGCATGCATCTAGGGTTTGTTTGCAGTGGCTGGACATTCTGGTGTGCCCATATTCTCTCTTTCTCTCTCAATTAAATAAACGAAAATTTAAAAATCTCTTGGGGGCGGCAGAGGGATGAGGATCACTGTGCACTGGAGGCCACCCTGAGACTACAAGGTGAATTCCAGGTCAGTCTGGGCTAGAGCAAGACCCTACCTCAAAAAACCATTATCTTGGGCTAGTTAAAGGCTTTTGCCTATAAAGCCTGCTGGCCTAGGTTTGTTCCCCAGTGCCTACACAATGCCAGATACAGAAAGAGGCACATGTGTCTGGAGTATCTCTGCAATGGAGGCACACTCTTGCTTACTTTCTCTTTCTCTTAGTCTCAAATATACATACACACATACTGCTGTTTTTCAAGGTCAGTATCTCTCTACCTCCATGATAACCTGGAACTCATTTTGTAGTCCCAGGCAGGCCTCTACTCACAGCGATCCTCCTACCTCTGCCTCCACAGTGCTGGGATTAAGGCGTGCGCCACCACCCCCATCTCATTTTTTTAAAATTATTTTGTTCATTTTTATTTATTTATTTGAGAGTGACAGAGAAAGAGGCAGATAGAGAAAGAGAGAATAGGCACGCCAGGGCTTCCAGCTACTGCAAACTCCAGATGTGTGCATTCCTTGTGCATCTGGCTAATGTGGGTCCTGGAGAATTGAGCCTTGAACTGGAGTCCTTAGGCTTCATAGGCAACCACTAAGCCATCTCTCCAGCCCTCTTTTTATTTTTTATTTTTTTGGAGGTAGGGTCTCTCTCTCTAGCCCAGCCTGACCTGTATTTCACTATGTAGTCTCAGGGTGTCCTTATACTCATGGTAATCCTCCTACCTCTGTCTCTTAGTGCTGGGATTAAAGGTGTGTGCCACCATGCCCAGCTTCAAAAAATATATTTTTATTTGCAAGCAGAGTGAGAGAATGGGTGAGCCTGGGCCTTTAGCCACTGCAAACAAAATCCAGATGCATGTGCCACTTTGTGTATCTGACTTGATGTGGGAACTGGGAAATCAAACCCAGGTCATTAGGTTTTGCAGGCAAGTGCCTTAACCACTGAACAATCTCTCTAGCCCCATGCATGGCATTTTTATGTGCACGCTGAGGAATAAACTTGGACAGTGAATGTTCTTACCCATTGAGCCATTCCCCAGTGCCTTAAGAGATTTTTATTTTTAAAAATACTTATTTGCCAGTGAAAGGAGGGGTGGGAGGGAAGGAGAGCATGTGAGCTCCATATTCTCTCTCCTTGTAAATAAGTATTAAAAAGCCATCAGCTACCTCATACCCTTGCCCCTTTGCCTTCCTCGATGTGATGGTACATATCCCCTCAAACTGTAAGCCAAAGTGAGCCCTTCCTTCCTTAAGCTGTTTCTTGTCAGATATTTGATCACAGCAACAAACAAACAGCTAATACAATAAAAAAAAAAAAGCCATGCATGCCTGTAACCCAGGACTGAATGGGGTGGAAACAAGACTAGCTGGTGCTAGCCCATTGGTCAGCTAAGTCTTAACTGGCCAGCCATTCCTAACTGGAAAATAGCAAGCTCCAAGTTCAGTGAGAAATTGTCTCACAGAAATCAGGCAGAAAATGATAAAGGAGGACACTGATGTCTTTATGAGGTGTGTACAGTAGCACATATCTGCATACACCAGGACAAAGAATTAGCTCTTCAGAGTTTACAACTCTGGATGAACAAACAAAATGCAGCACAAAGTTACTACATTTCTCCAAGATGCTTGTTTTATAATGTGACCACCAAAAGAAAAACCTTGCTGCATGCCTTTGATCCCAGCACTTGGGATGCAGAGGGTGGGGGGATTGCTGTGAGTTGAGGCCAGCATAGGACTAGACAGTGAGTTACAGATTAGTCTGGACTACAGTGAGATTCTGAAAATTAAAAATAAAGACATAAGAAGAAAGCCCTTTTCTAAACTCTACCCTTTTATTCTACATGTAACAACTGCATACTCAGAAACTGACAGTCAGGCTGTCATGCCAGCAGAAGCAGGAGGATTCCTCAAAGTTCCAGGACAGTTAGTCAAAATAGCAATACTCTGTCTCAACAATAAGGCAAGCTGGGCACAGTAGCATACACCTGGAATCCCAGCACTTCAGCGGCTGAGGTAGGAGTATTGCTGAGAGCTGAGGCCAGCCTGGAACTACAGAGTGAGTTCCAAGTCAGCTTGGACTAGAGTGAGACCCTGCCTGATATCACCAAGGTAGCAGTAAGAACAGGTGGTTGTGGTCATTTATCCTCATTCCTTCCAGCAGCTCCAGAAAAGGAATTTAGAAGGAGGTTTTAAAGAAATGATATCAATGGGGGTTTAGTGGCAAATGTAGTTTTATATAATTTCTGTTCTTGCTACTCTTACTGACATTGCAACATTTTGATTTAGTAAAACCATGGGGGGAGGGGAACACAATAAATGGTACACACCTGTAGTACCAGCACTTGGGAGACAGAAGCAAGAGGATCAGGAGTTTGAGGCCAGCCTCGGCTACATAAGAGCCTGTCTCTTAAAACAAGGGGGCCAGTTGAGACTGCTGTGGAAAAAGCGCAAGTTGTACAAAGGCTGACATCTAAATTAGGGTCCTAAGAACCTACATGCATGTGTATATGCACATACCACATACACACACACAGAAGGGAGACAATGCCTATACATATGTGTGTAAATATATATATACACACACACGTATATATACATATATACGTATGTATGTATACATATACACATATGTATATAATTTCTTTTTCAGCACAGAGAAAGAGGAGACAGACAGAATGGTGAGCCAGGGCCTCCAGCCTCTGCAAATGAACTCCAGACATGTGCCATTTTGTGTATCTGGCCTTTTTACATGGGTACTCAGGAACTTTGCAGGCAAGCGCCTTGACCTCTGTGCCATCTCTCCAGCCACACACATCTATTTTGTTTTGGGGATGTAGGTCAGTTCTAGAACACCAGCACTGAGGAGGGCCTTGGTTGGACCCCTAGCACTCCAACAACAAGGGAACAAAACCACCACCTGTTTGGGTTTTATACATATATACAAGTACTCTTTACTCTAGTTCAAGAGAAATTCTACACACAAAAAAATAAAATCTAGCCTTTAGACTTCACAGACAAAAAAAAAAAAAAAATCTCTATCACTTGTGCTGATAATCTCAATGACAACCTACTGGAATCAAGTAGAGTTCGAGAGCTCCTGCTCCCGCTCACCAGCACCCCTTTCTTTCGTCCTCATTCACAAAGCTCCATCTCCACTACCTGCTTAGCCCTTATGGATATTGGTTGGCCCATGATTCCTATATTCACAAATTCATTACAAGAATGGTGATGATGCTGGACATGGAAGCACACTTTTAATCCCAGCACTTGAGAGGCAGAGGTAGGAGGATCACTGCCAGTTCAAGGCCACCCTGAGACTACATACTGAATTCCAGGTCAGCCTGGGCTGTAGTGAAACCCTGCCTCAAAAAACCAAGGGGGGGGGGGAGAATGGTGGTGGTGATCAAATAAACCTTTTACTTAGGAAATGTGATGTATAAACTTTGCTCTAGCTAGTACAAATACCCATGGGACTGGGGATATGGCTAGGTGGCAGAGGACTTGTTTAGCATGTCTGAGTCCCCTTAGTCCCTCCCAATACCACAACACTGTTTTAAAAGGATTGAAGGAGAGGTAAAGATAGAAAATAGTCAAGTAAAAACAAGAGTCAAGACAGTATTTGTATTAACTAAAAGTAACCCTGGGCTGGGGAGAAAACTCAGAGGGTAAGAGCACTTGCCTCACAGCATGAAGGCCTGAGAAGAGCAAATTCACTCTGTGCACCCACTTCAATATCTGGGTGTAGTCATGCATGCCTATGGGAAGCAGAGACCAGAAAATTTGGAGGCTAGCCAGTCAGACAGTCTGACTGAAAAAAGTGGCTCCAGGTTCAGTGAAAGATTCCGTCGAGGAAACAGTGATAGAGAGGACACCCAAAGTTCTCATCTGGCCGCTCTACACACATGAGCATGGGGCGTGCACATCTGCATAACCACATGTGCAAAATAATGTAATAATACCAAGTGTGATACCACACACCTGTAATCCCAGAACTCAGGGAGTGGAAGCTAGACAATCAGAATTTCAAGGTAATCCTTAAGTACACAGGGAGCTTGAGGCCAGCCTGAGCTACATGAAATAGTCTCCAAAAACAATTAAAAAAAAAAAAAGGTATGATGGCACATGCCTTTAATCCTAGGATCACCGTGAGTTTGAGGCCACCCAGAGACTACAGAGTGAATTCCAGGTCAGCCTGCACTAGAGTGAGACCTAACCTCTAAAAACCAAATAAATAAATAAATAAATAAAACACAAGAGCAGGCATGATGGCCCGGAGAGGGCTACGAGTCCAAGGCTGCCTGAGACTACAGAGTGAGTTCCCGATCAGCCTGGGCTACAGTGAGACCATGGGGGGGGGGGGATCACAAGTCCAGGGAGAAGAAGGCTCAGAAACATGGCAACCTGAGTTAGGATCCCCAAAACGCACATAAAGCTGGACACACTACTGAAACTTTGTAATCCCAGCCCTCCTATGGCAAGAAGGGAGGTTGAGACAGGAGAATCCCGGAAGCTCTGGGCTAGGCAGCATGACACACACAATGGTAAACAGACCCTGCCTCAAACAAGGTAACCATCCATACCCTAAGTTGTCCTATGACCTCCACACATGTGGCACCTGAACCCACATTCACACATACACATATGCACTAACATAACTACATAAATGAGTTGGGCATGGTGGCTCATTCCTTGAATTCCAGCCCTAGGAAGGCTGAGGTAGCAAGATCACTACGAGTTTGAAGCCATCCTGGATTGAGAACCTACCTCCAAATAAGATGGTGATGATAAATAAAACAACCCTAATAGCTGGGCAAGGTGGTACACATGTATAATCCCAGCACTTGAGAGGCTGAGGCAGGAGGACAGCTGAGGCCAACTGGGCTAAGAGTGAGACTCTCCTCTTTTTAAACGTTCATTTGGGAGGCTGAAACAGGTGGCTCCCTGATGAAGGCAAGCCTGGGACACCAGAGAAAGACTGTCTCAGAACAACAAGGAAGAGGTAAAAAAAAAAAGGGGGGGGCTCTGTCAGTAAAGTGCTTGCATCGTAAGTGATGAGGCACATTTGCACACACACAAAATCACATGTACACACAGACATGCACACACATAAATGATTAAAGACTAAGAGACTAGAAATCCAGACATCTCAGAATCGAACAGAACTTTTATTAGGCACGCTGTCATTCGTTCAAGTCTAAGAGTCAAGGTCAGGCATATACTACATATTTTTCTAACATTATGCAAATTTCACATCCTAGTTGGCTGCTAATTTGTTCAGCCATCCAACATTCTATAAATAGCCCTGTAAACTGGACATCCATGGACTCAATCAACTGCACAGAGAAAATACAGAAGAAAAAACAAAACCTATTTAACACACAGACTTTTTACAATATTCCCTACATAATTCATTGTAGTAACTACTTACACAGCATTTGTCTTGTATAAGGTATTACAAATAATCTAGTGGCGGCTTAAGCAAACATGAGATTAGGCACAGTTCTATACTATATAAAACTATTCCGTTTTATATAAGAGACTTTGAACACTGACAGATTTTAGTATCCACTGGAATCTTGGCTCGAACTCCTGGACCCTAAGGAACAACTGTAAATGAAACCTTAAAATGAAGGACGTGGGTAGGACATAATGCCTTGATGATGGTTTACACTTTTTTAAATAAAGTTTATTTATTTATTTTTTTATTTGAGAGAGAGAGAGAGAGAGAGAGAGAGAGGACGAAAAAGGCAGAGAGACAAGGGGTGCGCCAGGGCCTTTCAGCCGCTGTTAACGAACGCCAGATGCGTGTGCCCCCTTGTGCGCACGTGCGACATTGCATGCTTGCGTCACTTTTGTGGCTGGCTATAAGTGGGACCAGATGATTAGAACAGGTGTTCTTATGCTTCGCAGGCAAGCACCTTAACAGCTAAGCCATCTCTCCAGCCCGGTTTACACTTTTTGCTCACAAGCTAATGTGTTTAACCCTCAGATCATTATCATATATACATATATATACATGCATATATGTGTGTGTATGTATGTATGTATATACATATTTTTTTTCAAGAACAAAGATTTCAGTTTCACTTGTACTAACTTTCCAACGAGTAAAACACTTTGAGAAAAAAAAGAACTGTCAAGATCTAAGATTCTGTTCCACTCACAACAGCACAATGTAGCCCAAGAATGAGAGAAGGCAAGTAACTCAAGAGTTCGAGACAAGAATGTAATGTTCTTCTAATGCTGCTTCCCTGCGTCCCCGTTTCCACTGGGCAAAGTGAACAGGGACAGCTGACACTTGCTCAGACTGCAGGTTGCGTTACAGAAGAGGAACCTAAACTGCCACTGGAGTTCTCATTCATTCTCATGTCCTCTCAAATGATTTTTTTTTTTCACACAAAACTCTTTTGTGCTAAAGTGCACGTGTGTGAAGCAGGGCCTCTTGCCGCTGAAAAAGAAAGCCAGACATTTGCCCCATTCTTTGAGTCAGGGTTATATGAATGGCTTGAAAACTGCAAACCGGCTATGCAAGGGCCTGTAGTCGCTGAACCATTCTTCCCAGTCCCTAGTTAACATTTTAACACTACTCTACTAAAAAAAATGTTAAAAATGACTTTCCACCACGTGTGGTGGTGCTCACACTTCTTGCACGGGGTGGCTGAGGCAGGAAGATCGCTGGTGCTAGCAGCCCAGACTACAAAGGAAGTCCATGTTCAAAGCAAAGCAAAAGCTCGAAATAAACAAGGTTTCCCTTTCTATTAGTTTGTATTTTTTAAAGGAGTCGGTAATTGCTCAGATATTTGTAATACTGAAAGTTGAAAGCCTCAAGCGGTCTCCTGCAATTAGTGCACTCTAACTTTAAATGCTCCAAACCTGTTAACATAAGCAATAAGAGCTATCTGTCAAAAAGTCATTATCCAGTTAACACCAAAAGATTAACTTCCAACCACAGCACCCCCCCCACCACCACTTTGTTCTACTTTTTTTTCACCCTTTACCGTCTCACTGAAAATAAAACCTTCCACAGAAGCAGACAAGACGCTGTCTCTCCTGGTTCCTTTGTCCCCAACAGAAGGGGAGAAAGGATAGGGAACTCATTAAGGTAAAGAACCCATAACACGCAAGATAGGAAACAGACGCGCATCCAATCTGCAATCCATCATCAAAGAAACTCCCCATCATTTCCACAGGCACCGCTCCCTTCCCCCGCTCCAGCTCAAATAACGTGGATATATATATATATATATATATATATATATATATATATATATATATATATACATATATATATATGTATATACACACGCACATATACATACACATGCACACACATACGAGATGATTAGGATCATATGGATCTGGACAAAGCTTCGTCGACGCAGCAAGGAGCAGTTAACTCCATGCATTCGGCCCAGAACCGCCGCGACGAGACCCTCGTGCTGCAAAAGTGTAGGTCGCACGGGATGCAGATGCCCACCACCATCACCACCACCACCAGCAGCACCCCGACCCCGTAAGGGGACACTCGGCCGCACGGCCAAGTCCGCAAGCTCCCGGGGGGAAAGTTGCCCGGCGCAGCCACCCAGCGAGCGAGCGAGCGAGCGCGCGGGGCCCTCCCTCCGTCCCTCCCTCCATGTCACCGCCGCCGCCGCAGACCCTCCTCCTCCTCCTCCCCGCCCCTCCCCCGCCGCGCACCCCGGCGACATGACAGCGGGTCGCGCCGCACCGGGGCGCCCGCCGCTTGGTGGTGATTGTGTATGTTGTGTGTGTGTGCGTGTGTGTCTCACCTTGGGTGGCGAACGGCGACGAGCCGCTGCCCGGCGATCCGGGGGCGGGCACGGGCGGCGGGGTCTCTCCGGAGCCCAGCAAGGGCGCGGGCAGCATGAGGTAGCGCTGGGGCGCGGGGAGGCATCGCTGGCAGAACGAGTGCAGGCAGGGCAGCAGCTTGGGCGCCCGGCTCTGGATGTTCTGGTGACACACGGCGCAAGTGTCCAACAGGTTGAGCCGGGACGTCTCGCCGCCGCGTTCCGAGTCCGGGCCTTGCCGACTCTCCGCTTCGTTCTCCCCGCACGGCGCCGACGAAGGCCCCCCGGCGGCGGCTGCTGCCGCGGGAGCCGCGGCCGCCGATGCCTTCTCCACCGCCACCTCCATTGTCCTGCCCTGCCGCCGCCGCCGCCGCCGCCGCCGCCGGGGGAAGGAGGGGGAGAGAGCGGTCCCCGCCCGCCGCCGCCGCCCCCGACGACGACCTCCTCCTCCTCCTCCTCCTCCTCCTCCTCCTCCTCCGAGGCCCGCACGCTGGACCCGCCGACAACGAGCGAGCGAGAGCCGGGAAAAGAACGCTCGCTCTGCCTCACGCCGTCCGGGACAGCCTCCTCGCGCGCCGGAAGAGCCCGCGATGTGTCAGCGAGAACCGTTTCCGTGCGGTTGTGTGCGGTCCGCTCCGCCGACCGCCGCGGAGCTCCGCCAGTCCGCCCGCCGAGCCCGCTCCTTCTCGGCGCTCGCTAAGCCTTTCTCTGTCCCCCTCCCCCCCACCGCCCACCGCGGGCTCCGCCCCCTTCCCCCACCACCACCTCCCTCTCCCAGCAACCGAAGCAACGGCCTGGAGCGCGGCGTCCAATAGCAGCCCGGCTGGGGCTGGGAGGCGGGGCTTACTGAAGCCCGCGAGGCTCAGACGGCCCCGGCGGGAGGCTGGGAGTGGGAGGGGCCTGCTCGGCTCCGCCCACCCCCGCCCCCTCGCCGGACGCCCGAGAACGGAGGCCTGCGATTGGCCAGTCTCGTGTGCGCTGCGCTTCTCGGTACAGATTAAGGGATCGTTTGTTAACGATCGAGGCACCTAATTCGGGCCCGCCCGCCGTAACTCCTCCTACACGGGGTGGGGCTCCACCTGGGCGACTCAAACCCGGCTAATTAACTGCTTTCCTTCTGAGAACTCTTGCTTTTTTTTTTTTTACTAGCGGACGCTGGTGAGCTTGGGTCTTGGACAGGGGGAGTGAAAACATGGTGGAGGGTCACAAGAAGGATGAGGGGGAGGGAGTGACGCGCAAATAAGAATCAAAAACACATTGTGTGAAAGGGGTCGTCTGGGAGCAGCAGCGTGCAGTTTTGTAGCCTTAATTTATTTATTTCATCTCCGTAGTGAATGAATATGAAGAGTGAGGATGGAAAATGCAAATTTCTGGAATTATTAAAGGCTGTCCCAATGCGAGGGGGGAGAGATGAGTTTTTCTTTCTTTTTTTTTTTTTTTCTTTTCGGAGGTAGGGTCTCACTCTGGCCGGGGCTGACCTGCAACTCACTATGTAGTCTCAAGAGTGGTTTTGAACTCATAGCTATTCTCCTATCTCTGCCTCCCGAGTGCTGGGATTAAAGGCGTGAGCCACCACGCCAGGCAGAACTTCCTTGCAGGAATATGACATTAAAAAGAAATAACACAAACAGTGCACACCTTTAATCCCAGCACTCGAGAGGCAGAGGTAGGAGGATTGCTGTGAGTTTGAGGCCACCCTGAGACTACATAGTGAATTGCAGATCAGCCAGGGCTAGAGTGAGACCCTACCTCAAAAACAAAAAGAAAGATATGAGCTGGGTGTGGTGATGCACACCTTAATCCCAGCACTGGCAGGTGGAGATAGGATCCCTGTGAGAATGGAGGCCAGCCTGAGCTAGAGTAAAAGCTAGAGTACCTTGATACAGAAGAAGGAAAAAAAAAAAAAAAAAACTCCAAACACACACCTGCCTCAACACATGTTTTTCCTTGTCATTACTCCTCAAACACTAGCATAAAACATAGCATATGGTGTCGGAGAGATGGTTCAGTGATTAAGTCATTTGCTTGCAAAGGTTAGGTTAGTTACCCCAATACCTACATAAAGCCAGAGACACAAACAGGTGCATGCAGCTGCAGTTCATTTGCAGTGTCTAAAGTCTCCATGGCACCCATTCCCTTCCCTCTACCTCTATCTCTCTGCAAATAAATGTTAAAAAAAAAATAGCATGTACCTTGTATTAGTTATAAGTGGCTTCGATTTGATTTAATGCAAACAGAAGAATTTGTATGATTGTATAAAAGCCCTGAAGTGGGCTGGAGAGACGGCTTAGTGGTTAAGCGCTTGCCTGTGAAGCCTAAGGACCCCAGTTCAAGGCTCGGTTCCCCAGGTCCCACGTTAGCCAGATGCACAAGGGGGCGCACGCGTCTGGAGTTCGTTTGCAGTGGCTGGAAGCCCTGGCCCGCCCATTCTCTCTCTCCCTCTATCTGTCTTTCTCTCTGTGTCTGTCGCTCTCAAATAAATAAATAAATAATGACCAAAAAAAAATTTTAAAGCCCTGAAGTATCTTAAATAAGAGGATTGAGCACCCCTGATTTTGATGGGTAACTAGGTAGCCAGGAACAAATACCTTCCAATATCCACAAAAGGCTGTGGTAGTTTCACAGCCATTCCTTCGCACAAGGATCACTTGAAAAGCTTCCTTTAACCCAGGGTCTCCCTCTCCTCAGTATTCAGTTTTAACGTTATTAAGGGTGTTGTGTAACTGTTCCTTCTAAATAGAGCCATTCTCTCCTTGAGGAAGGAGGAAGGCTAGAGTGTGAAGTACAAGAGTGTAGCAGCAGTGATGACTTAGACTTGAAGGTAGGTGAGGCTGTTTGAGACGTACTTTCTCCCAGGGTAACCCTGGACCATTTGGGTTAGAATTACCTTCATGTGTGTCAACAATCCTAACAAGAGATTAGGAAAAAGGTAGTCCTCATTCCTGTAGGTGGCTAGTCCGGGTTACAGGTCCATAAAGAATAAATATCTGTGTGTCCTGACAGAGCCAAAGAGCAAAGAGATTTTATAATCTGTATATTGCTCATGATGTATCCAGAGAACACAGTCCGAAAACTGAAATCCAAAGAGGATTGACTCATACTGACTCACCACAAGGTCAAAAAAAACCCTGATTCATTCTGACTCACCACAAGGTCAGAAAACCCTGATTCATGCTGACTCACCAAAAGATCAAAAACCCTGACATGCTGACTCACCAAAAGATCAAACGCAAAAGCCCAGCTTTGTGGTGCATGCCTTTAATCCTAACACTCCGAAGGCAGAGGTAGGAGGATTGCCATGAGTTAGAGGTTAGCCTGAGACTACATAGTGAGTTCCAGGTCAGCCTGGGCTACAGTGAGACCCTACCTCAAAAAAAAAAAAAAAAGGAGTTTTTAAGCTGGGCATGATGGTGCATGCACTCTGGAGGCAGAGTTAGGAGGATCGCTGTGAGTTCAAGGCCATCCTGAGACCACATAGTGAATTCCAGGTTAGCATGGATGGGCGAGAGTGAAACTCTACCTCAAAAAACCAAAAACAAAAAAGTAAGAGCCAGAGGATAGGGAGAGATGAGGAGCCATGCTGCCTTCCAGATCTGATATGGCCATTACACTCATGAACTTACAATAGCTGTTGTTACCTGAACAAGATCTGCTCAAGATGGGGCCTATCAATATTCCTTCTGTATGGGGGAATCTCAAGTGGCTTAACCCCTCCCTGAGGCACTACTGGTAATTAATGGTTCCTGTGGGTTAGGGAGACTATTCTACAGTGGGATAGCCACTGCTAAATTTCCCATAATATGGTGAATAATCCCTCACCCATATTCATGTAAGCAACCCTAATTAAATTCACTGGAACACACACACACACACACACACACACACACACACACGGCATGAAAGTAGAAGAGGGACTATTTAGGAAGAGGAAGAGTTTCAGAAAAAAAAAAATGGAAGAGGGACAAGAGAGAGTAATGTGGGACAAAAATAATCAAAAGAGATTATATATATGGGATTCTAAAAACTAATTTTTAAAAAGCCATGTCCAGTGGTTCACAAATGTAATTCCAGCAATAAGATTGAAGAGGTAAGAGAATCACTGCAAGTTCAAGGCCAGTGTGAAGGTTTGATTCAGGTATCCCCCATAAACTTAAGTGTTCTGAATGCTAGGTTCCCAGCTGATGGAACTTTGGGAATTAATGCCTCCTGGAGGCAGTGTATTATTGGGGGCAGGCTTCTGGGTATTATAGCCAGTGTCCCCTTGCCATTGTTTGGCATACTCTTCTGTTCCTGTTGTCCACCTTAGGTGGGCCAGGGGGTGATGTCCATCCTCTGCTCTTATCATCGTTTTCCCCTGTCATCATGGAGCTTCCCCTTGAGTCTATAAGCCAAAATGAACCTCTTTTTTTTCCCACAACCTCTTCTTGGTTGGGTGATTTCTATCAGCAATCTGAACCTGACTGCAACAGTAAAGTGGTAACAAGAGTGGGGTTGCTGCTAGATATATAACTGTGTGGCTTTGGCCTTTTGGAGATTATTTTCAAGAGGAATGTGGAAGGATTTGAAACGTTGCCCTAAGAGACAACTTTCAGTGCTATAAGTACAGCTTGATGGACTATTCTGGTCAGAGTTGAAAGGCCTGAATGCAGTGAGAACTATGGACTGTGAGGTTTGGCTTATGACAGTGAGAAAGAACTTTACTTGGACTGGCAGTTTGTGTGAAAAGCTTGCTGTTATGCCCATGTCCCAGGAAGCTGTGCAGGGTTGCTTTGCGTAGAAGTGAACTGGTGTGAGCAGAGAGAGATGGCACAGGAAGAAAAATCTTTGGGTGAACAGCTGCCCATTCAACTGCAATTGTTTGAGAGATTATAACCTTTGGGATTGGACCAGCTGACCTGCACTGGAGCAACAGGAAGAATGTAGACTTTTGAAGGGGCCTGTGTGCTCAAGGAGTGTCCTGTTCTTCAAATTCTGCTTTATTCCCCCACCCCCTGGATTAACAAATTGGCACTCTACCTGGTATTGTGGATTATAATAAGTGCAGGAAAGAGAGGGTCATTGAGTTTGCAACACAGTCTTGTATTTTGAAAATAGCCATGGGCAGTGTGAAGCAGGTTTGCTGGATGCCTGCATGGAAACCCTACGAGGACATGAGGATGAACTGTGAATTGCAGTGGAGATGCTGGGACCACGAGATGGCTGCTAAGGAAAGCTGCTGACCCCGATGAGGTTTTCCAGGACTGTGAGTAGCCTAGCTGGAGGGGCGGAATTAGAATGCCAGAGACTTGTTGCTGGTTAGAATTATTGGACTTGGAGCTTTGTCATTGGCTAGAGTTATTGGACTTGGAATTGAAGAGTTTGGCATTTGCCCTGGTTGTTTTAAATCTTGTGTTGGTTGAATATTTCATTGCTATGCCCAATGCCATCTTTTGCAGTGTGAATGTTTTACTCTGTGCCATTATGGGTTTTTTTGAAGTTATTTTTTGGTATTATGGCTCAGTTAAAAGACCTTGGGGATGTATGACCATCATTGGAATTGATAAAAACTATGGGGACTTTTAAAGTTGGATGAATGCATTGCATTTTACATCATGGATGGTTATCAGTTTATGAGGGCCAGGAGTGGAATGTGGTAGTTTGATTCAGGTGAACCCCATAAGCTTGGGTGTTCTGTTAGGTTCCCAGCTGATGGAGATTTGGTAATTAACACCTCCTGGAGGCAGTGTATTGTTGGGGGCTGGCTTCTGGGTATTATAGCCAGTGTTCCCTTGCCAGTGTTTGGCACACTTTTCTGTTAACCTGTGTTCACCCTAGGTGGGCCAGGGGGCGATGTCCACCCTCTGCTCATGCCATTGTTTTCCCTGACATCAAGGAGCTTCCCCTTGAGGCTGTAAGCCAAAATAACCCTCTTTTTTTCCCCAAAAGCTTCTCTTGGTTGGGTGATTTCTACCATCAATGTGAACCTGACTGGACTTGTGATAGTTAAGGTGTTGTCATCTTGATCTGTTTAGTAATTCACAGAAATCCCTTTTGGGTGGATCTCCAAGATTGCTTCCAGGAAGGATTAGCTGAAGGAGGAAGTTCTTTCCCCAGAGTGAGCCCTTCTCCCAGAGAGGGCAGCCCTTCTCTGAGGGGGCTTTATATAAGGAAGCTCTGGGTGAAGAGAGCCCTTCCTCCCACTTGGCTGCCAGAGCTGCTCGCTGCCTTCCAGCGTGGACTGAAGACCAGCATCAACTGCAGGCCCATGTGGATCGAAACCCAGTGGTTCCTCAGGAAGCCTCCAGCTCTTCTGGCACCATCTGCAGTGCCGCGTTGGGACTGCTGAGGCATCTGGCCATGTGGACTAAGCAGCTACCGGGTTCCTTGATTCTCGGGCCTGCAAATGCTATTGGACTACTGTAAACTAATCCAATAAAGTCCCTTTTAAAAATAATTCATTCTAGCAGTCTGTTCCTCTAGAGAACTCTGACTAATACAGCCAGACTGGCCTATAAAGAGTCTACCAGAGCTGGAGAGATGACTTAGCAGTTTAGGCTAAGCAGTTTAGGCCTGCAAATTCTAAGGACCCAGATTTGATTCCCCAGGACCCACGTAAGCCAGATGCACAAGGTGGGGCATGCATCTGGAGTTCGTCTGCGTGGCTGGAGGCCCTGGTGCACCCATTCTCTCTCTTTCTCTCTCTCTCTATTTGCCTCTTTCTCTCTCAAATAAATAAATAAAACAATAATAAATAAATAAAACTTAAAAAAGAGAGAGAGTTCGGTTCCCCAGGACCCACGTTAGCCAGATGCACAAGGGGGCACACACATCTGGAGTTCGTTTGCAGTGGCTGGAGGCCCTGGTGCACCCATTCTCTATCTATATCTGCCTTCTTTCTCTCTCTGTCTGTCCACCATTCTCAAATAAATAAATAATTTAAAAATGAAAACATTATTAGATGGGAATATGAAAGCCAAAGTAAACACCCAGAGCTAGAAGAATGATTTAAGGAGAGTGATGGCACACCGTAATAGGTGTGAAAAAATCATAAAGGCCTAAACGATGTTAGGCAACCTGACTCAGATGTAAATGGGGGGAGGGGTACTGGCCAAGATGACCTTGAATGGATGTCCGGCTGGAAATGAATCAGAGATGTACATATAATGTAAACAAATGACATAGGTTTTTGGAACGTGGCCATTTTCGTTGTAACTGATGTAGAAATTCTGTTAAGCTCTGGTGCGGAGAGCAGAAAGCAGAGCAAGGATTTTCCCTAAACAAGCTACACAGAGACCAGGATTTCTCTGAATGAAGTACATCACAGCAGTTCTCACCTGGAGTAAAGCATGTGATACTTACTGGAAATTCTTTTAAGATTTTTCTGTTTTCCTATGCCTGGCGGATGCGCCTTCCCTTGGTTTGGAACTTGGACACTTGGACCCCCACAGTAAGAATAAGCCAAAAAAAGGTGAGACTGCAGGAAGTCAAAGATTGGTGAGTGTGTTTAAATGAGAAACTGGAAGGATGCAATAAAAATAATGGCATAAACAACATATCTGTAGCTATTTTCACATTCCTGACACAAAGCACCTGACCAAAAGCAGCTCATGGGAGGAAGAGGTTTATTCTGGCTTTCAGTCTGTAGGGGAAACTCCATGATGGAAGGGAAAACAGGGCATGAGCAGAGGTGGGATATCACCTTCTGGCCAACTTGAGGTAGACAACAGCTGCAGGATAGTGTGCCCAACACTGGCAATGGGAAACTGGCTCTAACACCCATAACCCACTCCCAACAACACACCTCCTCAAGCAAAGCCCCAATTCATAAATTGCCATCAGCTGGGGATTGAGCATTCAGAACACATGAAACAAACACAATATCCTACTACAACTTAGCATAAAAGACAATAATCACAGAAATAATTTCTATTTTTCAAGACATATTTAGCCAGGTGTGGTGGCACACACCTTTAATCCCAGCACTCAGGAATCAGAGGTAGGAGGATCACTGTGAGTTCGAGGCCAGCCTCAGACTCCATAGTAAATTCCAGGTCAGCTTGGGCTAGAGTGAGATCCTACCTCAAAAAAAAAAAAAAAAAAAAAAACAAAAAACAAAACTTTTTAATTTTATTTTTGGTTTTTCGAGGTAGGGTCTCACTCTAGCCCAGGTTGACTTGGAATTCACTATGGAGTCTCAGGGTGGCCTTGAACTCACAGCAATCTCCTACCTCTGCCTTCTGAGTGCTAGGATTAAAGGGTGTGCCACCACACCTGGCTTTATTTTTGTTTTTTTTTTAATTTATTTATTTATCTGAGAGTGACAGAGAGAGAAAGAGGCAGAGAGAGAGAGAATGGGCACTCCAGGGCCTCCAGCCACTGCAAACGAACTCTAGACACATGCGCCCTCTTGTGTATCTGGCTAATGTGGGTCCTGGGGAACTGAACCTTGAATTGGGGTTCTTAGGCTTCACAGGAAAGCACTTAACTGCTAAGCCACCTCTCCAGCCCTTGATTCAGGCCTTTAATCCCAGGATTTGGGAACTAGAGGCAGGAAGATTAGGAGGCCAAGTTCATCACTGGCTACATAGGAAGTTGGAGATCGGGTGTGGCGGCACACGCCTTTAATCTCAGCACTTGGGAGGCAGAGGTAGGAGGATCACCCGTGAGTTCGAGGCCACCCTGAGACTATGTAGAGGAAATTGGAGATAAGCAGGGCCAACATGACAGGGATTCTGTCTCAAAGAGAAGATGGGCAAAGGGGGAAGGTTAGCTTTGCTTTTGCCATTGGTTCAGGGGTTATGGTGGGAAGGGTTGGTGGTTATGGCAGTGGGAACTTGCATACATCTAGGTAAATAAGGAAGCACAATGCGAATGCTGATGCTCCTTTGGTGATTTTTAAAAATTTTATTTATTTGTTAGTCAGAGAGAAGGAGAGAAAGAGAAAGAGGAGAGAGAGAGAGAGAGAGAGAGAATGGGCACCTCAGGGCCTTCAGACACTGCAAACAAACTCCAGATGCATCTGGCTTATGAGAGACCTGGAGAATTGAACCATTGAACCTGGGTCCCTAGGCTTTTCAGGAAAGCACCTAAACCAGTAAGTGATATCTCCAGCCCCTTTGTCACATATATATATGTGTGGCTGGAGAGATGGCTTAGCAGTTAAGGCACTTGCCTGCAGAGCCTAAGGACTCAGATTCAGCTTCTCAGGTCCCACATAAGCCAGATACACAAGGTGGTACATGTGTCTGGAGTTCATTTGCAGTGGCCAGAAATACACTCACAGAATTTTTCCAACCAAATGTGCAGGATTTCCACACCAAAAAAATTCTCTAGTATATTTCAGACACAAATGGACTATGCAACAGTTCAATTCTGGCCCCAACTTTCCTGAGCTAGAGAGCCTGTGGATAACAGGCCCCATTCCAATAGAACTCACTTCTTTAGATGCCAATGGCAAGTCCCAGATCTCTGGTATTCTGAATGCTAGGCATGCCCACAGTCCCCTTCTGAGAAGATCAAATTTTCTCCAGCTTATAGCTAGGCCTAAGTTTCAATTTCCCTGAGAGGTACGCAAGACTTCTGGGAAAAACCACAAACAAAGGGTTGTTAATCAACAATGACCCTGACATGTGGCCAGGGAAGACAGCAGCCTAGGGGCCTGTGTCAGTTCCTGCAATACTCCTGGACTATGACCAAAAAGGACTTGCCTGAGATAGCAGGCTCCAGGGCTGAGTCAGTTCCTGCAAAGTCTCTAAAACATGTCTAAACATGTCCAAGGATGGTAAAATCTGAGCCACAGCCTATTAAAGGTGTAAAAATGTAACTGTTGCTTGCTTAGCCAATCACATTAGAAGATGCCCTAACCCTCCTAAAATTCCCCCAGCTGTGCTTAAAAGGGGCCTCTGTGCTCATCTCAGGGTCACCATTTTGTATGAATGGCTGACCTCCGCATGCTGTCTGATTCTGAAGAATAAACACCTTTGTTTTTACATACTATTTGAGTCTGGGTCTTTCTTCAGTGATTCTCAGACCCTTACCCTTTCATGTTCAACAATTTGTTAGAACAGGTCACAAAACTCAAGAAAACATTTTACTTATATTTATGGATTTATTACAAAGGTTAAATCTTAGAAACAGGTTAATGAAATAGATCAGGCAAGGTATGGGGGGGGGGGGGAGTGGTTGCATAGAACTTCCAAGCTTTCTGGGAGCACCACAATCCAGACACTTTTCTGTGTTCATTAAATAGCAAGCCTCCAAAGCCCTTCATTTTATGGGTTTTACAGGCTTTGTTACCTAAGTGTGATTGATACCTAACTGGCTAGCCAGTCTTCTTTCTAAAAGGGATGGGGCCAGAAATGTCCAACTTCTCTGTCACAGCCTTGGCCTTGAAAATCAGGTATTATCTTGCAAAACTCACATTATTAGCATATACCTGAAAATACTTCAAAGAGAATATGAATAACAAAAGACACTCTGCAGACTCCCAACATTCAGGAAATTCCAGGGACTCTCTAGAAGCTCTGATGGCATCAGTCATGGACAAAGACATATTAGAACAAAATGTGCTCCCACACCCTTCACTCTGGAAAACATGAAGGTTTTATCTTTAAATTAGAACTAGGGTTATGGGTTACATATTCTTGATTGGCTTTACCATTTTCAAATAAGCTGTATTTGGGGGTTGAATATTGTTGCCTTTGATGCTTTCAGATTCAGAGGGCCAGGATCAGATTCAGATCCAGGCTGAACTTGAACCCAATTCAGAACAGAATTCTCTACCACCCAGATGACAGGATTAAGGGTGTAGAGGAACACACAACTTTAGGGATTTGGGGTTTATAAGACTATCTGTTTTAATCCCCACAATTGCATACTCTGTGCTGGTTTTATTGAGTGTGTATATTGTTCAGTTGAAGTTTAGAATTTGCCAGTAAATTGTTCCATCCAGTCCACTAGAATACTTGCTTAGCAAGCAAACTCAACACATAGGATTGTTTCTGCAGTTGGATTGGGGTACAAGAGCTACACTTGGCACCTTAAGCTCATATTCTGAAAGTATATAAACATGAATCACCACATCTAAGAACACTTCAGAGAAGTAGAAAACAGAAGCATCAAATCAATTCAGAATGCAAAAGTCACTACATTATAATACAAGAAACACAAAGAATCAAGACAATACAATCCCACCAAAATTTATAAATCTATCAGAAAGGATCACCAATTAGACTGTTTTAGATGAATTGCCTGACAAAAATTTCAAAAAAAAAAAATGATTGTATCTATACTCAAAGAAATCAAAGAAAAAAACAAAGGAATTAAAAAAGAAAACAAACTCCTGAAAGAGAACACAGGAAACCAGCTTAATGAAATGAGGAGGTCATTACAAGACATGAGTAAGGAAACAGAAATACTGAACAAAAACCAGGCTGAAATTCCAGCTATGAAGAACATAGATAGTCAAATAAAAAACTCTGTGGAAAGTCTCACCAGTAGAATGGTTGAAGGAGAGAACAGAATATCTAAACCAGAAAACCAGGTGGCAGATCTAATACAGTCCAACAAAGAGAAAGACAAGCTAATAGGAAGGTATGAATGGGATTTTCAGGATATCCAGGGTACTATAAAAAGAATAAACGTAAGAATTGAGGGTATGGAGGACTTCTGGCCAAGATGGCGACAGCCTAGCTGCACTGCAAATCCCAGGGAAAGAAAGGCATGACCATTAAGAGTTCACTGGGTCTTTTAGGGGAGAGCAATCTCCAATAGATTGTCAGTGAAAAGGCACGGTGGGGGGGTGGACAGGAAATCATGGATCCCCTCATGTGTGGGTAGCCCGTCACTCCCCCCAAAAAGCCGCCGTGTCCACCACTGCTGCCGCGACATGCCTATCGATCCCTGCGTGCAGAAGCTTAGACTGCTCCACACACTCACCAACTTACCGCTCTGGCCACGGCGCATTCAGTGACTCATGGCAATAACAGGGAATTCTGCTGCCTGCAGGACCAGATAGCCCACCCCTCCCCATATCCACAGCGCAGCTGCACGCAGATCAATCCCTGCGAGTGGAAGTTTAGACTGATCCGCCCACTTGCTCACTTACTGCTCCTGCCCCTGCAAGTTCAACAAGCCCAGTCCCACAGCTACTGCCACACAAGCTCAGACTGTCTCTCACTTACGCCAGCCATCCCTTACCTGTCTGCCATGCCAGCCATCTGCCATTGTCCTGTAGTGGGGGAGCACAGACTACTTCTGGGTCCCAGTTTTCCCAGCCAGAGTTTGGGCTGCTTCAGTACTTGGTACCTCAGTGGCCCTCCAAGCTCAAATGTAGGCAGCTTTGGCACATTACCACTTGAGAAGTCAGGCAACTTTCGCACCCCTGCCAGGCAGTAGATAGGTGGCTTTGGAAAGTGAGAGCCAAAGCTCAGGCTGTTTGGCAACTGCCCCATGCTGCCTCAGATTCCCATTGCACTTGAGCCCAAGCTGATCCAACCCACCTACATGCCCATACACTGTCATGGGCAGACCTCAGTGCAAAAGAAATAACATGAAAAATCAAATGCAAGAAAATCCAATTAGATCACCCAGTCCTACAATGAATACATCTAACCAAAACATGGAAGAGTTAGTAGGATCAGAACATCAAATTGAAGCTATGAGCAATGAAACCCTGGCCAATCTACTGGTAGAACTTGCAGGAAAGCAACAAAGGACCGATAATCATGTGGGTGCTGCCATCACTAAACTAGAACTAATAGATAAGAAATTGGATGGAGTTCAAAGAGAGTTAATAGATTTGAGGGAGATTGAAAAAAAAGAAGACCTTAAAAATCAGGTGGCCATGCTAAATGAAGACATAAAGAAATGCAAGGATGAATTCCAAGAATCATCAAGATAATCAGAAAATGATGTGAAAAGGGAGCTTCACAGAGGGATGGAAATTATATATAGAAATATAGTAGAAAATGCAAACTTAATTGAACAAGTCCAAAACTCTCTAGAAGCTCTCAAGAATAGAGTCAGCCAAGTGGAGTATAGAAACTCTGATCTGGAAGACAAGATGGAAAAAACATTTCGAGAGTTCAAAAATTTCAGTAAGTTCAAAAGTTCCTGTGAACAGAACATGAGGAAACTGTGGGATACACTTAAACGTCCTAATATCAGGGTCATTGGAATACCAGAAGGAGAAGAATTTCAGACCAAAGGCATGGAGAACTTATTTAACAAAATAATTGAAGAAAACTTCCCCAGTCTCTTAAAAGAAAGGCCCTTCAAGATACAAGAAGCCAACAGAACTCCAAACAGACTGGACCAAAGGAGAAACTCTCCAAGACATATTGTCATTAAGACTGTAAACATCGACACCAAATAGAAAGTCCTAAAAGCAGCTAGGGAAAAACAGCACACCACTTTCAAAGGTAAACCCATCAGAATTACTTCAGGCTTCTCAATGGAAACCCTGAAAGCTAGAAGGGGTGGAAAGAAACACTGCAACGTCTTAGAACCTATGGCTTCCAACCCAAACTGCTCTACCTAGTACCCCTCATAATAGCTGGTGAAAGAAAAACTTTCCATGACAAAACTCAGCTGTACAATTATATGAACACAAAACCAAACCTACAGAGAGTATTTCAGGAAATTCTCCACATAGAAGAAACAAATAATCAAATTCAAATGCCTACAAGAAGCAGATCACAATAACCAAACTCAGAGTAGACAAAAAACCTTCAAAGTCCATGAAAACACCAACACACATCTACCATGACAATATGGCAGGGATCAAGTCAAATCTCATAGTCATTACCCTAAATATTAATGGCCTTAATTCACCCATCAAGAGACACAAGACCCCTCAATCTGTTGCCTTCAAGAAACCCACCTCACCACTAAAGATAGACACCTCCTCAGGGTGAAAGGGTGGGAACCAATATTCCAAACAAATGGGAATAAGAAACAAGCAGGTGTAGCTATATTAATATCAGATAAAATAGACTTCAAACCAAAAATAATCAAAAAGGACAAAGAAGGCCACTTCCTACTTATCAAGGGAATGATCAAATAAGAGGATATTACAGTCATAAATCTGTATGCACCAAACACAGGGGCACCACAGTTCATAAAACAAAACCTACTTGACAATAAAACAGAAATAACCACCAACACCATCATAGCTGGGGACTTCAATACACCATTATCAGCCATAGACAGATCATCCAACCAGAAACTCAACAGGGAAGTAAGAGAGCTCAACAAAGCCATAGATCACTTAGACCTAATGGACATCTACAGAACTTTCCATCCCAGATCCACAGACTACACATTCTTTTCAGCAGCCCATGGAACATTCTCTAAAATAGACCATATACTGGGTCACAAAGACTGCCTCCACATATTTAGGAAGATTGACATAATTCTCTGCATGATATCAGATCACAATGCTATATTGCTAAAAATCAACAACAAAAGACCCACCAAGAATCCTAACGGCACCTGGCAACTGAACAGCACACTTTTAAACGATAAATGGATAGTGGATGAAATAAAAAATGAAATTGCAAAATTCCTGGAATTGAGTGACAATGAGAACACATTGTACCAAAGCTTATGGGACACAATGAAGGCAGTCCTCAGGGGAAAATTCATAGCACTCACTGCCTTCATAAAAAAGACAGAAAGAGGGAAGTACCATGGGATATTTTTTATAATCATGGAAAACGTAAATAAAAATTTAAAAAAAAAAAGAAAAAAAAGAAAGATCCCAAATCAATAACCTAACCATTCACCTAAAGGCACTGGAAAAACAAGAAAAATCCAACCCAAAGAGCTCCAGAAGGAAAGAAATAATTAAAATCAGAGCAGAAATTAAGGAATTGGAAACCAAGGAAACAATTAAGACAATTGACATAACAAAGAGCTGGTTCTTTGAAAAAATAAACAAGATGGACAAACCTCTGGCCAATTTGATCAAGCATAAAAAAGAAGAAGCTTCAAATTAACAAAATTCAAAATGAAAAAGGAGAGATCACAACAGACATAAGTGAAAGTGGGAGAATCGTCAGGACTTATTTCAAAAACCTCTACTCCACAAAACTCAATAATGTGGAGGAGATGGATAAATTCCTGGACACATACCATCTATCAACGCTAAACTCAGAGCAGATTAATCACCTCAATGAACCCATCACACTCATGGAAATTAAAAAGTAATTTAAAAAAACCTCCCTAGAAAAGAAGATTCCAGGACCAGATGGCTTCTCAGCTGAATTCTATCAAACCTTCATGGAAGAACTCAAACAAATCTTCCTCAAACTGTGCCACATAATTGGAGAACAGGGAAAGTTACCCAAATCCTTTTATGAAGCTAGTGTCACCCTAATTCCAAAACCCGGCAGAAACGCCACAAGAAAAGAAAACTACTGGCCTATTTCCCTGATGAACTTAGATGCAAAGATCCTGAACAAAATCCTTGCAAACCGAATCCAACAACACTTCAAAAGCATTATCCACCTTGACCAAATGTGATTCATCCCAGGAACACAGGGGTGGTTCAACATACGGAAATCTGTTAATGTAATACACCACATAAACAAGGTTAAACATAAAAACCATATGATCATTTTGATAGATGCAGAAAATGCCTTTGACAAGATACAACATCACTTCATCATCAAAACATTGGAGAGAATTGTCATGGTTGGTTCATATCTTAACATAATAAAGGCAATATACAAAGCTCCAAAGGCCCAAATAATATTTAATGGGGAGAGACTGGAAGAATTCCCATTAAGATCAGGAACAAGACAAGGTTGTCCTCTCTCACCTATGCTTTTCAACATAGTACTAGAAGTCCTAGCTCAAGCAATAACATGGGAGAAGGAAATAAATGGGATACAATTTGGAAAGGAAGAAGTTAAATTAGCTCTATTCGCTGATGACATGATTGTATATGTAAGAGACGGGAGAGATTCCATCCCAAAACTCCTGAAGGTGATTAACTCCTATAGCAAAGTAGCAGGATACAAAATCAATGCACAAAAATCAGTAGCCTTTCTATATGCAAATGACAAAGATACAGAGAATGAAATAAGGGATATAGTCCCATTTTCAATAGCAACAACAACAACAAAATACCTTGGAATAATGTTAGCCAAGGAAATGAAAGATCTATACAACGAAACCATAAAAACACTCAAAAAAAAAAAAAATTGAGGAGGACTTCAGAAAATGGAAAGACCTCCCATGCTCCTGGATAGGAAGAATTAACATTGTGAAGATGACAATCTCACCAAAGGCAATATACATATTTAATGCAATTCCAATTAAAATCCCTACAGTTTTTCACAAAGATAGAAAAAATGATCTCAAATTTCATATGGAAAGACAGAAGGCCTTGCATATCAAAACATATCCTCAGCAAAAGAAATACCTCTGGAGGCATCACCATACCTGATCTAAAGTTATATTACAAAGCCATAGTAATAAAAACAGCATGGTACTGGCATAAAAGCAGGAGTACAGACCAATGGAATAGACTTGAGGACCCAGACTTTGGGTCAAGCAACTATAGCTACTTGATATTTGACAAAGGCCTGAACAATATAGGCTGGAAAAAAGACAGCATCTTCAACAAATGGTGCTAGACAAACTGGATAACCATATGCAGGAAACTGAAACTTGATCCACACATTTCACCATGCACTACACTCCAATCCAAATGGATCAAAGACCTCAATATAAGACCAGAAACTCAAATACTACTTGAAGAAAATTTAGGAAGTGCTTTCCATGATATAGGAATGAAAAAAGACTTCCTGAACAAAACCCCAGTAGCTCAGGATCTTTAACAGTCACTCAACCAATGGGATCACATGAAGCTGAAGAGTTGCTTTACAGACAAGCATACAATAAGCAAAGCCAATAGATTACCCACAGAATGGGAGAAAATATTTGAAGGTTATCCAACTGATAAAATCTACAAAGAATCTACAAAGAACTCAAAAATCTAAACAGTAAGAAGTCAAACACCCCACTCACAAAATGAGGTAAAGAGCTGAACAGGCAGTTCACAGAGGAAGAAATACAAATGGCAAACACACACTTAAGACAATGTTCATCATCCCTAATCTTCAGAGAAATGCAAATTAAAACAACTATGAGATTCTACCTTACTCCAATAAGGATAGCGAACATCAAACAATCAAATGAGCCGGGCATGGTGGCGCATGCCTTTAACCCAGCACTCGGGAGGCAAAGGTAGGAGGATCACCATGAGTTCAAGGGTGCCCTGAGACTACATAGTGAATTCCAGGTCAGCCTAGACTAGAGTAAGACTCTACCTCAAAAAACAAAAAAACAAACAAAAAAATCAAATGAAAATAAATGTTGGTGAGGATGTGGATAAGTAGGAACCCTCATCCACTGTTGGTGGGAATGTAGGATGGCACAACCACTTCGGAAAGCAATATGGAGACTCCTGAAAAAGCTGACTATAGAGATACCAAGAGACCCAGTTATTCCCTTACTGGGCATCTACCCTAAAACCTTCAAACCACAGGCCAGAGAGATTTGCTCAACCATGTTATAGCGGCTCAATTCATAATAGCTAAGAGCTGGAATCAACCCAGATGTCCATCATTAAAAGAATGGATAACTAAGATGTGATATATCTACACAATGGAATTCTATACAGCAGTAAGAAAAAAATGACACAATGAAATTTGAGGAAAAATGGTTGAACCTGGAACAGATCATTCTCAGTGAACTTACCCAGTCACAGAAAAAAATTCGCCACATAGTCTCACTAATCTACAGCACCTAACCTGAGTCTACCCAAGACACCTTACATACCCAGCAAGCATCTCGTGGACTAGATACTAGGATGGATGGGGAGGGAGGGGAGGGCATCAAAAGGGTGGGAAACATAAATCTAGACCCAAACGGCAATGGTACCATGAAATTCTACTTCCTAAAATGCAGACCAAATTGCTGAACCTTCCCCAGGCCCTTACAGGGAACACATGAACCACAATACACTCTAGAGGATAGGATCAAGGCTAACCTTAATCTTCTATATCTTCCCTTCCTCCCTCTCCCACTCCCTCTTCTCTCCCTCTCTCTCTCTCTCTCTCTCTCTCTCTCTCTCTCCTCTCTAACTCTTGTATATTAGTTATCTTTTTCTTCATTTTTTTAGTGGGCACTGACCTGTAACTCCTAGTACCAGCATGAGCTATCATCCACAATGAGCTTTTGATCAGAGAGGCCTACAAGGTTTCCTAAAAGACAGACAGATTTCTGACAGAGTACTTGATGACCCACCAAAGTTTAGTGGTAAGACCCTACTGCTGAAGACACCATATGCAGGTGACACATAAAATGGAATGGCATGGCTGGAAGCTAGAAGAGAGTCAGTCCCCAGACAGTCAGCGCGTCTAGTGCCAGAAGGTACTACATGGGAAACTGGGGGAAAATGACCAATATCTGTCCAAGCAACTCATGGTCTAACCTACTTACCAGCAAATAACCTGTTGTGATGCCCACACAAGTGCAATAGTGGCACACAGCCATGGTGGGAAACCAACTGCTCTTGATTCGGCTAACTGATCCCCTCAGTGGCATGGGACCCATAGCTGGAGCTGGGAAATAAGTCAGAACCATATCAACACATAAGCCCACTTTCCAATATCAAAGCTACCATCAATCATGGGCTACAAGAAGACCTACACCTATTAAATTCTCTATAAAAAAGTAAGGGTTATCTATTTGTCCTGGTGCTAACTTACTCTGTTGGAGAATCTGTTTCTCTTTTTCAGATGGATGTAGATCCTAAGGAGAGAGCCACCCCATCATATCTCAAAAGGGCCCTGGCTGAAACCAAGAAAAATTGGCAAAACAAGCAAGGGTGCTGTTTTCCTGATGAAGCAGATACCAGCACAAGGGGGAAGGAGACCAACACAGAAAAAAATCAACTCCTACGAAATCAGAGAGCCAGAGCCTCATCACTGAAGCAGACCAAAAATGAACCCAACATGGCTCAGGGAAATTTTGCGGAAGAGGGGGCGGAAAGAATGTCAGAGCCACATGTTGGGTCATGATATGCAGAGACATTTATCTTACCCATAACTGTGGGCTAACTCCACGATGCATGACCCATATACCTCAACAAGGAGGGGCCAATGGGAAGGGGGTAGGTCACAGATGAGCCTAATAATGGTACCAAACTGACTGTATTTGCTGAATACAAAACTAATTAATAAACATAAAAAGAACTGAAGGTATTGGGCTGGAGAGGTGGCTTAGCAGTTAAAGCATTTGCCTGTTATGCCAAAGGACCCAGGTTTGGATTCTCCAGGTCCCATGCAAGCCAGATACTTATGGTGATGCATGCATCTGGAGTTCATTTGCAGTGGTTAGGGGCCCTTGTGTGCTCATTCTGTCTCTAATAAATAAATCCATCTTAAAAAAAAAAAAGAATTCAAGGTATAGTAGAAGGAGAAGAATTTCAAACCAGTGGCTTAGTAGGCATTTTCAACAAAATCATAGAAGAAAAATTTCCCCAAATTGGAAAAGAAATGCCAATGCAGATCCAAGGTGTTTTTAGAACACCAAACAACAACAACAACAAAACCTTGGAAGAATGTCTTCATACAATATTATAGTTAAACTACTAAACATGCAAACCAAAGAAAATGTATTGAAAGCAGTTAGAGAGAAAAAAACAAGTTGTTATGGGGTCCGGTGTGTGGAATGTGAGGCAAAATTTTATTGGGTAAAAAGAAAGAAAAAGAAGAAAGTTGGTTCATCAGATCTGCATCCCAGAGTTTGGGATCAAGATGCAGCCCTGAACAGTGTGCTGTGTCAACTTTTATTGGAAATAGCCATGTGATGTATACAGACAACAAACAAACAAACAAACAAACAAAAAACAGGATGACAGGATGGGAGTCAAACCATAAATTACAAATCACATATTACAGTTACAGCCATAAAAGTAATTTTAAACATAGTAGCAAATTTGGTGTGATAGGAAAGGGAAAAAAAGGAATTTGCAAACAGGTCTGCTGGTGAGTTACAGGAAGTACCTGGGGGCTGTGAGGTAGGCCTGCGACCAGAGTCACCCTTTTATCTGCCCTCAACAAGTTTGCTCAAGACCGGGGCTAATGCTGTTCAGGCCAGCAGAGCCTCCTGCTTATTTGCCATTAGCAGAGCCTCCTGTTTATCTACCATCCCCATCTGCTTAAGCAAGTGTTTCATTCCATTCTTTTATGAGCTCCTACAAGGAAGTGACTTCCATTTTTCTCTAAGATAGGTGTAAAGAAGTATAGAGAAAGATAACATTTTGCTCACTTACACAAGTCACCTACAAAGGCAAGCCCATCAGAATAACAGCCGATTACTGAACACAAACTTTGAAAGCCAGAAGGGCTTGGAATGATGTACTCCAAATGCTGAAAGATAACAACTGTCAACCAAGATTATTTTATCCTGCAAAGCTATCTATCCAAATGGATGGAGAAATAAGGACATTCCACAACAAAACAGGCAAAAGGAATTTATGACAACTAAACCAGCTCTACAGAAAATACTTGAAGGAATCCTTCACATTGACAAGAAAGCAAAACACACACAGGGGGAAATAGGAAAATGTAAACCATACTCAAATAACAGTTAAAACAAACGAATAAAGGGAAAACAGAAAGCACTACAAAATAAGAAGAATGTGAGAATAAATACATACCTTTCAATAATAACTCGTAATATCAATGGCCTCAATGCTTCAACAAAAAGACACAGGATTGCAGGTTGGATTAAAGGCAGAATTCTGCCATTTGTTACCTCCAGTAAATTCATCTCTCAATAAAAGATAGACATTGTATTAGGGTGAAAGGGTGGAAAACAGTATTTCAAGAAAATTGGCCTAGGAAAGAAGCAGGAGTTGATATCCTAACATCTGACAGGATAGACTTTAAACCAACAGCAGTGAGGAAAGATTAATTTTATACTGATTAAAGGAACACTATAACAGGAGGACATTACAATCCTAAACGTATTTGCACCTAACATGGGGGCTTCCAATTTCATCAAACAAACACTATTAGACATAATGTCACAGATAACACCAAACACAATTGTAGTGGGAGACTTCAATACCCCACTTTCATCATTTGACAGATCATCCCAGCAAAAAATAAACAGAAAAAAAACAAAAAGCCAGGTGGCAGAGGTAGGAGGATTGCCATGAGTTTGAGGCCACCCTGAGAATACAGAGTGAATTCCAGGTCAGCCTGAGCTAGAGTGAGACCCTACCTCAAAAAACCAAAATAAATAAATGAATAAATAAATAAATAAAAATAAACAGAGAGACATCTGTATTAAATGATGTTATGGGAAAAAAAAAACAAAAAACAACAAAAAAACGGACCTAACAGATATCTATAGAACATTCCACCTAAATGCTTCAGAATATATATTTTTCTCAGCAGCACATGGAACATTCTCTAAAATAGGCCACATATTAGGACTCAAAACAAATCTCAACAAACACAAGAAAATGGAAATAATCCCTAGTATTCTATCTGACCACAATGGGATTAAACTGCAAATCAGCAACCAGAAAAATTAGAGAACAAGAAAAAAGAAAAATAAAAAAACTACAGAGCATACATTTTATGGAGACTAAACAGTGCACTATTGAATGATGAATGGGTCATTGAAGAAATCAAGAAGGAAATCAATAAATTCATAGAATCAAATGATGATGAGAATACAACATACCAAAGCCTTTGGGACAAAGGCAGTCCTTAGAGCAAAATTTATAGCTCTAATACCTATATTAAGAAATTAAGCCAGGCGTGGTGGTACACGCCTTTAATCCCAGCACTCGGGAGGCAGAGGTAGGAGGATTGCCATGAGTTCAAGGCTACCCTGAGATGACAGAGTTAATTCCAGGTCAGCCTGGACCAGAGTGAGACGCTACCTCGAAAAACCAAAAGAAATTAGAGCTGAGCGTGGTGGCGCACACCTTTAATCCAAGCACTCGGGAGACAGAGGTAGGAGGATCACCGTGAGTTTGAAGGAACCCCAGGATGGGGACCCCACGCTCTGCCTGGTTCTGGCGACACCCCAAATCACTCACGAGAAGCAGTTTTGATGCAAACTTCAAGAGGATTTTATTCCAAGCACGCTGGGGCCCACAGTCGTACACCGTGCAGGGGTAGAGGACTGCAGAGCCCCGAATGCAGGAACGGGACAGTTTTTATAGGGTTTCTAACAAAGCCTGTGCATTAGACCAATCATTTTTTAACATCAGGAGCCCATGGGGTGCGAGCCAGTCAGTTTGTGCCACTCCATAGTTTCTAAGCCAATTAGTTTAATTTGTTCAAGCCCCTTGTGGACCAATCAGTCTCCTATGACCTTGGAGGTCAGCATTTGCGCAGGTCCTTGGGTGGGGGTAGCAGAGTGTGGTATCAGCCTCCTATGACCTTGGTGGTCTGAGGCAGGCTGCTACAGCTTATGGTGCGGGCTACTAAGGCTTACGGTGTGGGCTATTAAGGCTTACGGTGCAGGCTATTTACAGAAACCAAATAAGTGGTTCACTTCATTACTCATTTCCCATCCTTGAGGGCTATCTCATGCCCTTTTTACCTAGTTTTATATTAGGAGCAGGCTCTGATATAATGAGAAGAGGGATTCTTTACTTGCTTCCAACAGAGAGTAAAGCCTGGAGTTTGAGGTATGCAGGGGCCCGCTTAAGCTCCCTTTGGAGTGTGATAGTATTTCTGGGCTTCTGAATTTTTGGGCCTTTCAAGTTCAAGGCCACCCTGAGACTACATAGTGAATTCCAGGTCAGCCTTGGCTAGAGTGAGACCCTACCTTGAAAAACCAAAAAAAAAGAAAGAAATTAGAGAGTTCACAAGTAAACAATTTGATGCTTCACCTTAAGGCCTTGGAAAAAGAAGAACAAGGCAACCCAAAAATCAGTAGATGGGAAGAAATAATAAAGATTAGGGCAGAAATTAGTGAAATAGAAACCAAATAAAAAGAAAAATCGGGCTGGAGAGATGGCTTAGTGGTTCAGCGCTTGCCTGTGAAGCCTAAGGACCCCAGTTTGAGGCTCGATTCCCCAGGACCCACATTAACCAGATGCAGAAGAGGACGCTCACATCTGAGGTTCGATTGCAGTGGCGGAGGCCCTGGAGCTCCATCCTCTCTCTCTCTGCCTTTCTCTCTGTGTCTGTCGCTCTCAAATAGATAAATGAAAAAATGAACAGAAAAAATTAAAAATAAAACACAAAAACAATCCAAAGGATTAATGAAACAAAGAGTTGGTTCTTTTAAAGGATAAGCAAGTACTATGTAAGTGTTATTGTTTAATTTCTAAATAGTTGAGGTTTTTTGGCCTATCTATATTGTATTGCTAATTTAATGGTGTCATTAAAGAATATACCTTAGAATAATTAAGTCTTTTGCAATGGGTTTTGATTTATCTTGTAGTTTAGCATGTTTTATCTTTGTGATTGTTCTATGTGCACTTAAAACAAATATATATTTGCAGTGTGACTATAGCATCCTATAAACATTAGATCAAAGTAAGTGGTAACGCTACCAAGGTTGCCTTTGATTTTGTTGCCTTTTGTCTTAATGTTGACAACTAACTGAAAGAGAAAATATTGAGTCTATTATTTCTGCCTTAATTTAATTTTGATACATTGTAGTTTGGTTTAATATTTTTAAAGTCTGTAATTAGGTACACATATATTTATGATTGTTATGTTTCCTGATAAATCAACATTTCCATCATCATAAATGTAATATTTACTTTGAACTCTATTTTTGTTTAATGCCAATATAACCACTTTGTTTTTATTTGGTTAAAAAAAAAAGGATAAGCAAGATTGATAAACCTTTAACAAATCTGACCAAAATAATGAGATAAGATACAAAAATTAATAAAATAAGAGATGGAAAAAGGCAATATTACAAGAGATACCAAAGAAATTTAGAAAATCATAAGGACATACTTTAAGAATATAAATGCCTCTTAGCTGGAGAGATGGCTTAGTGGTCAAGGCATTTGCCTGCAAAACCAAAGGATCCTGGTTCAACTCTCCAGGACCCAACTAAGCCAGATGCACACTGGGGTGCAAGCATCTGGAGTTCGTTTGCAGTTTCTGGGGGCTCTGGTATGCCCATTCCCTCCCTCCCTCTCTGTCTCTCTCTCTCCCCTTTCTCTCTCTCAAATAAATAAAAGAAAATTTAAAAAAAGAATATAAATGCCTCTAAGTTTGAAAATTGGAAAGAAATGGATGAGTTCTTTGATTCATATGACCTACCAAAATTAAATCAAGATGAGATAAACCATTTAAATAGACTTATAACAAGTACAGAGATCTAAGCAGTTATAAAAAAGTCTCCCAAGTAAAAAAACTCCAATCCCAGATGGATTCACTGGTAAATTTACCAGACCTTCATGGAAAAACTAAATCCACTGCTTCTCAAACTTTTCCATAAAATAGAAAAAGAAAGAATTCTACCAAACTCCTTCTATGAAGCCAGCATCACCCTGATACCAACCAAAACCAGACAAAGACAGAACAACAGCAACAACAAAATTACAGACCCATGTCCCTCATAAACATAGATGCAAAAATTCTAAACAAAATATTACCAAACAGAATACAAGAATATATTAGAAAGATTATTCACCCCGACCAAGTTTGCTTTATCCCAGGGATGCAGGGATGGTTGAACATATGCAAATCAATAAATGTTATACATCATATAAATGGTCTAAAGAACAAAAATCACATGATCATCTCAATAGATGCAGAAAAGGCATTCAAAAAAAAATCCAACATCCCTCATGGTAAAAGTATTACAGAAACTGGGAATAGAAGGAACATATCCAACATAATAAAAGCTATTTATGACAAACCTACAGCCAACTTAATACTAAATGGGGAAACTTGAAGCTTTTCCACTAAATTTAGCAACAAGACAAGTGTGTCCACTGTCCCACTTTTATCTAATATAATACTGGAAGTATTAGCTATAGCAATAAGGCAAGAGACACACATAAAAGGGATAAAAATTGGAAAGGAAGAGATCAAATTATCATTATTTGCAGATGATATGATTCTATATATAAGGGACCCTAAAGACTCTACCAGCAAATTGTTAGTGTGATAAACACTTTCAGCAACATAGCAGGATACAAAATAAACACACATAAATCAGTAGCTTTCCTATATACAAACAACAAATATGCAGAGGATGAAATCAGGGAATCTCTCCCATTCACAATTGCCTCAAAAATAAATAAATAGCCAGGCGTGGTGGCGCACGCCTTTAATCCTAGCACTCGGGAGGCAGAGGTAGGAGGATCTCCGAGAGTTCGAGGCCACCCTGAGACTACATAGTGAATTCCAGGTCAGCCTGAGCCAGAGTGAGACCCTACCTCGAAAAACCAAAAAAAAAAAAAAAAATAAATAAATAAATAAATAAATTAAAAAATAAATAAATAAAGAATAAAGTACCTTGGAATAATCTTTTTTTTAAATTATTTATTTATTTATTTATTTGAGAGCGACAGACACAGAAAGACAGAGGGAGAGAGAGAGAATGGGCGCGCCAGGGCTTCCAGCCTCTGCAAACGAACTCCAGACGCGTGCGCCCCCTTGTGCATCTGGCTAACGTGGGACCTGGGGAACCGAGCCTCGAACCGGGGTCCTTAGGCTTCACAGGCAAGCGCTTAACCGCTAGGCCATCTCTCCAGCCCTGGAATAATCTTAACCAAGGAAGTGAAGGATCTCTACAATGAGAACTTTAAAACACTGAAGTCAGAAATTGCTGAAGACACAAGGAAATGGAAAGACATCCTATGTTCTTGGATTGAAAGAATCAATATTGTGAAAATGTCAAACTTCCCGAAAGCAATCTATACATTTAGTGCAATCCCCCCATTAAAGTTCAAATGGCATTCTTCATAGACATAGAAAAAATAATCCTAAAATTCATTTGGAAACACAAAAAGCCTTGAATAGCCAAAACAATTTTGAACAACAAAAATAAGGCTGCAGTATCACCATACCTGATTTTATTTTCACATTTTAAATATTTTTATTTATTTGTTTATGAGAGAGAAAAAGATCCAGGGAGAGAGAGAGAAAATGGGCACGCCAGGGCCTCCAGCCACTACATACCAGTTTCAGACGTGTGTGCTGCTACCTCATGCATGTGGCTTACATGGGTCCTGGAAAATCCAACCTGAGTCCTTTGGCTTTGCAGGTAAGCACCTTAAGCACTTAGCCATCTTTCCAGCCCCATTTGTTGTGTTTTTTCTTTTTTAAAATAGTTTATTTATTTATTTGCAAGCAGAGAGAGATAAAGAGAAGAGAGACAGAGAAAATGGAGACACCAAGGCCTGCAGCCACTGCAAACCAATTCCAGCACATGTGCCACTCTGCGTCTGGTTTTACGTAGGTACTGGGGAATCAAACCTGGGTCAACAAGCAAAGCACCCTGACCACTGAGCCATCTTTCCAGCCCTGTTATATAAATAAATAAATTAAGAGAGAGAGAGGGAAAAAAAAAGGCAGATAGACAGAGAATGGGCACACTAGGACCTCCAGCCACTGCAAATAAGCTCCAGACACTTGTGCCACCTTGTGCATCTGGTTTACATGGGTACTAGGTAATCAAACCTGGGTTCTTAGGCTTCATAGGCAAGTGCCTTAACTGCAAAGCCATTTCTCCAGCCCATTTTGTTGTTACCATACCTGATTTTAAGCTATATTACAAAGCCATAGTAACAAAAACAGCATGGTATTGGGACAAAGACAGACATGTAGATCAATGGAACTGAATAGAGGACCCAGATGTTAATCCAGGCATCTATAGCCATCTGATTTTTGACAAAAATATTCATTGGAGAAAATATAGCCTCTTCAACAAGTGGTGCTGGGAAAACTGGATATGCACATGTAGAAGGATGAAAATAGATCCTTATCTTTGTCCATGCACAAGAATCAAGTCCAAGTGGATCAGGGACCTTAATATCAGACCTGAAACTCCGAAATTGCTAAAGGAAAAGGTAGGGGAAAACCTTCAACATATTGGCAAAAGCAATGACTTTCTGAATATAACCCCAATTGCTCAGGAAATAAAGCCATTAACCAACCACTGTGATCTCATGAAATTACAAAGCTTTTGTACAGCAAACGACACTATGAATAGAGCAAAGAGACACCTACAGAATGGGATAAAATCTTTGCCAGCCACACATCTGACAGAAGATTAATATCCAAAATGTACGAAGAACTCAAAAAACAGAGCAATAAGAAATCAAACAACCCAACTAAAGAATGGGCTATGGAATAAATAGAGAGTTCTCACTGGAAGAAAAGCAGATGGCATATAAACATCTAAAAAAATATTGTACAATCTTAGCCATCAGGGAAATACAAATTAAAGCTACTTTTGAGATTCCATCTCACTCCTGTCACAATGGCTATCATCAAGAAAACAAATGATAATAAACATTGGTGGGGATGCGGAAAAAGAGGAACTCTTCTACACATTTGGTGGGAATGTAATCTGGTATAGCCATTGTGGAAATCAGTGTGGATGTTCTTGAAACAGCTAAAAATAGATTTACCATATGATACAGCTATATCACTCCTAGGCATATATCCTAATGACTGTTCTCACTACCTTAAAGATACTTGCACAACCATGTTTATTGCTGCTCTATCCACAATAACTAGGAAATGGAACCAGCCTTGATGTCCCTGCACAGATGAGTGGATAATAAAGATACGATACATTTACACAATGGAATTCTATTCAGCAGTAAAGAAAAATGAAATTATGAAATTTGCAGGGAAATGTATGGATCTGGAAAGGATTATACTAAATGAGGTTTCCCAGGCCCAGAAATCCAAACATTGCATATTCTCTCTCATATGTGTATCCTAGCTACAAATGTATAGACTTGTGTGTGAGTTGGAACCAAAAATCTGTAGCAGAGACCAGTAAGGTAGAAAAGGCTATGAGGGAGGGAAGAGAGGGAAGGAGTTAAGGGGATAGTATTGTATATATGTATGTAGAAGAACAGATTATAGGGAGGGGAAAGGCCTAAATGAGGCCAGGGGAAGAGATTGTGTAAAAGAAGGGCAGGGGGAGGGTCAACCAAAATTCACTATATTCTGAATAAGACATACAAAAACCTACTTTTTTGAATAATGGAACATCCAGAAGCCATAGACTGTTACTAGAAAATTTTCAGTGCAAAGGATGGGATTCCTTCTAATGAGTTGTTGACCAGAGAGGTCCTTTTGCCTCTAAAACATTACAGGCTATTGCCAAGACTCTTGGTTTCCCTTGAGAAACAGATGGTAAGACCCTATTGCTGAATACATCATGTGCCTGAGCAGCAAGGTTACTGAGGAATCAAGTTGGTGCTGAGCAGAAAACCATCTCCTTGTAGACCAGCCAACTGAAAGCTGGAAAAAGCTGCACTGCATGCAGCCCTGTGGGAAACAGAAGTCATCAACAGTGAAAACAGTGGACACTAGAAGCCTCAAGTTTGGCCAGACAGGCCAAATGACTGAATGAGTGCAATAGTGGCATGTCTGCTCTGGGGGAAACCAAGTGCTCTCTAATTGGACTGGAGACCTGTTCTATGGGAAGGAATACATGCATGGTACTGAAAACCTAATCAAAAGCCTATGGCAGAGGAGGTCATGAGCCTTAGGAGTAAAAGCCTGCTCTTGTCTGGATAAATGTATAGATTGTTCTCAACAAACTGCCCTGAAAGTACTACACTTAATGTTCATATTCATATATTAATACTACTGTCACTTCTGGTTGGAGAAGCCTTTCTTTTCAGATGGTGATGACTATTGGGATGATCCAAAAGGCAACATAGTGTTGAGAAGAAGGGACGGAAGAGTGTCGAGCACTGAAATATCTCTATCACACCCTCCATTGTGGAAGAGGTGGTGGAAAGAATGTAAGAGCCAAAGGAAGAGTACCACTACTTACAGACATTGGCCTCAATATCCAAGTACTTGCAGTGCCTAGCAAGTCCTACATGAGACCCTCATAATAGGAGAAAAAGACAATGACATCAAATTAAAAGAGAGACTAATGGAAAGAAGGATGGGATATGGGGAGCAGAGCTATGAAGGGGAAAGTGGGGAGGGGAGGGAAATATCATGGTTTATTGCCGGTAAGTATAGAAGTTGTAAATAAAATAAAAAAGAGCAGCATAAAAAAAAGAGAAAAGATTGGAGGGGTGTCTTCATAAGAAGAAGAGAGACCAGGCTCTCCTCTCTCCGCACCTGCATACATCAAAGAAAGGCTGTAAGAGTACTGAGGGAAAGAGCTGGGCCTTTGATTCGAGCACTCAGGAGGCTAAAGTAGGAGGATCTCCACGAGTTCTAGGCCAGCCTAGAGCTACAGAGTGAGTCCCAGGTCAGCCTGGACTCGAGTGAGACCCTGCCTCAAAAACAAAACAAACACACAAACAAACAAACAAAAAACCCAACAAACAAAACAAAAAACCCAAAGTGAAGGAGAAAAAAAAATAAAAAGACTGAGAGATAAGGCAGGTGTCTGTGACCAGGAAAAGAAATTTTGAAAGGGACAGAACTGATCAGAAACTTGTGTTTGAGCTTGCCAACCTCCATAGTACTATCAAAAATTAAATTTCTAGTCCGGTGTGGTGGCGCACGCCTTTATTCCCAGCACTCGGGAGGTAGAGGTAGGAGGATCACTGTGAGTTCAAGCCCACCCTGAGACTCCGTAGTGAATTCCAGGTCAGCCAGGGCTAGAGTGAGACCCTACCTTGAAAAACAAAAAAACAAAAAAAATTAAATTAAATTTCTAGAATTGAAGCTGTTCTGTGTATAGCAGCTTGAAGAATATAAAGACACAATACATATGATTCTGTATAGTTATAAATGTAATTTTAAAGATTGTGATTCTATTAAAGTACTTTGGGGTCAGAACATGGGGTAGTTTAATCATTTAACTTTTGTTTTAAGTTACAGGCTAAGGTGCTGCAAGTTTATGGACTCAAACTACTTTGAATTTGCTTCTCTTTTGTGTAATGTGATCCAGGAGGGTCTTCAGCTCTGCTTCTCAATCACTTAAGAGAACAGGTTTCTTCTATCACACCATAAAATGTCTGTCTCCATGGCCAGATCTGGTTAACCAGCATCAGGTGTTTCACGTAGACACCATGTGGAGGGTGATTTTCATCAAGTAACAAAGGCTGAGTACTCACAGCCCCCCCCCCCCACTGACAATTTGTATAAAGAACACACCAGCCAGGTGGGGTCACCCGCTCCTATAAGTCTAGCACATGGGAGGCAGAGGCAGGAGAATCACTGCCCAGTCCACTTGGCAAGTTCCAGGCTAGGCAGGACTATATACCAAAGCTGCCTCAAAACAGAAAAGACAAAGAAAGAAGAAAAACTAAACCAAAATAAAACAAAATACTCAAGAATCACAATGAAACCAGATACCTTAACCTAAGAAAAGCCATCTTAAGACACCCAGCCATTTTCATAATAAAAGAAGGCCAGACCTAGGTTAAAGTTCAATACAGGGCTGGAGAGATGGCTTAGCAGTTAAGCGCTTGCCTGTGAAGCCTAAGGACCCCGGTTCGAGGCTCGGTTCCCCAGGTCCCACGTTAGCCAGATGCACAAGGGGGCGCACGCGTCTGGAGTTCGTTTGCAGAGGCTGGAAGCCCTGGCGCGCCCATTCTCTCTCTCTCCCTCTATCTGTCTTTCTCTCTGTCTGTCACTCTCAAATAAATAAATAAATAAAATTAAAAAAAAAAAAGTTCAATACAGAGCCATAAAAACAAGAAGGATGATGTAATCTCTGTTAAGATATCTGGTATTTGCTCATTACTCTGTGCTAACCATAAAATTCCGCTTTTGTAATCACACTTGCTTGCATTACAAAATAGGATTGTGGGGTGGGGTGGGGGGGGTGCTTGACCATTGTAAAGGAATGTGGTTTTTTATTTTATTTTATTTTTTTAATTTTTTAAAATTATTTATTTATTTATTTGAGAGTGACAGACACAGAGAGAAAGACAGATAGAGGGAGAGAGAGAGAATGGGCGCGCCAGGGCTTCCAGCCTCTGCAAACAAACTCCAGATGCGTGTGCCCCCTTGTGCATCTGGCTAGCGTGGGACCTGGGGAACTGAGCCTCGAACCGGGGTCCTTAGGCTTCACAGGCAAGTGCTTAACCGCTAAGCCATCTCTCCAGCCCAGGAATGTGGTTTTTTGACTTTATAAACTCACTGTTAGAACAGGGCTGCTCTCCTCCGTGACTTGCTGTGAGGGACAGTTGCTGGCTGGCTAATAAAGATTCTCCTTTTAATTCCAAGGTACTTTATTATTATTATTATTATTACTTTATTATTATTATTATTTGTTGCTGTTGTTGCAATTGTGAACAGGAGTGATTCTCTGATTTAATCTCTGTGCGTTTGTTGTTAGCATATAGGATTTCGGTGTGTTTATTTTCTATCCTGTCACATTGCTATAAGTGATTATCAGCTCTAACAGTTTGCTGGTAGAGTCTTGAGGGTCCTTTATGTATAGAATAATATAATCTGTAAATAATGATAATTTGATAATTTTCTCTTCAATTTGTATCCCTTTTATGTGTGTTTCTTGCCTTATTGCTATGGCTAAGACTTCTAGTACTATATTAAATAAAAGTGTAGACAGGGTTGAAGGATGGCTTAGCAGTTAAGGCATTTGCCTGCAAAGCCAGAGGATCCTGGTTCAATTCTCCAGGGCCCACATAAGTCAGATGCACAAGGTGGCACATGCTTCTGGAGTTCTTTTGCAGTGGCTAGAGGCCCTGGCGCACCTATTCTCTCTCTCTCTCTCTGCCTCTTTCTCACTTTCAAATAAATAAATAAATAAAATATTTTTTTAAAATATTTTTTGGTTTATTTTTATTTGTTTATTTGAAAGCAACAGACAGAGAAAGAGGTAGAGAGAGAGAGAATGGGCGTGCCAGGGCTTCCAGCCACTGCAGATGAATTCCAGATGCGTGTGCCACCTTGTGCATCTGGCTAACGTGGGTCCTGGGGAATCGAGCCTCAAACTGGGGTCCTTAGGCTTCACAGGCAAGCGCTTAACCGCTAAGCCATCTCTCCAGCCCTAAAATATATTTTTTTAAAAGTGTGTACCACCAAAAAAAAAAAAAAAAAAAGTGGAGACAGTGAACACCCTTGTCTTATTCCTGATTTTAGTGGAAAAGCTTCAAGTTTGTCTCCATTTAGTATTATGTTGCCTGTAGGTTTATCATAAATAGCCTTTATTATGTTGAGACATGTTCCTTCTATTCCCAGTTTCTGTAATATTTTTCCCATGAAGGAATGTTGGACTTTGTGAAATGCTTTTTCTGTGTCTAATGAGATGATAATGTGATTTTTGTCCTCCAGTCCATTTATATAATGTATTACATTTATCGATTTGCGTATGTTGTACTATCCTTGCATCTCTTGGATAAAGCCAACTTGGTCAGGGTGAATGTTCTTTCTGATATATTCTTGTATTCTGTTTGCCAATATTTTGTTGAGAATCTTTTCATCTATGTTCATGAGGGAGATTGGCCTGTAGTTTTCTTTCTTTCTTTTTTTTTTTTTTTTTTTTTTTTTTTTTTTTTGGTTTTTCAAGGTAGGGTTTCACTCTAGCCCTTGCTGACCTGGAATTCACTGTGTAGTCTCAGGGTGGCCTCGAACTCATGGCGATCCTCCTACCTCTGCCTCCCGAGTGCTGGGATTAAAGGCGTGTGCCACCACGCCTGGCTAATTTTCTTTTCTTTTCTTTCTTTCTTTCTTTCTTTTTTTTTGTTCTATCTTTGTCCGGTTTTGGTAACAGAGTAATGCTGTCTTCATAGAAGAAGCCTTTTCTATTATATGGAAAACTTTAAAAAGCATTGGTGTTAGCTCTTCCATGAAGGTCTAGTAAAATTCACCAGTGAGTAATACATCTGGGCCTGGAATTTTTTCAGTTGGGAGAGTTTTGATAGCTGCTTGGATGTCCATACTTGTTACAGGCATATTTAAGTGGTTCATCTCATCTAAATTTTGGTAGGTCATATAAATGAAGGAAATCATCCATTCTTTCAGATTTTCAAAGTTGGTAGAATATATGTTATTATAGTGCATCCCTTTGATTTTTAAAATTTCCCTGGTATCTATTGTAATGGTGCCTTTTTCATCTCTAATTTTATTAATTTGTATCTCTTCTCTCTTTATTTTGGCCACATTTGCTAAGGATTTATCAATTTTGTTTATCCTTTCAAAGAAGCACCTGTTTGTATCATTGATTCTTTGATTTTTCTTTTGTTTCTATTTCATTAATCTCTGCCCTAATCTGTATTATTTCTTCCTGTGTACTGATTTTTGGTTTGCCTTGTTCTTCTTTTTCCAAGGCCTTAAGTCATTTACTTATGACTTTTCTAATTTCTTAATATAGGCACTTAAAGCTATAAATTTCCTTCTTAGGACTGCCTTCATTGTGTCCCAAAGGTTTTGGTATGTTGTGTTCTCATTATCACTTGATTCTACAATTTTTTTTTATTTAATTTTTGATTTTTCATTGACTCATTCATCATTTAGTAGTGTATTGTTTAGTTTCCATGGTTTTGTGTATGCTCTGTAGCTTTTCTTGCTATTGATTTGTAGTTTGTTCTCATTTTAATCATACAGAATGGAAGAAATTATGTCAATTTTCCTGTATTTGTTAAGATTTTGTTGGTGTCCTTATATATGGTTAATTTTAGAGAATGTTCCATGGGCTGCTGAAAAGAATGTGTATTCTGCAGCGTTTGGGTGAAATATTGTGTAGATATCTGTTAGGTCCATTTGTTCTATGAAATCATTTTATCCAGATGCACCTCTGTTTATTTTTTGATAGGATGACCTGTCAGTTGATGAGAGTGGAGTGTTGAAGTCACCCACTACAACTGTCTTTGGTGTTATCTATTCAAATGGTTTTTGTTTGATGAAATTGGGAGTCCCCATGTTTGCTGTTTAGGATTGTAATATCCTCCTGTTGGAGTGTTCCTTTAATCAATACAAAGTGACCTTCCTTATCTTTCCTAACTAATGTTAGTCCGATGCCTACCCTTTTAGATATGAGGATATCGACACTTGCTTGTTTTCTAGCACACTTGCTTGAAACACTGTTTTCCAACTTTTCATCCTACGTTAGTGTCTATCTCTTGTGGAAAGGTGAGTTTCTTTCTTTCTTTTTTAAAGAATTTTTTAAAATTATTTTTATTTATTTATTCAAAAATGACAGAGGGATAAAGAGGCAGATAAAGACAAAGAGAGAATGGGCACACCAGGGCCTTCAGCCACTGCAAACGAACTCCAGACAGGTGCGCCCCCTTGTGCATCTGGCTAATGTGGGTCCTGGGGAATCAAGCCTTGAACCAGGGTCCTTAGGCTTCACAGGCAGGCGCTTAACTGCTAAGCCATCTCTCCAGCCTGAAAGGTGAGTTTCTTGGAGGCAGCAAATTGAAGGATCCTGCTTTTTTTTTTTTAAATTTTTTAAAATTATTTGTTTATTTATTTGAGAGCGACAGACACACAGAGAAAGACAGATAGAGGGAGAGAGAGAGAATGGGCGTGCCAGGGCTTCCAGCCACTGCAAACGAACTCCAGATGCGTGCGCCTCCTTGTGCATCTGGCTAACGTGGGACCTGGGGAACCGAGCCTCGAACCGGGGTTCTTAGGCTTCACAGGCAAGTGCTTAACCGCTAAGCCATCTATCCAGCATGGATCCTGCTTTTTAAACAAGCCTGCAAACCTGTCTTTTGGTTGGGTCATTGAGGCCATTTATATTGAGTTATTATAGAATGATGTGTATTTATTTTTGCCATTTTTCTTGTTTTGTAGTTCTTCTGGTTTTGCCTTCACTCTCTTGTATTAACTAGCATTTGCGAATGGTTTGTTTTTTTCTAGGTTCCTTATGTGTGTGTTTTTCTGTCTCTTCAGCATGGAGGATCCTTTCAAGTATTTTCTATAGAGCTGATTTGGTCTTCATATATACCTTTACCCTGCTTTTATTGTGGAATGTCCTTATTTCTCTGTGTATTTGAATAGATAGCTTGGCAGGATAAATTAAATTTGGTTGACAGTTGTTATCTTTCAGAATTTGGAATACATCATTCCAAGCCCTTCTGGCTTTTAGAGTTTGTGTTGAGTGATCTGCTGTTATACTGATGGGCTTGCCTTTGTATTTGACTGATATTTCTCTCTAACTGCTTCCAATATATTTTCTTTGGTTTGTGTGTTTTGTAGCCTAATTATGATATGACAGTAAGAGATTCTTTTCTGATTTTTGTCTGCTTGGCGTTTAAAGGCTTCCTGTATATGTATTGGTATCACTTTGTGTATTTTGGGGAAGTTTTCTTCTATGATTTTGTTGAAAATACCTGTTATGCCTTTGGAGAGAAATTCTCCTTCTACTGTGCCCTGAAATTTTCATCTCTTCATAGTGTTCCAAATTTCTTGAAATTCCCATTCATATCTTCCTATTAGTTTGTCTTTCTCTTTGTTAGACTGTATGAGATCTGCCACCTGGTTTTCTAGTTTAGATGTTCTGTCTTCTTGATCCATTTTACTAGTGAGAGTTTTCTATTTGACTTACTCTGTTTTTCATTTCTAATATTTCTGATTGATATTTTTTCATTGTTTCTATTTCCTTACTCATGTCTTTTAGTGACCTCCTTATTTCATTAAATTGGTTATTTGGTTTCCTGTACTCTCCTTCAGGAATTTGTTTTCTTCTTTGATTTCTTTGAACATAGATATCATCTTTTTTTTTTTTTTTGAAATCTTTTTCTGGAATTCCCTCTAAAGCAGTCTCACTGGAGGTCATTTCTGATGGATTTACAATTTTGGGTGGGATTATATTATCTTGATTTTTTTGTTTCTTTTATTATTATGTAGAGTTTTGCTTTTGAGTTAATTTGATGCTTGGGTTTCCTAATTGCCTTCAGTGGTCTTAGCTGTGTAAATCTGACTTTCTATAGCTTCATTGTAGGACTGTCAGGTGCCAATAATGATAGAAGAAAAAGACAAAGGCCCCTTTGGGATGGATTCCAATCTCACCAATGCTGAGTGTCCACCTTAATCTCTCTCCATGCCAGTTCTGGGTGTGAAGGAGTTCTCTGGACATTCGTGGCCCTGGTGACTGGGGGATGGGAGACTTTGAAGGGTGCCTGGAGTTCTATCAAAGTGGCTCAGCTGGTCCCATGTGTCCTCTCCCTCAGCAGGCGCTCAGCTGGTCTTTCGTGTCTTCCTTTCAGGTTTCTTGCTGTTGTGAAGAGACCAAAGTGAGTAGAAAATCCCCTCACCTTGCTTCTGCTCCTGCTGGTCTGGGCTGCCAGAAGGGCGGGCTTGCACTTTGGGGCTGCTGGAACCTGGGCTGGAATCTGGCTGGTTTCCTCCTTTCTGGGAGACCTTGGTGTCTCCTGCTTCTCTGCTGTGATAATAACTTATACACCTTTGCTTTTCAACAGAAGAGTGTATTTTGCTGTGTTTCTGTTTATTTCCCTCCATAGACTGCTTTGGTGTGACTAGTATGCTGCCATCTTGCTCAGAAGTCCAACCTTCCATGTTCCCCCTTGTGCATCTGGTTAACGTGGGTCCTGGGGAATTGAACCTGGGTCCTTTGGCTTTGTAGGCAAATGCCTTAAGCACTAAGCCATCCCTCCAGCCCAAGACTCTCCTTTTAAAATCCTTATTTGGGTGGTTTTGAACTTATTTCTGGTCTGGCACTTGCTACAACATCTGGCCTCAAAATTAGTTGGAAAATAAAAATCCATACGCAAAAAAAATTGTTTGTGTGTGCAAACTGATATGCCTTTCTTTTTGTGTATGTGGGAGGGGAGGAAGGGGAAGTGGTAAGCAAGGTCTCATGTATCCCAGGCTAGCCTTGAACTCTCTTAAGTAGCTCTTAAGTATAACGTTGAACTTTTCCTCCTCCCACCTAGCAATTAGGGATTATAGGTGTGCTGATGGTTGCCATTAGCCTTCTAAAATGCCAGAGGAACAGATACTGTTACTAATAGGTCCACGGGAAATTGGATACACCGATAACTGTAGGAATTAGTAATGTGACACATGATTGTTTACAGCTGTACCTACCTCTTATTATCTGGTAAACATGGTGACACTTTGTTGTCTGACCTTCTAGATTGTCTTTCTGAACCATTTTAGTAATCCTATGCATATGTGCATTTAGGATTAAGACTTTGTCTTTCCCACACCACGCAGATAAAAACACACAAAGATAGTATTTTATGTGTTTTTTTCCAGTGAAATACTTTTCAGGTTTCAGGATGGCCTTGAACTCACAGTGATCCTCTAACTCAGCCTCCCGAGTGCTCAGTGAAATACTTTATTTTAATTTTATTTTTAATTTTTTTTTCATTTTTAAATTTTTATTAACATTTTCCATGATTATAAAAAAAAAGTCCCATGGTAATACCCTCCTTCCCCACCCCCACACTTTCCCCTTTAAAATTACATTCTCCATCATATTACCTCCCCATCACAATTATTGTACTTACATATATACAATATCAACCTATTAAGTGCCCTCCTCCCTTCCTTTCTCTTCTCTTTATGTCTCCTTTTTAACTTACTGGCCTCTGCTACCAAGTATTTTCCTTCTCCCGCAGAAGCCCAATCATCTATAGCTAGGATCAACATATGAGAGAAAACATGTGGCGCTTGGCTTTCTGGGCCTGGGTTACCTCACTTAGTATAATCCTTTCCAGGTCCATCCATTTTTCTGCAAATTTCATAACTTCATTTTTCTTTACCGCTGAGTAGAACTCCATTGTATAAATGTACCACATCTTCATTATCCACTCATCTGTTGAGGGATATCTAGGCTGGTTCCATTTCCCAGCTATTATAAATTGAGCAGCAATAAACATGGTAGAGCACGTACTTCTAAGGAAATGAGATGAGTCCTTTGGATATATGCCTAGGAGTGCTATAGCTGGGTCATATGGTAGATCAATCTTTAGCTGTTTTAGGAACCTCCACACTGATTTCCACAATGGCTGGACCAGATTGCATTCCCATGAGCAGTGTAGAAGGGTTCCTCTTTTTCCGCATCCCCGCCAACATTTATGATCATTTGTTTTCATGATGGTGGCCAATCTGACAGGAGTGAGATGGAATCTCAATGTAGTTTTAATCTGCATTTCCCTGATGACTGGTGACGTAGAACATTTTTTTAGATGCTTATATGCCATTTGTATTTCTTCCTTTGAGTAAAATTTTTTTATTTGATTTTCATTTATTCATTTGAGAGACACAGAGAGAAAGAGGTAGAGAGAACCAAAGCCAGGTGTGGTGGCATTCACCTTTAATCCCAGCACTCGGGAGGCAGAGGTAGGAGGATTGCTGTGAGTTTGAGGCCACCCAGAGACTACATAGTGAATTCCAGGTCAGCCTGGGCTAGAGCAAGATCCAACCTAAAAAACAAACAAAACAAAATAATAATAATAACAACTACTCAGGGGACTCCTTTCTTTCTTCAGGGTTTTCATTTAACGACTGTACTGCTATGGGTAAGGTTTTCTGTCACCCTTGCCCTGTGTGTACCAGAGCATGTAATTTTGTTTTTAAGAGGCCATCAAATTTTTCAGTCATGTCTGCTGCCTGGGGCCTGTAGGGCACAGGAAACATCCATCAGACACCCCGATTCTTTGCCCAAGACTGGATGTCTTCACCGACCAAGGCTGAGCCTCAGTCACCTTGGATTTCTATAGGCATCCCATAGTGGGTGCCAGCTCTTGCAAGGCCCGGATAGTTGTAGACAGAGATGGGGTAGCAACTGGATAGGCAACCCCTAGCCAGAGGTTGTGCCTACTGCTGTAAAGAGATACCTCATGGGGCTGGAGACATGGCTTAGCTGTTCAGGAGATACAGTAGCTGCATAGTAGGTTATCCTTATTATTTACATAGAAAAAAATGGAGTAATTGTTCAAAGAAAGTATTTCAAGTTTGAAAATAAATGTTATTTTCTATGGTTAAAAAAAAAAGAGATACCTCATGGGGAGGGAATTTTCATGGTTTATTATCTATAACCATGGAAACTGTCAATAAAAAAAGTTTTTTTTTTTTTTTAAAGATATCTCAACCAAGTAGTAGAGGGCAGAGGGCCAACACGATCTACCTGCCAGGCAGGTAAGTGTTCCAGGATTTATTTCATATGTCCAGGATTGTGTGGTGGTCCCTAGTGGGGGCCACTTATGCTTTGCACACCACAGACATTTTTTCATAGCTAACTTTGCATCTTTAGCAGTAACCTGTAGTCATTGTTGCACAATACATTGCAGAGTTTTAATCCCAGCATTCCCAAGTTCCTTGTGTAGCCAGGGTCCTATCCCATTTGGGGGTTGAATGCCTGTGGCCTGTACCTGTGGTAGAGTATCTGCTGCATCCTTACCAGGGGACAGGTTGGGTTTATACCCTAAACATGACAAATGAGAGTCTGCTGCTGGGGACCTATCTACCATAATTCCTGGCACATGTCTTTCTCCCATGAGGGTCAGCTCATTATTTCCCAACCTTACGAAGCCCACTGGGAAAGCTACAGGGTTAAAAAATAATATATGGCCCAGCTATCTATACATATAATGGCTGGAACATCTTATGTGAGTGATAGCCGGATAGCTCGTAATTCAGCCCATTGGTTGGACTGTCTCTCTCCTGTCTCATACTATAACATTTCTGTAGATGGCTGAATAATGACTGCCAACAATCCATATACCAGGCTTCCTGTTTGTGTATGAGAGGTGACCCAGACCCTCTATGTACGGGCTGGGGGTTTGTGATTCTTCAGGAAGTATATCACTTCATCAGGAAGTATGTCACTGGTCCAAGTACTGCCTGTAAATACTGGGACAGCGGGCTAGAGGAAACACATGCCCATCAGTTTAAATAAGTACCCCATATAGTTTTTCCAGGTAGAGTCTCACTCTAGCCCAGGCTGGCCTGGAATTCACTACGTAGTCTCAGTCTGGCTGTGAACTCAAAGTGATCCTCCTACCCCCGCCTCCAGAGTGCTGGAATTAACGGTGTGTGCCACCATGCCTGGCAGAACTGGGAATTTCTTATGGATCTTACAAATAGCTTTTGTGATATTATTGTGGTGAGAGGCTCTTCTCCTTACTTATAAATTGCCCTAAAGTTAATCTTACAACTCTGTAATCCACACGCTAAAAGCAATGTGACTAGGTTTCCTCTGCTTTGGTGTACCTTTGTCCTGAACAGGACAATCTGATGACCAGATTGACCAACAATGTTTAGAGGTACCGACTGATGTGAAAATATGCTCTATGCTTCTTTCCTCTGAGGCCTGTTTGGACTCATGACTCAGAACAAACATAAATGAGTAAAACGTGCTGATCATAGCATGAGAGACAGTGAGGTCAGTCACTTGGGGAGACATGTCTGTTGAACAGGTGTGCTAAGTGTGATCGCTTTTGTCGTCAGAGGGTGTGGGTGTGTGTACCGGATTGACAGAGTTCAACAAGTCATACCCCTAAATCCCTTCCTTTACCAAATGTTTAAGGATAATGCAAGTTAAAAGTTCCTTCCAGATTGGAGAGATGGCTTAGTAGTTAAGGCACTTGCCTGCAAAGCCAAAGGACCTGGGTTTGATTCCCCAGGACCCATGTTAAGCCACATGCACAAGGGGGCGCATGCGTCTGGACTTCATTTGCAGCTGCTGAAGGCCCTGGTACACCTATGCTTTCTCTCTATCTGCCTTTCTGTCTCTCTCAAACAAACAAAATAAAGTTTTAAAAAAGTTCCTTGTCCTTTGCTTATGCAATGTACTGCTTGCTCATGTATTACTGGTTTTGCACTGTTCTAGAAAAGTGCCACAGCCGCAGTGACATCAGATCAGTGGGGACAGCAGAGATGCAGCAGGTAGAAGCGGTTTGTCCACTTCTGGATAGGCAAGTTCCAGATGCAGCAGGGTTCCTAATGGCTTAAACTAAACTTCAGTTTCTTTCTTCCTCAGGCTGCTGCTAGGAGCAGCAGTTAGCCCGCTCCTGAGATGGGGGTGTCAGGAGTTAGCTCTCTCACCTCTCAGGGCTCTGCACCTAGAAACAGATTGACTACTTCTGGATAAGAAAGTTCCAGAGGTTAGTCTTTGCTAAATTTAAGGCTGTGCTCCCCAAATAGGGCAACTGGTGCCCTGTGTGAGGAAACCTTTGGAGCCATGTATGAGGTCACCATTGGTGACTCCATGTGAGGACCCCTTGTTGCCTTTGTTTTGAGGACAGGCTTGGCCCACTGTATAAGGCATTTCTTCTCTCACCTGAGTCTTAAAGGCCAGGCCCACTCCTGAGGAATTATAGGAGTTAGTTTTTGATAGAGGCATCTGAAATGTCCCTAAAACAAGGGAAGAACTGGAGCTCCTCCCAGTCAATTTAAAGGCAAGTTGACAATGAGCCTTGGGTGTTTCCCAAAGATCATGCCAGTGTCTAGTTTTCTCTGAACAACTGGTCTTCTTTTTGTCTAGCCTGCTCTCTCTGCTGTCAGTGTTGCTTGGCCAGCTATGTTCATCAACTTCTGCTGCTGCTAAGAGAAATGCTCCCTCCTCCAAGATTGCTCAAACTGCTATCCAGCAAATGTCATCCAAAGGAAAGTTGATTTTTTTCTTGTTCTTTTGGTTCCCTATAGAAAAGTAACCATTTTCTGTCTTCCCCTCATCTACAGAAGAAAGAATATTTTGTTATTATTATTATCATCATTAATTATTATATTATACATAATATATGACATATAACATATATTATATAATGATAATAATTATTATTAATTATTCTGGTGTTTCGAGGTAGGGTCTCGCTCTAGCTCAGGCTGACCTGGAATTCACTATGTAGTCTCAGGGTGGCCTCAAACTCATGGCGATCCTCCTACCTGTACCTCCTGTGTGCTGGGATTAAAGGTGTGCACCACCTTGACCAGTAAGAGAAATATTTTGTATCCTAATAATTTAATGTAAAATTAACTATTTCTTTTTTTTAAAGATATAGTTTTAAACATTTTATTATCTACTTTATTTATTTACTTGAGACAGAAAGAGGGAGAAAGAGAGAGATAGAGAGTGAGTGAGAATGGGCACGCCAGGGCCTCCAGCCACTGCAAACGAATTGCAAACGAACTCCAGACACATGCTCCACGATGTGCATCTGGATTACATGGGACCTGGGGAATCAAGCCTAGGTCTTTAGGCTTCACAGGCAAGTGCCTTAACTGCTAAGCCATCTCTCCAGCCTGAATTAACTATTTCTTGTAAAGAAACAATAAACAACACATCAATAGACTTTCAAACAGGAAAAAAAAAAGTAAACTTTTGGGCTGGAGAGATGGCTTAACAGTTAAGACTCTTGCCTGTGAAGCCTAAGGATTCATGTTTGACTCTCCAAGTCCCACAAAGCCAGATGCACAGTGACGCAAGTGCACAATGTCACACACACATCTGGAGTTTGATTGCAGTGGCCCTGGCATATTCTCTCTCTTTCTCTGTCTTTATTACATTAAAAAAAAAAAAAAAAAAAGCCAAAGCCAGAACTGGGCATGGTGGCACACACCTTTAATCCCAGACTCTGTTGGCAGAGGTAGGAGGATCGCATGAGTTCAAGGCCACCCTGAGATTACATGGTGAATTCCAGTCAGCCCGGGCTGGAGTGAAACCCTACCATGAAAAACCAAAAGAATTAAAAAACAAACAAACAAATAAATAAAATAAATAAATAAAAATAAAAACCAGTCTGTTGGGCTTTCTCTCCCCCCCAAAGAGAGAGAACTTTCTACTCTGTAACTTTCATTTAGATTTATACCACTCAGAACATCCTGTGACCTATAGTAATAGTAACCCCATGTAAGAAAAAAGCATAGTGCCTGAAATTTATGACTATCCTGATGTCTGCTTGTCTGATAGGCCTCCTCATGACCCCCTGGGTAACCCCTAGACTGGCAATCCAATGAGAAGATAAACTTTACTGGAGATAGCATCCATATTATTTGATTTGCCAGCTTTCAAGTAAAATCTTTTTCTTTTCCTCAAAAACTTAACCTCCAGTAATTGGCTTTTCTGGTGGGTTCATCATTACAGGTGTTTTATACATACATGTTGATTATTGCTACACCTCCACTAATCTCATATCTTTGGAAATGTTTCTTAAAACTTCCATTATTTCACATTCCCTTTCTAACACTACTCCTGCCCTAAAGTATAAAGAGGAAACATAATTTCAAAACCATGATTTCCCACATGACACAGCAAAAAAAGTTCATATTGAAAGTATGAGGGCCAAGCACACTTAATTCCCTAAGCACATTTCCCTCCTTTTGTGTGAGCATTAATCAATAAAAGAAATAACTACTTATGGGCTGGAGAGATGGCTTATCAGTTAAGCGTGTGCCTGTGAAGCCTAAGGACCCCAGTTTGAGGCTCGATTCCCCAGGACCCACGTTAGCCAGATACACAAGGGGGGGCACACGTCTGGAGTTCGTTTGCAGTGGCTGGAGGCTCTGGTGCAGCCATTCTCTCTCTCTCTCTCTCTGCCCCTTTCTCTGTCACTCTCAAATAAATAAATAAGAATGAACAAAAAAAATTAAAAAAAAATGACTACTTATTACACTGAATCCATTATTCATTGGTTATAACTATTTGAACTGAATCATTCAGAATGGGATATGATAATAAAATAGACAATTTGAAGCCTTGCTTTCTGTTGTAGTAATTGACTTGGGAATTTTTGGGGTGTTGAGTATATTCCCCCCTTTTAAATTCTACTTTGCACTTGTGAATATCTATATGTCTATATATAGAAAACTGTAGAATCACCTCCACAAGCCATTAATTATTCAATTAGGAGTCTCAAGGTTTATTTATTTATTATTTATTTATTTTGAGGCAGGGTCTCACTCTAGCTCAGGCTGACCTGGATTTCACTATGTAGTCTCAGGGTGGCCTCAAACTCATGGAGATCCTCCTACCTCTGCCTCCTGAGTGCTGGGATTAAAGGTGTGCGCCACCATGCTCAGTTCCTGTAAGGTTTTTGTTTTTTTTAATATTTTATTTTTATTTATTTATTTATTTATTTGACAGAGAAAGAGGGAGGGAGGGAGAGAGAGAATGGGTGAGCCTGGGCCTCCAGCCACTGCAGATGAACTCCAGATGTGTGTGCCCCTTGTGCATCTGACTAACGTGGGTCCTGGGGAATCGAACTTGGGTCCTTTGACTTTTCAGGCAAACTCCTTAACCACTAAGCCATCCCTCCAGCCCCTCATAAGGTTTTTAAAAGGCAAAGTGTTATAGTACTACTACACTGATGGGAGAATAAACCAGGTCACCTTTAAGTATGTATATCCTCAAATTATAAGCTAAGCATTTTTGTTTTATGAGAAAAAGTGTGTATATTTTACAATAATTTCATTATATAAGTATTTTTAAAAATATTTTATTTCGGGCTGGAGAGATGGCTTAGCGGTTAAGTGCTTGCCTGTGAAGCCTAAGGACCTCGGTTCGAGGCTCGGTTCCCCAGGTCCCACGTTAGCCAGATGCACAAGGAGGTGCACGCATCTGGAGTTCATTTACAGAGGCTGGAAGCCCTGGCGCGCCCATTCTCTCTCTCTCCCTCTATCTGTCTTTCTCTCTGTGTCTGTCGCTCTCAAATAAATAAATAAAAAATTTAAAAAAATATATTTTATTTTATTTACTTATTTAGTTGAGAGAGAGAGAGAGAGAGAGAGGGAGAGAGAGAGAGAGAGAGGCAGATAGAGAGGAGTTGAATGGGCATACTAAGGTCTCTAGCCACTGCAAACAAACTACAGACGCATGTACCGCCTTGTGCATCTGACTTATGTGGGTGCCGGGGAATCAAATCTGGGTCCTTTGGCTTTGCAAGAAAGCAACTAAACCCCTAAGCCATCTTTCTGGCCTTTGTTGTGTGTGTGTGTGTGTGTGTGTGTGTGTGTGTGTGTGTGTGTGTATGTGTGTATGTGTGTGTGTGTGTGTATTTAAAAGAAGCATTAGCAAGGCATGGTTATGCACACCTTTAATCCAAGAACTCAGTAGGCAGAGGTAGGAGGATCACTGTGAGTTCAAAGCCAGCCAGGGACTACAGAGCAAGTTCCAGGTCAGCAGGTCAGCCTGGGCTATAGTAAACCCCTATCTCAATAAACAAAACAAAACAAAAACAAACAAACAAACAAATAAAACAAGAGCTAGGCATGGTAGTGCATGCCTTTAATCCCAGAACTGGGGATGCAGTGGTAGGAGGATCACTGTGAGTTTGAGGCTAGCCTGAATTTCAAGTCAGCCTGGGCTACAGTGAGACCCTGGCCTCAAAAAAAGGGGGGGGGACAAATAGAATAGTTATGATAGACAAAAAGGTATAAACAACTTATACACCTATACTGTTTGTATAAATCACTTTGTATTGCTATATGATGAAATATTACTGTTTAGTTATTTTTATTGTTGCTGAGATTAAAAAAAATTGACAAGAAGTAACTTAAGGAGGAAGGGTTCATTTTGACTCACAGTTTGAGTAAATAATCCATCCTGGTGAAGTTGTCATGGTGGCAAGAGAGTAAGACAGTTGGTTATATTGCATCCTAAGTTAGGAAGCAGGAAGAGAGGAATGGTGGTATCAGCTTGATTTTATCTTTTTATTCAGGCTGAGATTCTAGCCCATAGGAATGGTGTTTCCCACATTCGGGGTAGGTGTGACAGTCAGCTTTACATTGCAGGACAAACATCCAATTAGAAGCAACTTATTAAAGGAAAGTGTTTATTTCAGGCTTAAAAATTCCAGGAGAACACCATTCATGGCAGAAGAAGCTGGCTTCATTCCATAAATCCAAGTGGAGAGACACCAAAAAGCTTCCAGCACTGAGAACAGCTAGAGCTCCAAACTGCTGTGCACACATCTTAACAGATCCACCGCCAGGGACACACCTCTTCCTTAGCCCGGCTCCATGAGGCCAAGACTTTCAAATGATAACATTCTGGGGCTGGAGAGATGGCTTAGCGGTTAAGCGCTTGCCTGTGAAGCCTAAGGACCCCGGTTCGAGGCTCGGTTCCCCAGGTCCCACGTTAGCCAGATGCACAAGGGGGCGCACGCGTCTGGAGTTCGTTTGCAGAGGCTGGAAGCCCTGGCGCGCCCATTCTCTCTCTCTCCCTCTATGTCTTTCTCTCTGTGTCTGTCGCTCTCAAATAAATAAATAAAGAAATAATGATAAAAAAAATGATAACATTCTGCCTCTAGCTGCCTGTTGTAGTCACCTTTTGTTGGCAGAAAACACCCACCAAGTAGGGCAAATAGTGGGAGGCTTGATGGTTGAGTTAGGAAGACTATCGCCTCTACTCTGGGGTGGGCTCTAGACCTCTCTCAGGAGCCTTTTGAGACTGGGCGGATTGCCGAATGAAGTTGCCTTGACCATGATTCCAGGCTGAAGAGTCGATGGGGCTGAGGTTGCAGCAACGCGGCAACTGAAGGCAGCTCAGGATAGAGGCTGATTTTTACCTCAGCGCAGGGGGGGGGCCTGGAGGTGCAGCCCCTGCTCAGGTTGGCTATATTGGGGTGGCAAGGGGCTGGCTGCAGTGCCTTTTAGGCTGCTCAGATTGCTCCAGGCTGTTGGAGAAATGCCTGGGGATCCAGGTAGTTGTAGCTGTAGTGAGGCCAAAACAGAAGGCAGAGGGCTGTCAGGCAGATGGGGTGCAGGTGATACTGAACCTGGCAGCAACGTGGGAGCATGAGCATGAGTTGGGGGCAACCAGAGAGGTGATGGGGAGCGCCTCTTGTTGGTTCTCTTGATTTATGAGTCATTTATCCCTATCTTTGTTTTTCTACCTTTGATGCCAAAATCTTAGTCTGGCAATCACAATGCGCACAGAACTGAACGCAGTGTGGTGAAACCTGAGCTATTTACAACCAGCAACTCATCTATGGGCACTGGTCAGGATGGCCCAGAGACCCAGCGCGGTAGTTTGAATGTGTGTCCCCCAATAGACTCAGGTGTTTAATTAAAACTTGGGGGCTGGAGAGATTGCTTAGCGGTTAAGCGCTTGCCTGTGAAGCCTAAGGACCCCGGTTCGAGGCTTGGTTCCCCAGGTCCCACGTTAGCCAGATGCACAAGGGGGCGCACGCGTCTGGAGTTCGAGTGCAGAGGCTGGAAGCCCTGGCGCACCCATTCTCTCTCTCTCCCTCTATCTGTCTTTCTCTCTGTGTCTGTTGCTCTCAAATAAATTAAAAATGAACAAAAAAATATTTAAAAACTTGGATTTCCAGGGCTGGGCGTGGTGGCACACACCTTTAATCCCAGCACTTGGGAGACAGAGGTAGGAGGACTGCCATGAGTTTGAGGCCATCCTAAGACTAGTGAATTCCAGGTCAGCCTTTGTCTAGAGCAAGACCCTACCTCAAAAAAAAAAAAAAAAAAAAAAAAAAAAAGAAAACCCAGACACTTGGATTTCCAGCTGCCTGGCTGCAAGAGGTGTCACTAGGGGTGGTTCTGATTCCAATCTAAAGGTCTGCAGAGAAGTCTGAGCTCTGGCTGGGTCCCTGCTATTTGCTGCCTGTGCATGCCTGCCTGTGGCGCTGGCTGTTTGGTGTGTCTCTCTACTAGGATTTTATGAGTGGGAGCCAGCTTCTTCTGCCATTGATAGAACCTCCCCTTGGATCTGTAAGCTTGAAATAAATCCCTTCCTTCCATAGACTGTGTCTGTTTGGAAGTTCATCCCAGCAATATGGAGCTGACTAAAGCACCTAGTAATTACCCTCAGGGCAGCCTTGATGTTGGGGAGGCCCTCTGAGGGCCATGCTACTTCAGACGCAGGCCGGTATACTGTACACAGACTTCCTGGGGTCATCTTATCCCCATAATCCCTAGGGAGCCCTTCTTGAAATTCTTAAGCATACAGCCCAACACAGTTGGTTTAGGGGTGCCTCCTTCCAGTATGAAGTGTTTTTCCAAGGTGCTAAAGGACCTGACCATGTTCTAAAATGGGGTCTCATCCCAGAGACCTGACTCGGGTGGGATTTCTTGTACCTGAGGTAGCATAGGTGGTGCCACTCTTCAAAGCTGTGCAATTCCCCAAAGACCCCCTCCCTAAGGGACCTAAGGCACCACTCACATAAAGGGTTTTTACGCTTAGGACTTCAAAATAAGGAAAGGGGGGGAGGGGCTGGGGACATGGCTTTGCGGTTCAGGAGCTCGCCTGCAAAGCCCAAGGATCCACGTTTGACTCTCAGATCCCGTGTCAGCAAGCCAGACGCACAAAGGTGAGGCAAGCCCAAGGTCGCACATGCCCACTGGGTGGTGCAAGCGTCTAAAGTTCAATAGCAGTAGCTGAGGCCCTGGTGCGTCAAGTCTCTCTCAAAAAGAAAATGAGGAAAGGGGTCCCTTTCTAATTGGCACACAGTAGGTCTAATCCCTAGAGGTCAGCTGGTGAACAGAGGCACAGAGAGGAAAGGAACGGAGTAGTCCTAAGCAGCTACCCCAACCCTGCACCCGCACTTCCATGCTCTTCTGGGAATACCCAAGCAGCCAGTCTGGGAAAACTGGCCAATGAGTGCCATGGTGGCAGAGGAGGGCAGCCTCCAACTCCAGGCTGAGCCGCTATTGGAGGGGATGGCCAGATAGCCAGTCTGCAGGCCGTTTCCCAGGGATAGGAGTTTCATGAGGAAGACAAAGGAGACACTGTCTGGGCGCTGTGCCCAGGCAGCAGAGGAGCTGTATAGTCTCAGGAGTTAAGAGTAAATCCAAGACAACCAGGAAGAAATCTCTTCCCCAACACCACGGACAAAGAGGTTCTCTGGCACAGTGTGGGAAAGCCTGTCTTCTGCCTCTCCCAGAGTGTCTTCCTCAATACAAACAGGGGAAGGGAGCCTCACCCAGCAGAGACCATTCCCATGCTGGCCTGGCCGCTCCCCTCACAGGGATTTAAGTTTCTTGGCTACGATGAACCCATATAGAACCCGAGTCTGGTCACACTCCAATTAAGAAGGAGAGGTACTGTTACGGCTTACAAGACTTCACCCAACTACAGGCTGGGGCCCCCCCCAGACTCTGAAGCTTTTGGTCATTGAGCAACACAACCATGTCTGAAGCGCAAGCTAATCAGGTTGCACCTTCCCTCAGAGGCTATTGTTCTAATGCACGGCTGCCTCCCCTTCTTGCAGATGGAAAGAGGCCAGAGCCTCTCCATCTCCACATACTTATGGGCTCCGGGTATGGCACCCAGTGGGTGGGCATCACCTCCCTCTTCCAACTAGTGGAGCAGACACTTGACCTGATCTGACCTGGACCCTTGGTCTTACCAAATCCTGTAGCACTGTCCTGAGGAGTTGGTCCACCAATGACCTGAGTCTGGCTGTGTGCATCCCTTTGGGGCAACAGAGTTCTGGTGTGAAGGAGGACCTGAACAAGATGGTAGGTGGTGCCCCTCATTCAGTGCCAGCCAGAGTTCCCTCCACTCTATAGAGGACCCTCACTGGTCTCTGTCTTCAATGGGCCTGATGGATTGGCCAATCTCACTGGGGCCTCCAGAAATGTTGGAAAAACTCAGATTGAGATAGCAAGAATAACCAAGCACCACTCAGGCTGGAAAACTCAGATTTATTATGTGTCAGCTGAGGACAATAATTAAAAAAACAAACAAACATGTTCTTCCAGGCGTGGTGGTGCGAGTCTTTAATCCCAGTACTCAGGAGGCATAGGATTGCTGTGAGTTTGAGGCCACCCTGAGACTATATAGTGAATTCAAGGTCAGCCTGGGTTAGAGTTAGACCATACTTGGAAAAATAAAACAAACAAACAAACAAACAAACAAAAACTCCCAAGTTCCTTCAGCACTCTGGTGAGTTTGAGCTTGTATAGGCCATTAGGTGGGCAGTTTGACATCGTCTTGAATTCTTGATATTATTGGTGGGCTATGAGTTTCTAATTGCATTATGACTTTGGAGCCTAACCAGAAAATTCCTTAGTGACAAGCAAGTTTGAACAAGCAGAAAGAGCAAAACAGAAGAAGTCTGCTTGTTCAGGGGAGTTTTGCCCATGGTCTGGTTTTTGTAAGATACCTTGACTGTAGGACAGGAACTTGGCAGCTGGGCAGGACCCAGCTCTGCCAGGGCATGACAAGATCGGGCTTCACATTCCTCTCAGCACAGACTGTGAGGCATTTGTACAGCATCATTTATCTCAGAATAGGATTTTCTTTGGAAGAGGAACTTTAGAAAAGAGGGCCTTTAGAATAGTGTAAAGTTTCCACTGAGAGAGGAGTAAGGACAGATGAGAGAGAGAGAGAGAAAACACCAGGACTTACTGCCAGTGCAAATGCGTTCTAGACTTACCTGCTTCATGTGTCTAGTTTTTTTTGTTGTTGTTGTTGATTTTTATTTATTTATTTGAGAGTGACAGAGAGAAGGAGGCAGATATATATATATATATATATATATATATATATATATATATATATATATATATAGAGAGAGAGAGAGAGAGAGAGAGAGAGAGAAAGAGAATGGGCGCACCAGGGCTTCCAGCCACTGCAAACGAACCCCAGACACATGTGCCCCTTTGTGCATCTGGCTAACGTGGGTCCTGGGGAACTGAGCCTCGAACTGGGGTCCTTAGCCTTCACAGGCAAGCGCTTAATTGCTAAGCCATTTCTCCAGCCCCTCATGTGTCTAGTTTTATGTGGGTATTGGAGAATTGAACCTGGGCCATCAGCCTTTACAAGCAAGCACCTTTAACTGCTGAGCCATTTCCCCAGTCCCCTCCATTTCTTCAATGTTTTTATTTAGTTGTGTGTGGAGGGGAGGGCATAGTGGAGCCTCCTGCCATTACAAACAAGCACCAGATGTCTGTGCTGCTATTTGCACCTGGCCTATCTGGGTGGAAGGTTTTGTAAGCAAGTATTGTTAGCCACAGAGCCGTCTCCCAGTTCCATATTAACTCTTTTTCTTTTTCTTTTTTTTGGTTTTACAGGTAGTGTCTCATGAGCCCAGGCTGACCTGGAATTCACTATGTAGTCTCAGGGCAGCCTCGAACTCATGGCGATCCTCCTACCTCTGCCTCCTGAATGCTGGGATTAAAGGCATGCACCACCATGTCTGGCTTTTTTTTCCACATTTTTACTTCATATTAATTCTTCTTATCTAAATTATGCAAAAAAATAAATCTTTAATAATAATAATATTCATGGTATCTTATAAATTGAGAGTTGATATTAAATATTTAAGGTGTCCTATAGCACAGCTAAGTAAGATGTAAAAATTAAGTAAAAATCTATTCTACTTCTACTGACTTCTACAAGAGTTCCATTTTCCTTTCTGATCATCACAGCTAATAGGTTTGACATGATCCAAGAGTTTTCTTCCTTAGTGGCTGTTGCAGTCAGGCTCACATTGCTGCCAGAAATCACCCAACCAAGAGCAGCTTGTGGGGAAAAAAGGGGGGGAATTATTTTGGCTTATACACTCAAGGGGGAGCTCCATGATGTCAGGGGAAAAGAATGGCATGATCAGAGGGTGGACATCACCTCCTGGGCAGCATGAGATGGACAATAGCAACAGGAGAATGTGCCAAACACTAGCAAGGGGAAATTGGCTATAAAACCCATAAGCCTGCCCCCAACAATACACTGCTTCCAGGAAGCATTAATCCCTGAACTTCCATCACCTAGGAATTTAGCATTCAGGACACCTAAATTTATGGAAGATGGGGGAAGGAGGACACCTGAATCAAACCACCACATTCCACCCCTGTCCCCATAAACTGATAACCATCCATAATATAAAATGCAATGCATTCACTCATCTTTAAAAGCCTCATAGTTCTTTTCAATCCCGATGATGTTTAAACATCGCCATAATCCAAGGTCTTTTAACTGAGCCATAATACCAAAAAAGTTCCCCCCCAAACCACAATGGCACAGAGTAAACATTCACACTGCAAAAAATGGCATTGGTCATAGCCAAGAAATATTCAACCAATTCAAGATTTAAAACAACTAGGGCAAACATCAAACTCTGTACCTTCAAGTCCAACAACTTTAGCCAGTGACAGATCTCCAAGTCCGATAATTCTAACCAGCAGCACATCTCTGGAGTTCCAATTCAGCCCCTCCAACTAGGCTACTCACAGTCCTGAAAAATGTCATATGGAGACTGCAGCTCTCTTTTATAGCTATCTTGTGGTCCTGGCATCCCCACTGGGTCTCCACTGCAACCCATGGTCCATCCTCATGGCTCCATCAGGTCTCCATGTAGGCATGCAGCAAACCTGCTTCACACTGCCCATGGCCATTTCCAAAACACAAGACTGTGTTGCAAATTCAATGACCCTCTCTTTCTTGCATTTCTATACTCCATAACACCAGGTAGGGTGCCAGTTTGTTAATCCAGGGGAGGATAAAGCAGACTTTGAAGAACAGGACACTCCTGCAGCATTCAGGAAGCTTCTGAAGACTGCATTATTTCTATTGTTTTAATGCAGGTCAGATGGCCCAATCTCAATGATTGTAATCTCTCATACAATTGCAGCTGAACAGGCAGCAGTTTGGGCCCAAAGACGTCATTTTTCTGTGTCATATCCCTCTGCATACACCACACACCAGTCTGTTTCTACACAAAGCAACCTGGCACAAGTTCTCAGGACACAGGCATAACAACAAGGCTCTCACACAAACTGCTTCTAGCCCAGAAGAGGCAAAGCTCTTTTTTATCCTCATAAGCCAAACCTCACAGTCTATAGTTCTTACTGCATTCAGGTCTTTCAATGCTGACCAGAGTTGAAAGAGTAGTCCATCTAGCTGCACTTACAGCACCACAAGGTGTCTTCTAGCTCAAGATTTCAAATTCATCCACATTCCTCTTGAACATCAGCTCCAAAGGGCCAAAGCAACACAGTCAGGTTTTAAGCAGCAATGATACCACTCTCGGTACCAACTTTACTGTTGAAGTCAGGCTTGCATTGCTGGCAAAAATCATCTGACTAAGAGTAGCTAGTGGGAAAACAAAAAGGTTTATTTTGGCTTACAGACTCAATGGGAAGCTCAGTGATGACAGGGGGAAACAATGGCATGAGCAGAGGGTGGACATCACCTTCTGGGAAACAGCAGATGGACAACAGCAACAGGAGAGTGTGCCAAACACTGGCAAGGGGAAACTGGCCATAACACCCATAAGCCTTCCCACCAACAATACACTGCCTCCAGGAGCCGTTAATTCCCAAATCTCTATCAGCCAGAAACCTAGCATTGAAGACACCTAAGTTTATGTGGGACACCTGAATAAAACCACCACAATGGCTTTATCAACAAATTCTCCCTCTTTATAAAATGGCATTACATAGGGCAAGGCATATGCTGAAGGCTATTGCTCTATATAGTGTAAAATCATCCAGGGCAGGGCTCAGTCTACTCTCTACAGAATCCCTTATAAACAATGGACTTCTAGGGATAATGCTGTCGACATAAGATTGTAACTCTGGTGGGAGATATTGGTAATGGCAAAGTCTGTGCGCATGACAGGGTGTTATATAGGAAATCTGTGTAATCTATTAAGCTTTATAATGTATACAAAACTGAAGGGGGGCAATAGGAGGACTGGTCACAAAGGGCCTTTGCTTCCATCCAAGTCATTTCAATATCAGTATATCAGAGCCAGGCATAACATGGCTTTTGCTGATAGCTTCCTTTGGTGCGAATGGAAAGACTGATAATATGCTTTTTTAAAAAAATATTTTTTGGGCTGGAGAGATGGCTTAGTGGTTAAGCATTTGCCTATGAAGCCTAAGGACCCTGGTTCGAGGCTCGATTCCCCAGGACCCACATAAGCCAGATGCACAAGGTGGTGTATGCGTCTAGATTGGCGCACCCATTCTCTCTCTATCTGCCTCTTTCTCTCTGTGTCTGTCTGTCGCTATCAAATAAATAAAATAAACAAAAATATTTTTAAAAATATATTTTTTTGTCATTTTTCTTTCTTTCTTTGAGAGTGACAGAGAGAAAGGGAGAGAAAAAGACAGATAGAGAGAGAATGGGCGCGCCAGGGCTTCCAACCACTGCAAACAAACTCCAGATGCGTGCGCCCCCTTGTGCATCTGGCTAACGTGGGTCCTGGGGAATCGAGCCTCCAACTGGAGTCCTTAGGCTTCACAGGCAAGCGCTTAACCGCTAAGCCATCTCTCCAGCCCGATAATATGCTTTAATATAAACAGCAAAGAACAAAATTTGGTCACAGTTACTAACCTCCTTTGACATAGATAATAAAAACAAACATTTCTTGGGGCTGGAGAGATGGCTCAGCAGTTAAGACGTTTGTCTGGAAAGCCTAACAACCCCAGTTGGATTCCACAGTACCCATGCAAAACCAGATGCACAAAGTGACACATGCATCTAGAATTTGCAGTGGCTAGATGCCGTCTTCTCAACTGTTTAAGCAAAGAAGGTAACTCACGGCTTCACCTCCTTTTGTGCTTACTTGGAAATTTTAGTTATGGTGTTGAACAGGCATGGATTAATAGAGATGAGCTTATTTAAGAAAAATTCACAAACTGACTTTCACATAATTTTCCTTTATTTTATCAAAATGTATAGCTGAAAAAGAGATTTTTCTTGGGAGTATGTTGTCATAGCATTAAAGAGATTTCCCTTCATTTAAACTATAGTGCTATTTCATGTTGATCTGCATATTTTCCATATATTTGTCATGACAGTGTTTGCATCCTGTTTGGTGTCTGAGCAAATAAACTTCCCCTTTTAAACAAACAACAACAACAACAACAAAAACTTAAGGATTTTATGTACAAAACCTTGTCTGTAGCAAGTGTGTGGAAGGACGTATTCTTAGACCTTAGACTACACTAAGCAAAAATAGGTGCGGTGGGACTGCGGAGATGGTTTAGCGGTAGGGGCGCTTGCCTACAAAGTCAAAACACCCAGGTTAAATTCCCCAGAACTCATGTAAGCCAGATGCACAAGATGGCACATGCATCTGGAGTTTGCAGTGGCTGGTGGCCCTGGTGTGCCCATTCTATCTGATCTGTCTCTCTCTCAAATAAATAAAAAGTTGTTTTTTTTTAAAAAAGAAATATTTCTCACTAATAACCTTAAAATGTAAATAGTCTCAAATTGCCAGAATTAGTAAGAATAGATAAATAAGGTCACTACAAATTTTAAAGAGAACCAATCATCCACAACATATAGCACTTGAAAATATATATGTAGTGCATTTTGGGGTTCTCAATTTCATAAAAAATACGAATTAACATAAGACGTCATATCATCTCAGCACTCAGGAGGTAGGGGTAGGAGGATCACTGTAAGTTTGAAGCCAGCCTGGAATTACAGAGTGAGTTCCAGTCTGGGCCATAGAAAGAGCCTACTTTGAAAAAAAAATAAAAAGGTTATATCAGTCTTGATACAGTTGCTTTAAAAAATGTTTACTTCTTATCACTTGTGTATTTGTGTGTGTGTTGGGGGGGGCGGGTACAAGCTTCTTGCTGCTGCAAATGCACACCAGGTGTATGCACCATTTTGTGTCTAGCTTTACATGGGTGCTATGGAATCAAACTTTGGCGTGAAAGCTTTGCAAGCAAGTGCCTTTAAACACTGAGCTATCTTCCCAGCCTTGAATCCTGATACAATTATGGTGGGGAATTTTAATATCGCCTTCTTACCTTTAGATCGGTCAAATGAAAAGTCAACAATGAAATCTCTGAGTCAAACTATACTATGGATCAAATTAACTTAACAGGTATCTACACAAAAATATTCTGTCCAACAGAAACAGAATATAGATCTTTTCCCCAGCCTATGAAATCTTATCTAAAATAGACCACATTCTAGATTATAAATCAAATCAGTAAATACAGAAGAACTCAAATAATCTTTTGTGTTTTATTAGAACATAATACAATAAAACTAGAAATCTTCAGCAAAAAAAAACCCTTCAGAAACTATAACAAATATATGGAGAGGGAGAGAGAGAGACTAAATAATACACTTTATTTATTTATTTATTTATTTACAGTCTGGAGAGATGGCTTAGCAGTTAAATCACTTGCCTGCAAAGTCAAGGACCCAGGTTCAATTCCAGAGGACCCACACAAGCCAGATATACAAGGTGACACATGCATCTGGAATTTACTTGCAGCAGCTGGAGGCCATGGAATGCCCATTCTCTCTTTCTATCTGTCTCTTTTTATTTTATTTGTTTTTATGAAGTAGAGTCTCACTCTAGACCAGATTGACCTGGAATTCACTATGTAGTCTCAAGTCAACCTCAAACTCATAGCCATCTGTGGTGGTTTGATTCATGTGTCCTCCACAAACTTAGGTGTTCTGGATGCTAGGTTCCCCAGCTGATGGGAACCGGAAAGTAGAGCCTCCTGCAGGCGGTGTATTATTGGGGTGGCCTTATGGGTGTTATAGCACGTTTCCCCTTGCCAGTGTTTGGCACACTCTCTTGTTCCTGTTGTCCACCTTATGTGGGCAAGGGGGTGATGTCTACCCTCTGATCATGCCATCATTTCCCCCTGCCATCATGAAGCTTCCCCTTGAGCCTCTAAGCCAAAATAAACCTCTTTTTCCCACAAGCTGCTCTTGGCTGGGTGTTTTCTACAAGCGATGCAAACCTGACTGCAACACCATCCTCTTACCTCTGTCTCCCAAGTGCTGGGATTAATGGTATGCACCACCATGCCTGGCTTCTTTCTCTCTCTCTTTCTTTCTTCAATAAATAATGAAAATAAATATTTTTTAAATTTTTTACCTTTTTAAAAATTTATTTGAGAGAGAGGCAGAGAGAGAATGGGTGTGCTAGGACCTTTAGCCACTGCAAATGAACTCCAGATGCATGTGCCACCTTGTGCATCTGGCTTATGTGGGTACTGAGGAATTGAACCTGGATCCTTAAGCTTTTGTAGGCAAGCGCCTTAACTGCTAAGCCATCTCTCCAGCTCCTACTTTTTTTTTTTTTGGTAAGAATCTCCCTGGTGCATGCCTTTAATCCCAGCATGTGGGAGGCAGAGGTAAGGATATCAGAGAGGCCACCGTTAGATTACATAGTGAATTCCAGGGCAGCCTGAGCTAGCTAGCGGTCTTACTTTGAACCCTGACCTCCCCCTCCCACAAAAAAAAAGAAGAGAGTCTTACTCTATCCTAGGCTGATCTGGAACTCACTCAGTAGGCTGAGCTGTATTCAGACTCTTAGTGATCCTCCTATCTCAGCCTCCTGAGTGGTGGGATTAAAGGCATGAACCACCAAACCTGGCTAATAGGGTCTTTTTATTATTATTATTATTATTTTTATTTTTATTTTTAATGAATGTACAAATGACTCTTTTTTTTCTTTTCTTTAACATTTTTATTTCTATTTATTTATTTGAGAGGGAGGGAGGAAGAGATAGAGATAGAGATAGAGATAGAGATAGAGATAGAGAGAGAGAGAGAGAGAGAGAGAGAGAGAGAAAATGGGTGCACCAGAGCTTCTAGCTACCACAAATAAATGAACTCCAGACACATGTGCCACCTTGGGTCCTGAGGAATTGAACCTGGGTCCTTTGGCTTTGCAGACAAGCACCTTAACTGTTAAGCCATTTCTCCAGCATGCCCCCCACCAATTTTTTTTTGTGGGGGGGCTTTTTTGTTTTGTTTTGTTTTTGTGAGGTAGGGTCTCACTCTAGCTCAGGTTGACCTGGAATTCACTGTGTAGTCTCAGGGTGGCCTTGAACTCATGGTGATCCTCCTACCTCTGCCTCCCGAGTGCTGGGATTAAAGGTGTTTGCCATGCTGACAGAGAGAGAATGGGTTCATCAGGGCCTCCAGCCACTCCAAACGAACTCCAGATGCATGAGCCACTTTGTGCATCTGACTTATGTGGATCCTGGTAAATTGAACCTGAGTCCTTTAGTTTTGCAGACAAGCACATTAACCACTACACAATCTCTCCAGCTGCCCTCCCCACCTCTTTTTTTGAGGTAGGGTCTCGCTGTAGCCCAGGCTGACCTGGAATTCACTATGTAGTGACTTTGAACTCACAATGATCTTCCTGTCTCTGTCTCCTGAGTGCTGAAATTAAAGATGTGGGCCCAGCAATAGTACACTCTTTAATAACCAGTGAATCATTCAAGAAATTAGGAAGAGAACTGAAAAGTTCTTAGAATCAAATGAAAATAAAATTGCAACTTACAAGAACCTTCAGGATGCAGCTAAGGCAATTTTAAGATGAGCATTTATAAGTGCTTATATTAAACAAGCAAGCAAACAAAACAACAAATATAACAAAGAGCTGCCTTTAATTACAGAATTCCAAAGGCTTTAGGTGGGAGGTCACCCTCAGTTCAAGACCAGCCTGAGGCTTCAGGAAGAATTCCCCTTCATCCTTGGCTCAAGTGAGACCCCACCTAGAAGAAGAAGAAGGAGGTGAAGGAAGGAGAAGGAGGAAGAGGAAGAGAAAAACCCAGAAAGATCTCATTAACCTAACAATACATTTCATGGCCTGAGAAAATCAGGAACAATCCAAATGTGCAAGGAGTAGATAACAAGACACAGTAAAGCTCTAGACAGAAGTTATGAATTGAGATTAAAAGAACACAGAATGAGGGCTGAAGAGATAGCAGTTAAGGTGCTTGCCTACAAAGCCAAAGGACCCAGGTTTGATTCCCCAGGACCCACATAAGCCAGATGTACAAGGTGGCGCATGTGTTTGCAGTAGCTACAGGCCCTGGCGACACCATTCTCTCTCTCTTGCTCGCTGGCTTTCTCTCTCAAATAAAGAATAAAAATATTTGAAAAAAAGAACACAGACTGAATCAAACAAAGAGTTGGTTCTTTGAAGATATACAGAAGATTGACAAACAACTAGCAAAACTAACCAAAGAAAGATAATGAAGATTCAAACTACTAAAATTATATATGAGGGGCTGGAGAGATGGCTTAGCAGTTAAGCGCTTGCCTGTGAAGCCTAAGGACCTTGGTTCAAGGCTCCATTCCCCAGGACCCACATTAGCAAGATACACAAGGGGGCGCATGTGTCTGGAGTTCGTTTACAGTGGCTGGAGGCCCTGGCGTGCCCATTCTCTCTCTCTCTCTATCTGCCTCTTTCTCTCTCTGTCTGTTGTTCGCAAATAAATAAATAAACAAAAAAAATAAACAAAATTATAGATGAAAATGTGGGATATTACTGAGAATCATTAGTGAATACTTTAAAATGTTATATTCTGGGCTGAAGAGATGGCTTAGCAGTTAAGTCACTTGCCTGAAAAGCCTAAGGACCCAGGTTCAATTTCCCAGTACCCACGTAAGACAGATGCACAAGGTGGTGCATGCGTCTGGAGTTCGTTTGCAGTGTATAGAGGCCATGGAGTGCCAATTCCCTTTTGCTCTATCTGCCTCTCTCTCTCTCTCTTAAATAAATAAATAACATATTTTTTAAAAAAAACAACATTATATTCCCCAAACCTGGAAAATTTGGAAGAAACATACAAATCCTAGACATGTGATCTATCAAAATCAAATCAAAGGCTGGAGGGATGGCTCAGCAGTTAAAGGCACTTGTTTTCAAAACTAAACCAACAACATACAAATAACTTAAATGGGTCCATAATAATCAACATAATTGAAGCAGCAATACAAATTCTCCCAATGAAGGAAAACCCAGGGCCACGTGGACTCACTGCTGACTTCTACCAAACCTTTAAAGAACACCTAACGCCAGTACTCTTCAACTGATCAATAAAATAGAAAGGGGACACCACTGATTGGAGATTGGAGTCCTGTGAGGGATTAGATCTCCATAGAGATGCAGGAGACCCCCAGGTCCTGAACCTCAACTTTTCGTCCAAGCTCTCAAAGAATTGAAAACATGGACTCAGAGAAGGCTAACGTATTAAGAGAAGAGCATAAACCAAGCAGGCAGGCCTCTAGTCAAAGGCAGATGGGGTAATCTCTCTCTTGGAGGGGAAATTCCCTCTCTCTCTCTCTCTCTCTCTCTCTCTCTCTCTCTTCTGGGATGAAGCCTCTGGGGAAGGGAAGAAAGAAGGGGAAGTGAACAAAATGGCAGAAGGGGAGAAGAGGATGCCTTAAGCCCATTTCTATGAACCAGACATCTAATTACAGCAAGTCTCACTATCAGGCTCGGGTGGTGTGTAAGAAGGGACCAAATTGGCTGGTGGGCCCAAGAGGAACACCGATTCAGGAAGGGCCCACCCATGGGGGCTAAGCCTTCCAAACAGGAGGAAACAGGAGGCTGTTGCTGTTGCTGAGGAGGGTTAGGAGGTAGTTTTCTGCCACCTTGGATGAGAGTGTGGCAGACACAAGTTTTCGTCCTCGCCAGGCAAGCAAGGTGGCATCTGTGATTCTGTGAGCCAGTCCCTAGCTAACTACCTAGCAGGAAAAAGCTACTTTGTTCCTCATCTATATCACTACCAAATTCATGCTGGGTGCCAGCATTGCCCTGATACCTAAGGACTGCACAGGATGCAACAAAGAACGCTTTTGAACAATTTCCCTGGTGAACATAGATGTGAAAATTCTCAGTAAACTTCTTACAAACCAAATTAAAGAGCAGATTAAGAAGATCACAAACCATGTCAAAATTGGGTTCATTCCCAGACTGTGAAGTTAGTTCAATATATGCAAACCAATAATTGTAATTCCACACGGAAAGAGACTGAAGGACTGAGATCTCACGAGCATCTCAATTAGTGACAGACAAGGAGTTTGACAAAGTCCAACACAGGCTCATGATAATAGTCCTGAACAAACCAATAATAGGAAGAACATATCTCTATATAATAAAGCCTAGGACTTATAGAGTGAGTTCCAGGCCAGCCTGGGCTAGAGTGAGACTCTATTTGGAAAAACAAATCAAATAAGCAAACAAGACAAGACAAAGCAACAACAACAACAAAACAAAACACTAACATATAGGCAAGGATTTTTTAAAATTAAAATTTAATTTACTTATTTAAGAGAGACAGGGCTGGAGAGATGGCTTAGTGGCTAAGCACTTGCCTGTGAAGCCTAAGGACCCTTGTTCAAGGCTTGATTCCCCAGGACCCGTGTTAGCCAGATGCACAAGGGGGCGCATGCATCTGGAGTTCGATTGCAGTGGCTGGAGGCCCTGGCGCGCCCATTCTCTCTCTCTCTCTCTCTCTCTCTCTGCCTCTTTCACTCTCTGTCACTCTCAAATAAATAAAAAGAGAGAGAGAGAGAAAATGGGTGTGCCAGGGCCTCCAGTCCCTGCAAACAAATTTCAGACACATGGACCACCTTGTGCATCTGGCTTATGTGTGTCCTGAGGAATCGAACCTGGGTCCTTTGGCTTTGCAGGGAAGTGCTTTAAGTGCTAAGCCATCTCTCCAGCCCCTAGGGAAAGATTTTTTTTTTTTTTGCAAAGGATTCTAAAAGTACTGAAAATAATTTCAACATAGCTAGGCATGGTGGCTTACACCTTTACCTTTATTCCCAGCACTTGCAAGGCTAAAGTAGGAGGGTCACCATGAGTTCAAAGCCAGCCTCGGCTACAGAATGTGTTCCAGGTCAGCCTGGACTAGAGTGAGACCCTGCCTCCAAACCTCTCCCTCCCCACATACACAAAGAAAAACAAAACAGGAAACCAGATGAAGGGGAGGAAGGGGAGAAGAAGGTTTGTGGAGGCGAGGAACAAATGAGACCAAATATCATGACACATGTATAAAGAGAAGGATGTCATGCTATGATGAAACCCGTTCCCTTGCATGCAAGCCTAAAAAGTACTAAATAAAAATATATAAACTGGGCTGGAGAGATGGCTTAGCGATTAAGCACTTGCCTGTGAAGCCTAAGGACCCCAGTTCGAGGCTCGGTTCCCCAGGTCCCACATTAGCCAGATGCACAAGGGGGCGCACGTGTCTGGAGTTCGTTTGCAGAGGCTGGAAGCCCTGGCGCGCCCATTCTCTCTCTCTCCCTCTATCTGTCTTTCTCTCTGTGTCTGTCGCTCTCAAATAAATAAATAAATAAAAATGAACCAAAAAATATTTTGAAAAAATATATATATAAACTAAAGAACAAAGAGAGCTGGAGAGATTGCTCAGTGGTTAAGATGTTTTCCTGTAAAGCCTAAGGACCCAGGTTTGATTCCACAGTACCCACATCAAGCCAGATGCACAAAGTGGTGCTTGTGTCTGGCCAGACTCAGCTGTTAAAGTGGGACCTGGAGATTTGAACTCAGGCAGCCTCAGTCCTCCCAGGTCCTCATGCTTATACAGGAAGTCCACTTAACTGCTGAGCCATCTCTCCAGCCCCTGCAGTTTGGTTTTAGTTTGTTATTTGGAAACACTGACTTGGTATCTCACCCGGGTTCACCTGGAAGCAGGTATGTAGGCCAGGGTGGCATCGGACTGTTGTGATCCTCCTACCTTTGCTTCCAGAGTACTAAGATTATAGGCATGAGCTACTATGCCCAGACCTAATCTGTTTGAGGTTACAACTTTTACATGATAAGAGAAAAATACTTCATAGGGACAAGATACCACACCCAAAGAAATGACCAGTCTTTCATACCATTCAGGCAACAAAAGATAAGTTTATTTATTTATTAACTTATTTACTTTTAAATATTTGTATTTACTTATTTGCAAGGAGGGAGAGAAAGAAAGAGAGAGAATGGGCACACTGCAAACAAACTCCAGATGCATGTGTCACTTTGTACATCTGGCTTAACAGGGGCATTAGGGAATCAAACCTAGTAGCTAGGCTTTTACAGGCCATGCCTTAACTGCTGGGCCATCTCATCAGCTCTATTTACTTGTTTTTCTTTTTTCTTTTTTTTTTAAATTATTTATTTATTTATTTGAGAGCAACAGACACAGAGAGAAAGAGAGATAGAGGGAGAGAGAGAGAGTGGGTGCGCCAGGGCTTCCAGCCTCTGCAAACGAACTCCAGACGTGTGTGCCCCCTTGTGCATCTGGCTAACGTGGGACCTGGGGAACCGATCCTCAAACCAGGGTCCTTAGGCTTCACAGGCAAGCACTTAACCGCTAAGCCATCTCTCCAGCCCCTTGTTTTTTCTTTTTCCTTTCCTTTCCTTTTCTTTTTTTCAAGGCTGGTTCTCCCTCTACCCAGGCTGACCTGGCACTCATAGCGATCCTCCTAGTTCTTTCTCTCTAGTGCTAGCATTAAAGGTGTGTATCACCACGTCCACCTAAATTTATATTTATTACCGGGCCTGGTGGCACACACCTTTAATCCCAGTACTCGGGAGGCAGAGGTAGGAGAATTGCCATGAGTTCAAGACCACCCTGAGTGAATTCCAGGTCAGCCTGAACTGGAGTGAGACCCTACCTCAAAAAAACAAAAAACAAAAACAAAAAAATAATAATAAAATAAATAAATTTCTATCTATCTATCTATAAGAGGGACAGTGATTTTTAAAAAAAAAAGCAGACAGAAAGACAGTGAGTATGGGAATGCCAGGGTCTCCTGCCACTGAAAAGAAACTTTAGATGCATGTGCCATTTTGTGCATCTGACATTATGTGATCACTGGGGAATTGAACCTGGGTTGTCAGACTTTGCAAGCAAGCACCTTTAACTGTGGAGCCATCTCTCCAGCCCCCACAGTAAACTTAGTGAGATGTAACAAGATGAAGCAAATAGCTATTGAGCCAGATGTGACAAATTATGGGAAAACAAATATATGGGAGAGAGTGTCGAATCCTAACCACTAAACCACCAGGGAGCATCTGAGAAAATAAATACATGGGCAAATTTTAGGAGACAAGGGCTGGTTGGTAAGTTTTATTTGTGTAGATTATTCCTTAGCACTGTCTCGTCTTGAGCGATACGGTTGTTATTCCCTTCCTGAAGGAGAAGTGTGCTTTGGGGGGGGGGGCGGGGGTGCCATTCACAAGGGAACTATGATCTGCTTCCTGGCAGATGGGATGGCAGAGAGTTCCTTCTGTGTCTGCTTTTCCTTAATTGCCTTTAGCTCAAAATAACCTTTATTCTAGAATGGTACGTTTTGGGGTGCCATATTGTGATCCCAATGTATCTGAAGGTAAAATTGAATTTTGTTCTAAAAGCATCCAGTAGGGAAGGTAGAATAAATAGGATACATGTGAATAAGCTTGGTTACTAGCTAGCCAGGCATGGTGGTGCACACCTTTAATCCCAGCACTCAGGAGGCTAAGGTAGGAGGATCGCTGTGAGTTCGAGGCCAGCCTGGGACTACAGAGTGAGTTCTAGCTCAGCCTGGGCGAGGGTGGGACCCCACCTTGAAAATAAACAAACAAAAAAATAGTTATGTGTTACATTCTTTGAAGCCAGGTAATAGTTCTAGGGTCATTATTATATCATTCTTTGCAAGTTTGTACAAATAGGTATCACAATATTGTTGGGGAGAGGCTGGGAAGAAGATTCAGGTTCAATTCTCTAGCCATCCATGTCAAGCTGGATAGGAATTCTCTTACAGTGACAACAGACCCTTTTGCACGCGCGCGCGCACACACACACACACACACACACACACAATTAAATTTTAAAATTTGCTGCTGAGGATGTGGCTGTAGCTCAGTTGGCAGAATGCCTGTCTAGCTAACATGAAGCTCTGTTTGATCCCCATCTCCAGAGCACTAGGTGTGGCCTGGCACATGCATTGATTCCCAAGACCCAGGAGGAAGAGGTGAGAAGATCAAAAGTACAAGGCCAGCTGGGTGTGGCGGCGCACACTTTTAATACCAGCACTTGGGACGCAGAGGCGGGAGGATCGCTGAGAGTTCGAGGCCACCCTGAGACTACATCGTGAATTCCAGGTCAGACTGGGCTAGAGTGAGACCCTACCTTGAAAAAGAAAAAAAAAATTATATATATATATATGTTGTCATCCTTGGCTATGAAAGGCCCAAGAATTCAGAAGCCCAGAAATACTATCACGCTCCAAAGGGAGCTTAAGCGGGCCCCTGCATACCTCAAACTCCAGGCTTTACTCTCTGTTGGAAGCAAATAAAGAATCCCTCTTCCATTATATCAGAGCCTGCTCCTAATATAAACCTAGGTAAAAAGGGCATGAGATAGCCCTCAAGAATGGGAAATGAGTAATGAAGTGAACCACTTATTTGGTTTCTGTAAATAGCCTGCACCATAAGCCTTAATAGCCCACACTGTAAGCCTTAGTAGCTCGCACCATAAGCTGTAGCAGCCTGCCTCAGACCTCCAAGGTCATAGGAGACTGATACCACACTCTGCTACCCCCACCCAAGGACCTGCGCAAATGCTGACCACCAAGGTCATAAGAGACTGATTGGTCCACGAGGGGCTTGAACAAATTAAACTAATTGGCTTAGAAACTATGGAGTGGCACAAACTGACTGGCTCGCACCCCGCGGGCTCCTGATATTAAAAAATGACTGGTCTAATGCACAGGCTTTGTTAGAAACCCTATAAAAACTGTCCTGTTCCTGCATTCGGGGCTCTGCAGTCCTCTACCCCTGTGAGGTGTACGACTGTGGGCCCCAGCGCGCTTGGAATAAAATCCTCTTGCAGTTTGCATCAAGACCGCTTCTCGTGAGTGATTTGGGGTGTCGCCATATCCGGGCACAGTGTGGGGTCCTCGTTTTGGGGGTCTTACAGCTACATAGTGAATTTAAGGCCAGTTGAGTTTTTTTTTTTTTTTATGGAGGGGTTATTTTTGTTGTTTTTCAGCTCTAGGGATGGAACCCAGAGATTTCTGTACACTAGGAAAGTGCTCCACTGTGACCTGCACACCCTAGTATGGTGAATGGCTTACAATGAACTCTGTGTTGCTAACCAAAATAGGTTTCCTTCTTGGTTAGTGCAAAATAGAGAAGCATACAGAGAGGCAACGCAGTGGAGAAAGTCTCCTACATGAGAGAGACAAGTGTTTCTTCTCTTTTCTATTTGTCTATTTATTTCTGAGACAGAGATATTTGAGAGACAGAGAGAAAGAGGCAGAGAGAGAATGGGTGCGCCAGGACCTCCAGCCACTGAAAACAAATTCCAGATGCGTGTGCCTCCTTGTGCATCTGGCTTTATGCAGGTCCTGGGGAATCAAACCTAGGTCCTTTGGCTTTGCAGGCAAGCACCTTAACTGCTAATCCATCTCTCCAGTCTTCTTTTATTTATTTATTTATTTTGGGAGTTTTTTCGAGGTAGGGTCTCACTCTAGTCCAGGCTGGCCTAGAATTCACTATGTAATTTCAGGGTGGATTTGAACTCACTGCGATCCTCCTACCTCTACCTGCTGATCTACCTCCCAAGTGCTGGGATTAAAGGTGTGCGCCACCACACCTGGCCCTCTTTTCTTTTTCGTTTTAATAATATTTTAACTTTACTTCTATTTATTTGAGAGAGAGAGAGAATGGGCACACCAGGTCCTTCAGCCACTGCAAACAAACTCCAGACGCGTGCGCCCCCTTGCGTATCTGGTTTACATAGGTCCTGGGCAGTTGAACCTGGGTCATTTGGCTTCACAGGCAAGCGCCTTAACTGTCAAGCAATCTCTCCAGGTCTATTCTTTTCTTCTGAGGCAGGGTCTCACAGTAGCCTAGGCTAACCTGGAAGCCATCAGAATCCTCTTCCTCAGCCTCCCCAGTGCTGAAATTAAAGACGTGTGCCACCACACTCAGATCCACTGGATTTAATTATTAAGGCACGGTTCTCTCCAAACCAAGAGCAAGATTGTTTTGTTGTTGTCTGTTTTGGATTTTTTTTTTTTTTTTTTTTTTTTTTTGGTTTTTCGAGGTAGGGTCTCACTCTGGTTCAGGCTGACCTGGAATTCACTCTGTAGTCTCAGGGTGGCCTTGAACTCCCGGCGATCCTCCTACCTCTGCCTCCCGAGTGCTGGGATTAAAGGCGTGCGCCACCACGCCCGGCTTCTGTTTTGGATTTTTAAAGATTATTTGCAAGAAGAGAGAGAAAGGGAATGAGAATGGGCACACCAGGGCTTCTTGCCACTGCAAAAGAGCATGATGTCACGTGATTAAAGACACAGTAGCTGGGCGTGGTGGTGCATGCCAAGATAGGAGGATCACTGTGAGACTACATAGCGAATTCCAGGTCAACCGGGACTAGAGTAAGACACCACCGTAAAACAAAACAAAAAAAGTGGCAGTCAGTGCCTTCAAAATATTTTTGTTTATCCCTATAGATGAGTGCTGCTTTCCGCCTCCATCTCAGAAGTTTCTTTTTTCATTGGGCAGGGGTTAATGCAGCCATGCGCGGCTGCTGAAGACCCTTTGACTAAGTGACTATTGTGTGCTCAGACCTAGACAGGACACCTGCATCACCTCCCTCGACACCGGCATCACCTCCCTCCAGGGCCAGTGGAACCTTGTGGGAGAAGGGGGGAAGCCTTGTAGAACGTTGTCTTCTGGGTACAGCATGGCTGTCAGACACACGAACTACCAGCGGCTGTGGTCTTCTGCACCAGAGTGAATCTGTCACCAGTCCACTGTGGGTAGAGGAGGGACTCAGGGGATCCTGCTGCTCCCAGAGGGGCCCTGGGCAGCTGGTCACTGCTGGGGGAAGAAGAGTCATGCTTTTCAGTGGTGTGGCTACTGGTTGACTAGCGTCCATACTTGAGGAAAAGACCCCATGAAAGTAGAGGGTTAGTTAACAAGAAGGAGCTGGGCATGGTGGCACATGCCTTTAATCCCAGCATGTGGGAGGCAGAGGTAGGAGGATCGCCATGAGTTCGAGGCCACCCTGAGACTACAGAGTGAATTCCAGGTCAGCCTGAGCTAGAGTGAGACCCTACCTCAAAAAATAAAAGGCAAAAGTAAAAGAAAATTCAAAAAGAAGAAGAAGGGATTTAGCAAGAGTAGAAGTGGATAAGAGAAGGTAGTAGGGGATAAATATGATCAAAATACATTGTCTACAAGGCTCTTACATTCTTTCTGTCACCTCTTCCACAATGGTCCCTAAGCCTTGGAGAGTATCATAGAGATGTCTCATTCCAGTCACTTCTTAGCACTTTGGTGAGTGTTGAATCACCCCAGTAGACATGACCATCTGAAAAGAGAAGCTTCTCTAATTGAAAGTAATCGGAGGGGTGGGGGGTGGCTAGAGAGATGGCTTAGCAGTTGAGGTGCTTGCTTCAGGGATCAAATACTAACTCATATTTGAAAATCGAAATAAGATTAAAACCTGAGGCTAGGGCCGGACATGGTGGCTCACATCTTTAATCCCTGCACTAGGGAGGCAGAGGTGGGAGGATTGCCAGGAGTTCGAGGCCACCCTGAGACTACAGAGTGAATTCCAAGTCAGCCAGGGGAGAAGCAAGACCCTACCTTGAAAAACAAAAATAAATAAATAACCTTGGGATGACTCAGAAGGCATCATAGTGCTGGAAAGAAGTGACCGGAGTGCTCAGTACTGTAACATCTCTATCATACCTTCCAAGGCTCAGGGTCTAATGTGGAAGAGGTGGCGGAAAGAAAGTAAGAGCCAAAGGAAGGGTAAGACTCCTTAGTGCTCCACCAGACACAAAATGGCCTGGATATCCCTGACCTCATATTGCCTGACACTACCTACACAAGACCTTCATAATAGGAGGAAAAGATCATGCCATCAAAATAAAAGAGAGGTTGATTGAGATGGGGAGGGGATATGATGGAGAATGGAGTTTCAAAGGGGGGAGGGAGGGCATTACCATGGGATATTAAAAAAATTTTTTTTTGTTCATTTTTATTTACTTATTTGAGCGTGACAGAGAGACAAAGAGGCAGATAGATAGAAAGAAAGAGAGAGAGAGAGAGAATGGGCGCGCCAGGGCCTCCAGCCACTACAAACAAACTCCAGACGCCTGCGCCCCCTTGTGCATCTGGCTAACGTGGGTCCTGGGGAACCGAGCCTCGAACCGGGCTCCATAGGCTTCACAGGCAAGCGCTTAACTGCTAAGCCATCTCTCCAGCCCTGGATATATATATATATATATATATATATATATTTTATAATCATGGAAGTTGTTAATAAAAATTTGAAATAAAAATAAATAAAATGATAAAATCAAACCTGAGGCTAAATATTGGGCTTAAAGTTTTGGCGGAACAGATCCTTTCTCGGACCCAGGTTGTTGAAATGTTTGGGGTACGAGGTAAAAAATCTGTGAGAAAGAGAAGCTGGGCTGAGGAGGACAATGTTAAACAGGGTGCAGAGCCCGAGGACTCAGAGCCACGTCCAGTGATGACTGAAAGCCGCCAGGAAGAGATCCGGCACTGGAAGTCCACAAAGGCTTCTGGCCTCACCAGTCAGGGCAGGACCTGTCCGTCCCCTCTGCGCAGAGCCCATGCAACACTGGGTGCGTGGCGGCTGCCCCTGCTTTTCCTAGAGAGAACGGACAGTGCACGCGCTCAGACCCCATTCCCTCCTCCCCTACTGCGTTTCCCGGTGCAGCTCCTGTGTCTGCGCCTCGGCTAGCCTGGGTTCGGCTTTCGGGGAGAGCTGGCGCATCTCCTGCGCCTGCGATTTCCCCAGCTGCGTGTGGTTGCTGGCAGTGACAGAGCCTGATCCGCTTCACGTTTACATGCAGCTTCTGCAGCCATCCAAGTGGTCCCAGCTCCAAATATTCTTTTCTTGTTTTTTTCTCTTTTCAATTTTTTTTATTAACAACTTCCATGGTTATAAACAATATCCCATGGTGATGTCCTCCCTCCCCCAACTCTCCCCTCTGAAGCTCCACTCTCCATCATATCCCCTCCCCCTCTCAGTCTCTCTTTTATTTGGATGTCATCATCCAAAAAAAAAAAAAAGTTTATTTTGGCTTACATACTCAAGGGAAAACTCCATGATGGCAGGGGAAAATGATGGCATTAGCAGAGGGTAGACATCACCCCCTGGCCAAAATAAGGTGGACAATAGCAAAAGGAGAGTGTGCCAAACACTGCCAAAGGGAAACTGACTATGATACCCATAAGCCATCCCCCAACAATACTCTGCCTCCAAGAAGCTTTAATTCCCAAATCTCCATAGCTGGGAACCTAGCATTCAGAACACCTAATTTTATGGGGGACACTTGAATCAAACCACCACATTCCACTCCTGGACCCCATAAACTGTTAACCATCCATGATGTAAAGTGTAATGTATTCATTCCTACTTTAAAAGTCTCCATAGTTTTTATCAATCCAAATGATGTTCAAACATCCCCAAAGTCCAAGGTCTTTTTTGAAACATTTTATTTAGTCATTATTTGAGAACGAGAGAGGGAGAGAGAGAGAGAGAGAGAGACAGTGAAAATGGATATACCAGGGCCTCCAGCCACTGCAAAGGAACTCTAGACACATGTACTACCTTGTGCATCTGGATTATGTGGGACCTGGAGAATTGAACCTGGGACTTTAGGCTTTGCAGGCATAACACCTTAACTGCAAAGCCATCTCTCCAGGCCAAAGTCTAAGATCTTTTAACTGAGCCATAATAATGAAAAAAACTCTAAAAAAATTATTAAAAAAGTTAAAAGTATCTTTTAGTTACTGTTGACACCTTTTCAGGGTGGGTTGAGGCCTTTTCCACCACTAATCAAAGAGCTTGCAGTGTAGCCCAGATAATAATTATAGAATTCATCTCTTAGTTTGGCCTCCTGTCCACACTACAGTCAGACAATAGCCCAAAATTTATATCTCCTATTTCGCAAAATGTTGCTAAGTACTTACAAATCCCCTGGAAATTCCACATCCTCTGTCACCGCCAATCCTCTGGCAAAGTTGCAAGGGCCAATGGCTCCCTCAAAGAAATCCTCACGTAGTGAGACAGCAGCTCGATAATTGGTGCTCATCCTGGTGGGACTCAGTGTAGCCGGGTCAGTTGAGGTACAACGGCTCCAGTTAAAGTTAAAATCGGACTGTCGCACATGGCCCAACAAACGGACGCAGGTCTGGGGTACTTGCAAGACTCAGTTAGCCTGCTCCACAATCAGGTCAATATCCTGGCGAAAATGGTGTCACAAAACCAACGAGGTATTGATCTCGTGTTCATGCCATACGGAGGACGATGTGTGGCCCTGTGAGAGGCGTGTTGCTTTTATGCCAACAAGGTGGGACTCATTGAAGACATGCTAGACAAGGTCAAAGAAAACCTAGAAAAACGCCAGGAGGAGTGGGAGCACAATAATTGCTTAAACAGTGGGTTGCCACTGTTAAACTTAATATATCTGAGAACCCTTGCCAACAGCATAGCAAGAATCTGGCCTTTATCTGAAACAATTTTGAGCAACAAAAATAAGGCTGGGGATGGCACCATACCTGATTGTACACTATATTACAGAGCCATAGTAACAAAAACAGCATGGTACTGGCATAAAAACAGACATGTAGATCAATGGATCAGAATAGAGGGCCCAGATGTAAGTCTGGGTAGCTATAGCCACCTGATATTCGATAAAAATGCCAAAAATACTCATTGGAGAAGAGACAGCCTTTTCAGCAAATGGTGCTGGGAAAACTGGGTATATATCTGTAGGAGGATGAAAATAGATTCTTATCTCTCTCCATGCACAAGAATTAAGTCCAAATGGTTCAAAGACCTTAATATCAGACCTGAAACTCTGAAACTGCTACAGGAAAAAATAGGGGAAACCCTTCAACATATTGGTCTTGGCAAAGACTTTGTGAATATAGCCCCAATTTCTCAGGCAATAAAACCACTGATTAACTGCTGGGTCCTCATGAAATTACAAAGCTTTTGTACAGCAAAGGACACTGTGAATAGAGCAAAGAGGCAACCTACAGAATGGGAGAAAATCTTTGTCAGCTATACATCTGATAGAGAATTAATAACTAGGACATACAAAGAACTTGAAAAATTAAACAATAAGAAATCAAACAACCCAATGAAAAAATGGGCTATGGAACTAAATAGAGAGTTCTCAAAAGAAGAAATATGGGTGGTATATAAGCATCTAAAAAAATATCCTACATCCCTAGTCATCAGGGAAATGCAGATGAAAACTACGTTGAGATTCCATCTCACTCCTGTCAGATTGGCTACCATCATGAAAACAAATGACCATAAATGCTGGCGAGGATGTGGAAAAAGAAACCCTTTTACACTGTTGGTCGGAATGCATTCTGGCCCAGCCATTGTGGAAATCAGTGTAAAGAGGTTCCTAAGATAGCTAAAAATAGATCTACCATATGACCCAGCTATAGCACTTCTAGGCATATATCCTAAGGACTCATCTCACTACCTTAGAGATACTTGCTCAACCATTTTTATTGCTGCTCAAAATAGCTGGGAAATGGAACCAGCCTAGATGTCCCTCAACTGATGAGTGGATAATGAATATGTGGTACATTTCTTCAATGGAGATCTAGTCAGCAGTAAAGAAAAATGGAGTTTTGAAATTTGCAAGAAAATGGATGGATCTGGAAAGGATTATACTAAATTAGGTAACCCAGGTCCAGAAATCCAAATGTCATATGTTCTCTCTCATATGTGGATTCTAGCTAAAAACGATTGGACTTCTGTGTGAGTAGGAAGAACACTCAGTAGCAGAGGCCAGTAAGCTAGAAAGGAGATATAAAGAGAATAGAAAGGGAGGGATGGGGGACTTAATAGAATGGTATTATATATATATAAATAGAAGAACAAATTAACGTGGGTGAAAAGGTGAAGTCAGAGGAAGAGATTGATTAAAGGAAAAGTGGAGGGAAGGCTAATTAAAATCTAAGAGGCCGGGCGTGGTGGCACATGCCTTTAATCCCAGCACTCGGGAGGCAGAGGTAGGAGGATTGCCATGGGTTTGAGGTCACACTGAGACTCCATAGTGAATTTCAGGTCAGCCTGGGCTAGAGTGAGACCCTACCTTGAAAAACAACAACAACAACAAAAATCTAAGAGGATATAAAGAAGTCATATGTAAACCTACTGTGTTTTGGAAAATGGAACACTGAGGAGCCATAGGTTGTTAATAGAAAATTTTCAGTGCCAGGGATGGGATACCTTCCAGTGAGGTGTTGGCCGGTGTGGTGGTTTGATTCAGGTGTCCCCCATAAACTTAAGTGCTCTGGACATTAGGTTCCCAGCTGATGGAGATTTGGGAATTAATGACTCCTAGAGGGAATGTATTGTTGGGGGCGGGCTTATGGGTATTATAGCCAGTTTCCCCATGCCAGGGTTTGGCACACTCTCCTGTTGCTATCATCTATTTTATGTTTGCCAGGGGGTGATGTCCACCCTTGGCTCATGCCATCGTTTTCCCCTGCCATCATGGAGCTTCTGCTCGAACCTGTAAGCCAAAATAAACCTCTTTTTCCCACAAGCTGCTCTTGACTGGGTGATTTCTACCAGCTATGCGAACCCGACTGCAACAGTAAAGTGGTACTGAGGAGTGGGGTTGCTGCTAGACACCTGACTGTGTGGCTTTGGCCTTTTGGAGCTGATTTGCAAGAGGAGTGTGGGAGGATCTGAAACCTTGGCCTAAGAGATGCCTTGCAGTGCTGTAAGTACAGCTTGATGGACTATTCTGGTCAGAGTTGAAAGATGTAAATGCAGTAAGAACTATGGACTGTGAGGTTTGACTTATGAGGGTGAGAAAGAGCTGTGCCCGGACTGGGCCAGCAGTTTGTGTGAGAAGCTTGCTGTTATGTCTGTGTTCTGAGAAGTTTGGTTAGAGAAGCTTCTCTTTTCAGATGGAAGTGACCTTGGGACAACTCAGAAGGCATGGTGCTGAGAAGAAGTGACAGAGGAGTGCTCACTGAAATATCTTTAGCACACCTTCCAAGGCTCAGGGTCCATTGTGGAAGAGGTGGCAGAAAGAATGTAAGAGCCAAAGAAAGGAAGCTGGGCATGGTGGCGCCCGCCTTTAATCACAGCACTTGGGAGGCAGAGGTAGGAGGATTGCCATGAGTTCAAGGCCACCCTGAGACTCCATAGTGAATTCCAGGTCAGTCTGGGCCAGAGTGAGACCCTACCTCAAAAACCAAAACAAACAAACAAACAACAACAACAACAAAGAACCAAAGAAAGGGTAGGACACTTTACATTGAGCTTCTCCAGACACAAAATGGCCTGGATATCCATGACCTCACAGTGCCTGACACTACCTACTTAAGACCATCATAATAGGAGGAAAAGATCATGACATCAAAATAAAAGAGAGCTGGGCATGGCGCACGCCTTCAATCTCAGCACTCGGGTGGCAGAGGCAGGAGGATCATTGTGAGTTCGAGGCCACCCTGAGACTACATAGTGAATTCCAGGTCAGCCTGGATTAGAGTGAAACCCTACCTTGACAAACCAAGAAAAAATAAAATAAAATAAAAAATAAAAAGAGAGAGAGAGAGAGAGAGAGAGAGAGAGACTGAGAGAGGGAGGGAATATGATGGAGAGTGGAGTTTCAAGGGGGAGGGAGGGAATTACCATGAGATATTGTTTACAATGATGGAAGTTGTCAATAAAAAACATTAAAAAATAAAAAGAATCAGGCCTTTAACAATCAACCTCTAACTTCCTGTCCCTTTCAGTATTTCCCACCCCTCTCAAAGGACTAACACAAAAGCGGAAAACCAAGTGACTGAATGTCACCAACTCAACAGAGACCCCTGACTATTCTGGACTCTAGAGATAGGTCCCAATCCCCTGTAGTTGCCCCAAGGTAGCAGGAAGTATGTCATGAAACGACTAGACAAACTGACCCCAGTGAAGGCTCAGAACAAAAACCACCCAGAAAGTCCAATAAGAACACTGGTATCTAGCTGGGCGGGGTGGCACACACCTTTAATACCAGCACTCGGGAGGCAGTGGTAGGTGGATTGCTGTGAGTTTGAAGCCACCCTGACACTCCATAGGGAATTCCAGCAGGTCAGCCTGGGCTAGAGTGAGAGCCTACCTTGAAAAACAAAACAAAACAAAACAACAACAACAACAAAAACCCATAAAAACCAGACACTGGTCTCACATAAACTTCTGTCCCCAAACTGTAAAGAAAAAAGGCCTAACCACAGATACATAGGCTGGGGCTGGAGAGATGGCTTAATGGTTAAGGTACTTGCTTAAAAAGCCGAAGGACCCAGGTTCAATCCCCCAATATCCACGTAAGCCAGATGCACAAGCTGGCACATGTGTCTGGAGTTCATTTGCAGTGGCTAGAGGCTCTGATGCACCCATTCTCTCTCCTTCTGCCTCTTTCTCTCTTTGTTTCTCTCAAATAAATAAATAAAAGTAAAAAAATAAATTAAAAACCTTAAAAAGAAGATATACACGCCTACAGGGCAGAACAACCCTGTTCCCTTTCATCCCCCACCCCCAGGCCAGTTCCCACATGTTCTTTTTTCCCAGCCCCTGACCCCATAAAAGCCTAAGCCCCACTGTGCCTAGGTGTGTGGCCTCCATTCCTGTAGACAGCCTGTTGCCCTTTGCTGTTCTAATGAAGAACAACCCAGGGTTGGAGGCATTGCTTAGTGGTTAAGGCGCTTGCCTGAAAAGCCAAAGGACCCAGGTTCAATTCCCCAGGACCCACGTAAGCCAGAAGCACAAGGTGGTGCATGTGTCTGGAGTTCATTTGCAGCGGCTGAAGGCCCTGGAGTGAGCGCCCACTCCCTTTCTCTCTCGCACTCTCTCTGCCTCTTTCTCTCTGTCAAATAAATAAATAAAAAATATTTAAAAAAAAACAATCTAAAAAAAAATAAGTAGCAGGTGGTTTAGTGGTAAGGTGCTGGCCTGCAAAGCGAAAGGTCTCAGGTGCAACTTCCCAGGGCCCACGTAAGCCAGATACAAAAGAACAATCTATTGCTATTGAGGTTGGTCTTTTTTCTTTCATTCTCATTTACCCTAGTCAATCCCATGCCCAACACAGAGACCTTCTTGCAGACGGTGACAGTTGCTGTCAGAAAACATATCATCTACAGCCACACCACCCTGAACACACCCAGTCTGGTCTGATCGCAGAAGCTAAGCAGGGCCGGGTCTGGATGGGAAAAAAAACTCATATTCTCTTTCCAAGGCTCAGGGACCTTTGCAGGTGAGGTGGCAGGAAGAGTGAGTCAGAGGAAAGGGGTAGACTGCTGTCCAGCTGGGCATAAAATGAAGCTATCGTTTGTAATGGATGCTGTGGCTCTTTATCCAAGCAACTTTGAAGCAGAACAATACTATGGTACCATGTCGATGGCAATGGAGCAATTCACAGTGTAGTGAGTCCCAGGCCAGAAATGAACAGAAGACCACCTGAATAAAAATTAAAAAGGAGAGCCGGACGTGGTGGCGCACGCCTTTAATCCCAGCACTCGGGAGGCAGAGGTAGGAGTATCGCTGTGAGTTTGAGGCCACCCTGAGACTCCATAGTGAATTCCAGATCAGCCTGGGCTAGAGTGAGACCCTACCTTGAAAAACCAAAACAAAACAAAACAAAACCAAAAAGCAAAAAAAACAATTGAAAAGGAGAGTCTTTATTAAGCTGGCCAGTATCTGTCCCCTCACAGGAAAGAGAAGAGCAGCCTCATCCTTTCTCTAGAGTACTTTTTTTTTTTTTTTTCCCAGGTAGGGTCTTTCTCTAGCTCTGACTTGGGATTCATTCCGTAGTCTCAGGGTGGCCTCAAACTCTGGGCCATTCTCCCTCTTCCTCCCAAGTTCTGGGATTAAAGGTGTGTGCCACCACTCCCAGTTTACAGCGAACTTTTAAAGACAAAAACCACATTCCATCACAATGACCTACCCCTCACTCTGCAGTCACCCCCTCCACAATTATCTTTTGCAAGCACGATTTACAAAAACAGAACTTGGGCTGAACGAGTACCAGATAAGGGCGAGTCGACCAAACACCAGATGAAGCGCAGATGCTGTACCAGGCCACCTTGACCTCGGGGCAAGACTTTACTGGAATCGTGCCCTCTGGCTTGTGGTTACTGCTCTGTGTTAGTCTTCAATCTCTCAAGGCTCCTTGAGAATGTCAAGATGGCTAAGTGGCCTAAGATGGCTTCCCTTAGGTCTGTCCACCACAAACTGTTTCAACAGGTCCCTTGTACCTGTGCCCCTCACCCGAATTTCAGCAACTGTTCCCTCCTGCCCTTCCCCTCAGCTGCAAGCGATCTTGGGAGAAGCTAGATTATATGCAGGCGGTAGGAGGCTAACCAGAAGAGGAATTCCATGATGCAGCTTCTCTGAAGTCACCATCTAGTATACGGTGGGCCTTTGTGGAGATGTAGTTGGCTTTGAGCCATCTGTATGCCTATAGGTAACTCCTCAGGCTGGAGCAGTCTGGAAGCTGAGGTAGGAGGATCACTGTAAGTTCGAGGCCATCCTGGAACTCCAGAGTGAGTTCCAGGTTAGCTTGGGCTAGAGTGAGACTCTACCTCAAAATGACCAATAATAATAATAATAATAATAATAATAATAATAATAATAATTGAAAAAAGTCTCACATAACCAAGGCATATGTGTGTAGTAAAAGTTTGCCAACAACTAAATCACATATTTCTTGTCCAGCTAAAATGAAATTTAAAATTGAGTTCTTGGGCTGGAGAGATGCCTCAGCCAAAGGAAGGGGAGGCATGCTTACAATGCTGTCATGCAGACACAAAATGGCCTGGATATCCATGACCTCACAGTGGCTGACACTACCTACACAAGATCTGAATCAGGGGCTGGAGAGATGGCTTAGCTGTTAAGGTGCTTGCCTGAAAAGCCAAAGGACCCAGGTTCGATTCTCCAGTTCCCATGTAAGCCAGATGCACAAGGGAGTACATGCGTCTGGAGTTCGTTTGCAGTGGCTGGAGGCCCTGGCATGCCATTCTCTCTCTCTCTCTCTTTCTCTCTCTCTGCCTCTTTCTTTCAAATAAATAAATAAGACACTTAGCTGGGCGTGGTGGCGCACGCCTTTAATCCCAGCACTCGGGGGGCAGAGGTAGGAGGATCGCCATGAGTTCAAGGCCACCCTGAGACTAGAGTTAGTTCCAGGTCAGCCTGGACCAGAGTGAGACCCTACCTCGAAAAACAATAAATAAATAAATAAATAAGACATTTAAGAAGATCTGACTCATAGGAGGAAAAAAAATGATGGCATCAAAATAGAAAAGAAGGAATTTAGTGTAAGAGAGATTGGGAGGGGGGAAAGGGAGGGTGGTGAGAGGGGATTATGATCATGGCATATTGTTTGTATTTATGAAAGTTGTTAATGAATCATTAAAAAAACACACTTCTTCGCCCAGGGAGAAATCCTCCGCTTTTGGGAATTATACAGTGAAGACACTTAAAAGCTGTCTATTTGCCTTGGAGACTGAGAAACTGCACAGATGACTGGTCGGAGGCTCTGGGCGTTCATCCCAAAACGTTGTGGTCAGCCAAGGCAGTTAAGCACAGCTTCTGCAATACCTTCTCAACACAAGAGATCTCCTGATGACTATTAAGTTTTTCCTAGGACACTCTCGAGTACTGATAGAGACAGCCCCAGCACCCTTAAGCCCTCTGAATCCAGCCCTCCTTTGAGTTTCCCACTCTTGGGGGCGCCCACCCATATCATTCATTGGGTCCTGTCCTTGCTTATGTTTAAACCTGCCTGGTTGTTTTTGTCTTTGCTATAGTCTGGTTCCTGCACAATAAAGCTTGTTGCATGCATTCTCTCCTCCCCCACCCCCCTGCCCACTGGCTTTTGACGGTCTTGGCTTGCCTTGAAGGTGACAATTCTTTGTTGTTCTCTGAGTAAGAATCCAGTACTCAGGAGGCGTCTGTATGAGTTCGAGGCCACCCTGAGCACACAGAGTGAAATCCAGGTCAGCCTGGACTAGAGTAAGACCCTACCTCAACACACACACACACACACACACACACACACACACACACACACACAAGACTCAGTCTGGAGGGATGGCTTAATGGTTAAGGCTTTTGCCTACAAAGCCAGAGGATCCAGGTTCGATTCCCCAGGACCCACATTAGCCAGATGCCAAGGGTGTGCAACTGTCTGGAGTTCATTTGCAAGTGGCTGGAGATCTTGGCAGGCCCATTCTCTCTATCACTCCCTCTTTCTCTCTGTCAAATAAGTAATAAAATAAAAACAAATATTAAAAAAAAACCAAGACTTTCATATTAGGAGAAAAAGACGAGGACATTAAATTAAAAGAAAGACTAATGGAGGGCTGGAGAGATGGCTTAGTGGTTAAGCACTTGCCTGTGAAGCCTAAGGACCCCGGTTCAAGGCTCGATTCCCCAGGACCCATGTTAGCCAGATGCACAAGGGGGTGCATGCATCTGGAGTTCATTTGCAGTGGCTGGAGGCCCTGGCGTGCCCATTCTCTCTCTCTCTCTCTCTCTCTCTCTCTCTCTCTCTGCCTCTTTCTCTCTCTGTCTGTTGCTCTTAAATAAATAAATGAAAACAACAACAAAAAATTTTATTAAAAAAAAGAGAGATTACACCAAAAAATTTTTTAAAAAGAAAAATGGGCTGGAGAGATGGCTTAGAGGTTAAGTGCTTGCCTGTGAAGCCTAAGGACCCCGTTTGAGGCTCGATTCCCCAGGAACCCTCCCTCTATCTCTCTCTGCTTCTTTCTCTCTCTGTATGTCACTCTCAAATAAATAAATAAAAATAACAACAACTACAAAACAATTATAAAAAAAGAGACTAATGGAGAGAGGGAGAGGATATGACGGACAGCGGAGGTGTGAAGGGGAAAGTGGGGGAGGTAAAGGAAATACCATGGTTTGTTGTCTGTAAGTAGAGAAGCTGTCAATTAAAAAAATATATATATATACATAGTTTTTTAAAAATCCAGTTAGTGGAGCAGAATGCTTCCCTCCTGCTTCATCCACTGTCAACCAGATTTCTTTCAATTTGTCATAGTAATCCTAAGAAGTGCTGTTAGATCCTGGTGAGTTTGAAGTAGAGGCAATGGGAAAAGCTAAACAACTTAACAGAAACCTTCAAATGAGTTTGTCAGAAACTACTCGGCCACTCGAGAGAGGACAGACGGGAGCTGGAAGAGTACTCACCACTCCTCTGTTTTCTTTTGCTGCTGAAATCCCTCCCGCAGCAAAATTGATAATGTTGATAAAATTGATATTATCCACTGATAATAAGCAGGCTGCGCAAGCAAGCACAGCTCGAAGTCCCTTTGTTATTATTGGTTTTGTTTGTCTTTGTTTTCAAGGTAGGATCTCAATATAGCCCAGTCTGTCCTCCAGGCTACAAACTCAAACTCATGGCAATTCTATTTGAACCTTCTCAATGCTGGGATTAAAGGAGTGTGCCACACCCAGCAGTCTCTCTTTTTCAAAGAACTGTTTGTGTGTGTGTGTGTGTGTGTGTGTGTGTGTGCGCGCACATGCATGTCAGGGTCTCTTGCCATTGCAAATGGAACAGAAATGTTAATGAGAAACAATTTCAAGCTCACCCCTTTCTAACCTTGGGTCTCATGTCCTATGCCCTTTTTCTTCCCTTTTCTTTTCTTTTGTTTTCTTTTCTTTCTTTCTTCCTTTTTTTTTTTTTTTTTTTTTGGTTTTTGAGGAAAGGTCTCACTCTACCCCAGACTGACCTGGAATTCACTATGGAGTCTCAGGGTGGCTTTGAACTCATGGCGATCCTCCTAACGCTGCCTCCCGAGTGCTGGGATTAAAGATTAAAGGCGGGCACCACCACTCCTGGCTGATACGCTCTTAATGGGATAAAAACAATCATGTCTACTTGGTGACTTACCAGGAGGTCAGTGAAATAGTGCACACCAAGAATTTAGAACTGAAGCTTGGGTGTTGGCTCAGCAGTTAAAGACTCCTGCTTGCAGAGCTTGCATGTGGTCCAGGGATCAACTTCCAAGCTACCCATGTAAGCCAGATGTTAAAAGTGGCTTCAGCAGCTGGTGCTAGTTTGCAGTGGCAAAAGCATCCCTGTCCTCACAATATGCAAATACATTTTCCCAAATTGTTCAAATAAATCATGCATGGCGGTGAAGCTATTACAGGGCAACAAGACCCCCCAAAGTAAATAGTTTGCCTTTGGCTAAATGTGGGAAGTGTCCTTGGGCCTGTCAGTGAGAATCTGAGGGTTTTTTTTTTTCTACCTACTTTATCCTAAAACCACACCAGAGGAGGTGACTACGTGCCTCTTTTCTCACCTCTTCCTTTCTAGGAAGAGAAAGGAATATATAGGGATTAGTCCCTTCCTGAGAGCCTGATGCCACCCAGACACCTAGCATCAGCAGTGAAGTAAGTAGCTTAACCCCCAACCCAGTAGACACCCTTAAAACCTGCAACCTGAGTCTCTGAGTCTTCCTGTTTCTGGGAGCCACCCCCCTGCCCCTTCTTGTTGGGCAACTAATTCAGTGAGAGCGTTGTATGATTGTTGAATTTCTGGGACTCCAGCTCCTGAGTAATTACCTACCCCAGAGCTGAGATGAGACTTCCCTGCTCTGAAAGACATCCCGAATTCCCTCCTTGGGTGGTATGCGCCACTCAGCTCTGGGTGGCTGGAGCAGGGATGTCGTGAGTTCAAGCTCACCGTGGGCTACATTTGAACTATATGTCCAGTTGCCACAAAAACAAGAGCCAGCCATTGTGATTTACACTGGTAATCCCAGCACTCAGGAGATTGAGCCAAGAGGATCACCTTGTGTTCGAGGCCAGCCTGGACTACATTGTAAATTCCTGGCCACACTGGATTACAGATGTTCTTGTTTCTTTTGCTTGGATTTTTTTTTCTTTTTCTTTTTTGGTTTTTCGAGGTAGGGTCTCACTCTGGTCCAGGCTGACCTGGAATTAACTCTGTCATCTCAGGGTGGCCTCGAACTCATGGCAATCCTCCTACCTCTGCCTCCCGAGTGCTGGGATTAAAGGCATGCGCCACCACGCCCAGCAGCATTTTTTTTTTTTTTTGGTGTTATTTGGAATTGCAGGCATGTGCTAAAATGCCTAGCTGAGACCTTATTTTTAAAAACTAAATATATATAGCATACATATATATATATAGATAATATATATATAACAAATATACATATATATGTATATATATATATTATTGCCAAAATTGAACAATTAACCAAAATTAATTCAGTTTGATCAAAGATGTTACAATTTTAGGCCAACCTTTAAGAGAAAGCTTATTCATATAGAAAAAACAGCAACAGATATTAGACCTTTGAAGACTAATAATGAAATATTTGGAAAGAGGAAAAGAAAAAAAAATGTATCAACATTTAATATGACCAGATTTTCATAAGATTTTAACTAGAATAAAAAGCCTCATGTAGCCCAGTGTGGTGGTGCACACCTTTAATCCCAGCACTGGGGAGGCAGAGGTAGAAGGATCGCTGTGAGTTCAAGGCCACCCTGAGACTACAAGGTGAATTCCAGGTCAGCCTGGGCTAGAGTGAAACCCTCCCTTGAAAAGCCAAAAAAAAAAAAAAAAAAAAAGTCTCTTATAGAAAAAATAGATTCGGAGAACAAGATAGTCTAAAATAGCGTAAATAGAAGATCTAATTGAAACTGGGAATGGTTTAGAATGCTGGTAATTCCAGTGCTTGGGCGGCTGAGGCTGAAGGATTGCTGTGACTTTGGGACCAGCCTGTGCTCCCCAGAGTGTCTACATAAACGGATGACTGTCGTAATGACCCTATCTGAAAAACGAAACAAAACAAAAGGGGGGGGGGTATTATTGTAAAGTGTCACACACTTCAGGCGCATTATGACCAAAGTCAAGGTGCCACAAATGAAATGCTAATGGAAGACAGTTGGGTTTTATCTTCCACCACACAGAAATCAACTCAAAGTGGGCTGAAGGATGGCACGCAAGATGGGCGGTGACACAACTCCTTAGGAAAATACCGTGAAAATGCGTCTCCACAGTGATGTCTGTGATACTGGATTTGACGCTTAAAGCTTAAGTAATATAAGCAAAAGTGTACAGGCAGGATTCCATTAAATTACAAGGTTTCTGCACATGTAGAGTGAAGGAAGCAGTCAACAAAATGAAAAGATGACACATGGAGTAGGAGAAAATACTTGCAATCTATGTATTTGATACAGGATGTGTGTGTGTGTGTGTGTGTGTGTGTGTATATATATATGTATATATATATATATATATATGACATGCATAAACTATGGAAGGGAGGGAGGGAGGGAGGGAGGGAGGGAGGGAGGGAGGGAGGGAAGGAAAGGAGGGAGGGAGAAAAGAAAGTGAGTATGGTGGTTCACACCTTTAATCCCAGCACTCAAGAGCCTGAGGTAGAACAACAGCCTTGAGTTCAAGGCCAGGCTGGGATACAGTGAGTTCCAGCTCAGTCTGGGCTAGATTGAGACCCTACCTCAAATAACAAGAGGAAGGGAGGGAGGGAGAGAGGAAGGAAGAAGAGACAAAAGCAGAGAGACAGAGAAAGACTACTTTTGGGCAATCACTGAGGTCCAGTTGTTTTATCTATCTTTTTAAAAATATTTTTGTTTATTTATTTGCAAGGGGGGAAAGGGCCGCCAAGGGTCTCTTGCCACTGCAAACAAACTCCAGATAGATGTGCCACTTTGTGCATCTGGCTTTACATGGGTACTGGGGAATTGAACCTAGGTTATCAGGCTTTGCAGGCAAGCACTTTAACTGCTGAGTTGTATCTCCAGCCCTGTTTTATTTATTTTGAGTAAATGAGATGTTTCCAAGTTTCAAAATCCAGTGTTTCTTGTTGTTTTAAAAAGATTCCATTTGCTATTTACTTTAAAATATCAAAGGAAAGAGGTTTTGTCTTTGGTAAAGCAGTTATATGAATGAGCTATTAAAGTCAGGGGTAGTCTGCATACTCAAAAGCTTCGGAATATTGAACAATTATAAAGTTTTTATAGCTAATGAACAATTAGCAGGGGCTTTTATTTCAATAAAAAGTAGAAAAATGAGCCAGGTGTGGTTGCATACGCCTTTAATCCCAGCACTTGGGAGGCAGAGATAGTGAGTTCAAGACCACCCTGAGACTACAGAGTGAATTCCTGGTCCGCCTGGACTAGAGTGAAACCATACCTCAAAACAAACAAACAAACAAAAAAACCCCAAAAACCCAAGCCTGGCGTGGTGATGCACACCTTTAATCCCAGCCCTTGGGAGGTAGAGGTAGGAGGATCACCATGAGTTGGAGGCCACCCTGAGACTACATAGTTAATCCTGGTCAGCCTGGACCAGAGTGAGATGTACCTCGAAAAACCAAAACAAACAAACAAACAAACTAACTAACAAATAAACAAAACAATAGAAAACTGGTGAAATCTTTCCACGTGCAGTTCTGTGGGGATGCAGAGTACAGAGTATGGAATTTATTAGACATAATAATGTTGTGGGCAGCTGGGTAGCATAAACCTCATCTACAAGGGATTGTATTTTTATTCACACAGGCGTGCAGTGTACTTGAGAGTGGATTGCTTTTTAATTGTGTATGGTTGAAGGAATTTTGTTATATCAAAAGAGATAAAACAATAACATATGCTTTCCTCTGCAAGCTCTTTTAAAAAAACAACAAAACAGACAATACAATTCTGGATCGTAGGCTTAACAATTCTCTCTTTTAATGCTCCACAGCCATCTGTCCCATGTTTTCTGAGACAGACCTGGTTTCAATATCCTTCTAATTTTCTCGGTATGCTTTCTATAGGAACACGGGTATTTTGGATACTTTGGCAAACAGGAAATGAATTAATCAAGTTAGTATCCATTCAAAGAAATAAATCATTAGTATCCTTTTTTTTAAAAAAGTACAACACACACACACACACACACACACACACACACGCACACGAAAACAGGAAGTCCCAAGTGATAAAGAATTACAGGTTTAGGAAGTGATCTTGATTGCATACATGGACTCATGTGCACCTAAATATCCACATGCTATATCATTAGAAACCTGGGAGCTGAGGGGGAATAAACATGAGTTGTATTTGATCCCCAAATCTCAGAAGCCATTTACTTTCTGAAATACACATGGCTCCGCCTCTGGTAGTGACTCAGTTTCCGCACAGCTGTTCTGTGATCGCTTTTCCTTCCTCATTGTCTCCAGTGTGTGCACAGGCTTGTCCTGTTTCCTGCCCATCGGTAGGTTTTTGTTTGGGATCAGTTCCTGATTCCTCTTCCTTTTCCGTTTTCTCCAGGTCTGTTTAACTTCTCATTTGAACTCTACTCTGAAACACGGGAGTTCAGATATAATTCTAATGACAACCTCCAACTTTTCAGCATGATGATGGAAACACTTTGGCACTGAACTCCAGAGTCAGAGTTTTATGTACCATTTTGTGCACAAGTTTGAAAAACATGGTAGATAGAGGAGGGATAGAGGACCAAGAATGCCTGACTGTTTTAGACGTACAGTGGTACCTGAACTGTGTAATGACTTGTGAACAACGACTTATAAAGTTCAGCTTAAAAAGTCATACGACACTGAGAACAGGTTTTAAATGTCACAAAGAATGAGGTCACAAAATTCTTTAGCTCAAAGGAAACACGAGACATGAGACTGCAGTCACCTAGGTCACTCGGAGCTAGTATAGCAGATTTCTGCAGACTTTCTGACTCTGTAAAGATGCTCAGCCAGAAAAAGCTTTTTCTTATTTACCACTACTCTCATCTGGAATGTGTAGCATGAGTGACAACTGATCAACAACCTGTGGTTTTCTTCTCAACCAATGCAACACACACACACACACACACACACACACACGCGCGCGCGCGCGCGCGCGCGCGTGTTTGCAGCTAGGATCTAACGGTGTAGTCCTAGCTGCCTCGAATTCACTATCTAGCCCAGGCTAACCTCAAATTTGTGATCACCTTGCCTCTGCCTCCTGAGTGCTGGGATGACAGGCAAGCATTAACATGCCTGACTTTGATCAGTACAACGGTAAAAACTTATTTGTGGGTGGGAGAGATAGCTCAGAGATTAAAGGCGCTTGCTTGCAAAGCCTGATGATCTGGGCTCAACTCCCAGCATCCACGTGAAGCCAGATAACACAAAGTGGCCCATGCTTCTGGAGTTCATCTGTAGTGGGTAGAGGCCCTGGTGTGCCCATTCTTTCTTTCTGTCTGCCCCTCTCTCTCTCTCTCAAATAAATAAATAAAAATTGTTTTATAAATCTTTTTATTTTACTTAATTTTACTTATTGCAAGGAGAGAGAGAGAGAGAGAGAGAGAGAATGAGTGTGCCAAGGCCTCCAGCCACTGCAAACGAACTCCAGACGCAAGAGCCACCTTGTGCATCTGGCTTATGTGGGTCCTGGGGAATCGAACCTGGGTCCTTTGGCTTTGCAGGCAAATGCCTTATCTGCTAAGCCATCTCACCTGCCCTAAAAATAGTTTTTAAAAGAACTTGTTTGGTTGGACATGTGGCTCATGCCTGTAATACCAGCATTTGGGAGGCAGCAGTAGGGGGATCACCAAGAGTTCAAGGCCAGCCTGAGACTACATAGTGAATTCCAGGCCAGCCTAGGCTAGAGCAAGACTCTATCTCAAAAAAAAAACAAAAACAAAACAAAACAAAAAAGCTTGTTTGTTGTGGTTCCTTCTTTTTAAAATGCTTGTGGTGTGTGTGTGTGTGTGTGTGTGTGTGTGTGTGTGAGTGTGCGCATGCAAGTGTATGTGCAGGTATCTATGCATGAGTGTGAGTACGTGTCATATGGTGTCAATCCCCACGTGACTTTTTGTTTTTTCTCGAGGCAGAGTCTCACTCTAACCTGGAATTCACTGTGTAGTCTCAGGATGGCCTTGAACTCACGGCTATCCTCCTACCTCTGCCCCTTGAGTGCTGGGATTAAAGGGCTTTTTTTTTTTTTTATTTGAGAGAAAGAGGCAGGTAGAGAGACAGAGTGGGCATGCCAGGGCCTTAGCTACTGCAAACGAACTCCAGATGCATGCGCCACCATGTGCATCTGGCTTAAGTGGGTACTGGGGAATAGAACCTGGGTCCTTAGGTTTTACAGTTAAGTGCCTTAACTGCTAAGCCATGTCTCCAGCCTCCCACATGATTGCTGGAGAGAGGATCTCTCACTGCAGTTAGAGCTCAACAACTGTGCTAGACAAGCTAGCCAGCTAGGTCCTTTGTCTCTGCTTTCCCAGTGTTGGGATTACAGGCCTATGCCACCGTGCCTGGCATCTTTGCCATGCTGGCACAATGAGCACGGAGCTGTCTCCCCAGCTCCTACAGTCCCCATTCTTTTTTTTTAGGTGTCCCCTCCCCGTATGAGATAGGGTCTTACTCTAGCCCAGGCTGATCTAGAATTCCCCATGTAGTCTCAGGCTGGCCTCAAACTCACAGTGATCCTCCCACCTCTGTCTTCAAGTGCCGGGATTAAAGGCGTGCACCACCATGCCCCACTACAGAGAAAATGGGTGCACCAGGACCTCTAGCCGTTGCAAAGGGACTCCAGACACATGTGCCACTTTGTGTATCTGGCTTTATATGGGTTTATGGGGAATGAAACTCAGGTCTTAGGTTTTGTAGGCAAGCACCTTAACTACTGAGCCATCTCTCCAGCCCTCCCCACCAAGTTAGGGTCTTGCTGTAGCCCAGGCTGACCTGGAATTCACTATGCAATCTCGGGCTGGCCTTGAACTCATGATGATCCTCCTACAGAGTTCTGGGATTAAAGGCATGTACCACCATACCCGGCTCCTTTCTTAGTTTTTAATCAGTAAATCTCAGATCTCTTGGATTCCGTTTGAGGAGCACTTATTCTAGGCAAGTAGAATTTATAGAATTTATGTTTCTCCCTGCATGGCTCTCCTCACAGCAACTCAAGACAAGTCTGATCTTGTGCCTGGTGTGATCAGACTTCTCTGAAGGAGCCGCGTGTGTGTTAGAGATCCTCCAGACTAAAAGCCGGGCATGGTGGTGCACGCCTTTAATCCCAGCACTGGGGAGGCAGAGGTAGGAGGATCGCCAAGTGTTCAAGGCCACCCTGAGACTACATAGTGAATTCCAGGTCAGCCTGAGCTAGAGTGAGACCCTGCCTCAAAAAAAAAACAAACCAAAAAAAAAAAAAACAAACCAAAAAAAAAAAAAAAAAAAAAACAAGCAAGCAAGCAAGCAAACAAACAAACAAGAAAAAGGAAAAAAAAATCCTCCAGATTGCTTGGCCTTGGCTAAGTAGAGCGCCATCAGTGTGGAAAGAGGGAATGTGGAGGTCAAGAGCCCAAATATAAGGTTGTAGGGGGAAGGTAGTTTTTGTGTTTGTGTACCAAAAGCAATCAGCAGCTGAATTTCCCTGAGTATCAAGGGTTAAAAAGTTTAGGACAAATAAGGCATGATGAAGGATATTTCTTGGGGAGCCTTTTATGGGATATAAATCCCCCATTTTTAATTTTTGGAGGGTATGTTTAATAGTTTGATGGGCTCACTCAACAATTCCTTGACCCTGGGGATTGTATGGTATGTCTGTAATATGTACAATATGTAATTTGTAGTTGATGACAGAAATTTTGGAATTTTTTTCCAGTATATCCAGGAACATTATCAGTTTTAATAATTTGGGGCTTTCCCATAACACCAAGGCAATTGAGTACATGAGCAATGACATTTTTTGAAGCTTCTCCAGCATGGATACCGGCAAAGATGAATCCACTAAAGGTATTCACAGTAACATGGAGGTACTTAAGATTACCAAATGAGGGAACATGTGTTACATCTATTTGCCAGATCTCATTGTGAATTAAACCTCCAGGGTTTATGCCCAAGCGGGGGACGGGTAGGAGGGTGACACAGTTTGTGCATTGTTTGACTATCTGGCGAGCTTGTTCCCTAGTGATTTTAAAAAGAAGACACAAGGTTTGAGCGTTAAGGTGATGTACAGAGTGAGCTGCTTTGGCCTGGGCCACAGGATCGAGCTCAACAAGGAAGGCAAACTGGGTGGCTCTATCAGTCATGGTATTGCCTGTGGCTAGAGGCCCAGGGAGCCCAGAATGAGCATGAATATGGCCTATATAAAAAGGGTGTTGTCTAGAATGTATGCATTGCTGGATGGAGAAAAACAGGGGGGTATCATTTGTGGTGGGTTTTATGCATGGCACAGTTTCTAACAGGGGGGTGGATTGAGCAGTATAAGCACTATCAGTATACAGATTAAAGGAGGTATTTGGAAGTTGCTGAAAAACCTGTAAAACAGCGAAAAGTTCCACCAGTTGAGCAGAGTGGAATGGGGATTGTAGGGAAGTGGTTTGATTGTCTATAGTGAAGGCTGCCACTCCATTAGAGGAGCCATCAGTGAAAACTAGGGTGACATGGGGAAGGGGTCGGGGAGAGGTCAATGTAGGGAAAACAAATGGTTGAATTCTCAGAAATCGGAGAAGCTTGTCAGCAGGGTAGTGGTTATCAAGGGATCCCTGAAAAGAGGTACAAGATATTGCCCAGTCGTCATCATTCTGTATTAACTGGAGTTGGGTAGTGGAATAGGGTAGAACGATTTTATCAGGGTCTTTACCAAATATTTTTCTGCTTTGGTCATGTCCAATTTTTATTAATTCTGCCACCCACGAGGTGTAAGGGGTAAGGACTTTGGGTGGCAAGGTAGGTAAATGGACCCAGAAGAGGGACCCCTCTTGCCAGAACACCCCAGTGGGTGTAAAGCCAGTGGTACAAATGACCAAGAGAAGAGGCTTCTCATAAGAGAAGCTCAGAATTGTAGGTTCTACTATCTTCAGGGCCTCTAGGGTGGGGGCTGTTAATGAGTGGCCTGAGGCAGGGTCTGGGTCTCCTTTGAGCATGCCAAACAAGGGTTTAAGCTCTCCAGTATTTAGCTTGAGATAAGGCCTGAGCCAATTGATATCTCCTATGAGTTTTGGAAAATCATTTAAAGTTTTTAGATGATCAGTTCTAAGTTGAATCTTTTGTGAAAGATTTTTTTTTTCATTTTTTAAAAATTTTTATTAGCATTTTTCATGATTATAAAAAAATCCTGTGTTAATTCCCTCCCTCCCCCCCCCAAAAAAGAATTTTTTTTAATGAAAAATTTCAAAGCCTAAGAATAAGTAAGGGGGTTTTAATAGAATTTTATCAGGAGCTATCTGAAGACCAGCTCCGGTAAAGGCCCTAGAAAGCTCTTGAGAGCAAATGAGTTCAGTGGGATCAGGTCCAGCCAGGAGAATGTCATCCATATAATGAATGATATACAAGGAAGGCCATCTATGTCTAAATGGATCTATAACTTGGGCCACAAATTTTTGACACAGCATAGGGCTATTGGCCATCCCTTGGGGCAAGACTTTCCATTGGAATCTCAGCATAGGGACTCTAACATTTACTGGCCATTGAGTGACCAGTTTCAGTGGTTGGAAGAGAGGCTAGATAGGAGGTCATTGCCAATGCCCAAACGGGCTGTCGAAATTTGCACAGGGAGCTAGGGGTCTTCAGCCAATGCCAGAGGGTAGCCCTGGCCAAGAGACTTCAGTTGCCCTGTCGCTGTGTTGCGATTCCATGAGATGGCAACGACTGAAAGTAAAAGAAAGAAAAGAAGTTTACAAAGACCAACGAAGAAATGCCGCAGTTCCTGTGTCTTGCAAATCTCACTGAATAGTCTTTAAATGGTTTGCCTAGAAGTTTGCGTCGCTCTTCTTACCTTAATCGGATCTGTATCACAGGCGGTCTTCTGTGTTGATCACTGTGCGGATCTGTATCACAGGCGGGCTGGCTGCCCGTGGTGATCGCTGTGCGCATCTTAACTTGCCCGTGAGGTGGAGATTCAGGGAGAGGAACAGCCATTCACTTGAGTGACGTTCAGGTTTTTCGTCGTACCTCAAGCCCCCACGTTTGGGCACACTTGCCCTGGCCAGCGGGGAGTTGAACAAGGACCCGAGGGGAAGTTAACCTGAATGGGAAGAGGCAAACAGACACAAGGAAGGAGACCAAGCCGAGTTTCTGGTCAAGGCCTCGAGAGTTTATTCTTACATGTAGGTTTATATAAGGTTGTAGGGGGAAGGGGATGTAATCAGGCCAAAGACCACGGAATTACTGGCTAAACCGCAATGCCTGTTTCTTTATCAGTTACCAGCAGCACAGGGGAGGGGGGTTATCACCCAAGCGCATGATTTCTTCATTTCTGGTAACTGAGCATTTAGATGAGGAGATATAAACTTAACTTGCTATATGGTGGTTTCTGTCAACATGGCTGAGGTTAGGCTCATAGCTCCCAACACTTAGTGGTTAAGGCACTTGCTGGCAAAGACAAAGGACACCGGTTCCATTTCCCTAGACCCATGTAAGCCAGATGGACAAAGTGGTGCATACATCTGGAGTTCTCTTGCAATGACTAGAGGCCATGGCATGCTCATTCTCTTTTCTCTATCTGCCTTTCTCTCTTTTTTATAAATAAATAAATAAATATTTTTTAAATAAAATGAATATTCCAATCTTTTTTTTCTAGAAATAGGTAGAAATCTTCCAGCAACCCAGGTGCCATCTTTCCCCACTCCTTTTACATTCTGGTGTGTACAATAAGAATGGCTGGTAGGGGTGGAGAGATGGCTTAGCGGTTAAGCGCTTGCCTGTGAAGCCTAAGGACCCCGGTTCGAGGCTTGATTCCCCAGGACCCACGTTAGCCAGATGCACAAGGGGGCGCATGCATCTGGAGTTTGTTTGCAGTGGCTGGAAGCCACTCTCTCTCTGCCTCTTTCTCTGTCACTCTTAAATAAATAAAAATAAACAAACAAAAAAAGAATTGCTGGTAGGAGTCTTGAAGTAGAGGAGGAGTGTGGTGGTTTGAAGATAAAATGTCCCATGTAGATTCTTGCATGTGAATCCCTATTTGGTGCTGTTTGGGAATGTATTAAACCTTCAGAAGGCCCAGAGTGGTGGCACACTCCTTTAATCCCAGCACTTGGGAGGCCGAGGTAGGAGGATGACCATGAGTTCGCGGCCACCCTGAGACAACATAGTGAATTCCTGGTCAGTTGGGGCTAGAGTGAGACCCTACCTTGAATAACCAAACCAAAACAAAGCCTTCAGAAGGTGGAGCCTTAACTGAGTAGGTGTGTCACTGGGGGCAGGCCTCAACTTTGCAGGATCCAACCGCACTGGGTATTCTGGCTCCCTGTACTTCAAGTGGGCCTTGGGCTTCATCAAGCCATTGTCACTAGTCAGTTCAGTCTCTACCTCTTCCCTGCTGCTGTGGAGAGGTGACACCCAGCTGTGTGCTCTGCCATGTTTTCCTCTGCATGATGAAACTGCCCCTCAAAACTGTTAACCAGACACAAGCCTTTCCCTTTTGTTATATTCTTCTGGCCATCTCTTTTGTCCCTGCAAAGAGAAGGTCAGTGCTAGAAATTCCTTTAATCTTTTAGGACGCATCCTCTCAGGTATGCTGGATCCTTGGCTACAGCATGGGGAAGAATTTTAGGACAAGTCAGAATGAAGCAGTGTTGGATTATGTGGGATTAAACTCAGGTCCTTATGTTTGATAAGCAAGTACTTCACCAACTGAAGCTTCTTCCTAACTGTGTGTGTGTTTGTGTATGTATGTATGTATGTATGTGTGTATGTATGTATATATATATATAATTTTTTTTGTTTTTTTGAGGTAGGGGCTCTAGCTCAGGCTGACCTGGAATTCACTCTGTAGTCTCAGGGTGGCCTCAAACTCATGGTGATCCTCCTACCCCTGCCTCCTGAGTGCTGGGATTAAAGGTGTGCGCCACCATGCCCGGCTATGCTAAAAATATTTCAATATTTAAAAAAATATTGTCTCTATGTCCGCAAACTTTGCACCTAATGTTAACTGTACTGTCACCCTTGACTGGAGAAAATGGTTTCAACCTGACTCCAGAGTGAGGGGCTCCTTGTCTTTCCTATGTCTTCACAATTTTTCTTTTCTTTCTATTCTGTATCATTCTGACACATTTTCAAAACTGTATGGAGCCAGGCATGGTGGCTCATGCCTTTAATCCCAGCACTCGGGAGGCAGAGGTGGGAGGATCACTGTGAGTTCGAGGCCACCCTGAGACTACAGAGTGAATTCCAGGTCAGCCTGGACTAGAGTGAGCCCCTACTTCAAAAAACAAAAAGTAAAAAGAAAAAACAAAAAATAGGCAATAAAGGAAGCAGACAACTTTTTATCCTACTAGTTACCAGTTAGATGTGAGCAGGCCAGCAAAACAGACTTTAAGTCCCTATAGAGTAACCCAGACAAGGGCTATCATAACCCTGTGTTGAAGGGTTAATAGCATTCCCTGAAAACCAGAGGGAACTAAAGAGTTAATAACTATCCCTAAGACTAGGAGGTCTTAAAGAAATATCAGAGGCTTTTAGCCTCAGATAAGCCTGACACCTCCCGACTGATATACTCAGATGGCCTTGAAGGTGCAGAAATCATCTGGGGTATCCTCCCTTAGACAGTCCTGGCTAAAGAAGCCTATTCTGAACAAGGACACACACAGCTGCTACAAATGCCTTATCTACTGCACCTGGTACAGTCTGTTCTTAGGATCCTCTTTATAAGTTTGAACCCCAGCCTAGCTCAGTGCTTCAGCCTTCATTGCGCAGAAAGGCTGCTGCCCTTTGCTGCACCTCTCCATAAATAGTCTGTCTATAAAGATAAGTCCCATGGGCTGGAGAGATGGCTTAGCAGTTAAGTGCTTGCCTGTGAAGCCCAAGGTCCCTGGTTTGAGGCTCGATTCCCCAGGACGTTAGCCAGATGCACAAGGGGGCGCGTGCATCTGGAGTTCGTATGCAGTGGCTGGAGGCCCTGGTGTGCCCATTCTCCCTCCCCCCCCCCCCTCGGCCTCTTTCTCTGTCTGTCCCTCTCAAAAAAAAAAAAAAAAGAAAAAAAAAAGATCGAGTTCCAGTGTTCTCTTTCATTTTTCCCTTACACTTTTCTTACAATGCTGGCTGGAAGTGTTATCTACCGCTGGGTGTGGGTGTGCTGACTCATGTCATTAATCCTAGTGATGTTGAGGTTTTGGAATTCAGGAAGCGTTAAAGAGCCCCAGCTTGTGGGCTCTTATCTGTTATTAACAAAGAATTGAAATGCATAGACTGGAGAAGGATAAATTATAAATTGTTAAATTTACTCATGGGGAGATGAAGACTGGACCGGGTATGTGTGCACCCATGGAAGCAGGACTGGGGCTCACGCAGGAAGCGGAGCATGGGCTGGGAAGGAAAATATGTAGGGGGTGAAAAGGAAAATACTTAGTAGCAGAGGCCAGTAAGTTAAAAAGGAGACATAAAGGGAAGAGAAAGGAAGGGAGGAGGGTACTTAATAGGTTGATATTGTATATATGTAAGTACAATGATTGTGATGGGGAGGTTATATGATGGAGAATGGAATTTCAAAGGGGAAAGTGTGTGGGGGGGGAGGGAATTACCATGGGATATTTTTTTATAATCATGGAAAATGCTAAATAAAAATTTTTTAAAAAGTTGTTAACTCAACAGTATCTGGAATCACCTAAGAAACAAATCTTTGGGCCTATCTCTGGGTAGGGACAGTTTCTAGATTCAGTTGAGTTGGGCAGACCCACCCTACCTGTGGGCTGCGCTGTTCCTTGGGCTGAGGTCCCAGGTTGGGTCCAAAGGAGGAAGCAAGCTGAGCATTTGGCACTCTGGTCCTCCTGACTAGATGCAACGCGGCCAGCCAGTTCACACTCCTGCCGCCATGTCTTCCCCTCCATGGGGGACTGTGTGCCCTCAAACTACAAACTGAAATAAACTCTTCTTCTTAAAAAAAGAAAAGAAAAAAAGAAAATATGTAGGGGGCTTAAAATATGAATGGGGCCATGTAGGACTTCCGGTTAAGATGGCGGCGTAGGTACCACGCCAAAGCAGCCTAGGGGGGAAAAAGACCAAAAAAACTCAGCAAAATACACACTTTTACTAAAAAGTGAGGTGTATAGAAAATTGAAGCGGCAGCGGAGAAGTAGAAGAGTTCCTGAGCATCCAGAGCCTGCACAGGTGGGAAAAGCGGCTCTGGCAGCTCTGCCAACCGCCGCGGCACACCAGAAAGCCGCCAGGCTCAGCTCGAGCCGCAGGAAAAGCCAGGTGCGGGATTTTCCCCTCACACCGCGCTCTCTGCAACTCGGGAAACGTGAGGGGAGAGCGGCAGCGAGCAGCGGAGGAGCAGACCGCGAGGTAGAAGAACACGTGGAGCAGCGAGAGAACCGGAGCAGCCACGGCTCCCTCTCCTCCCCCAATGCCTGAGCCCAGCTCCAGCGAACAGAGCAGCGGCCCGGGACCCGGCCACGCCAACTTGGGCTGACAACGGGACCAAAGCAGGAGCAGAGTTCGGGAGCAACATCAGCGGCTCCAGCACTGGTAACAGAGGCCCCAGCAGCAGCAGACCCAGGAGTGGCAGCGGCGGCAGACTCGGCAGCAGCGGCTTCGGGGGGAGCAGCGGCGGTGGACACAGCAGCAGCAGCTTCAGCAGCAGTGGTGGCTCCAGCAGTGGCAGCTACAGCAGCAGCAGAGGCAGCAGCAGCGGTGGGTCCAGCAGCAACACCTTCAGCAGCAGTGGCTACAGTCCCAGCAGGGGCAGCTTGAGCAGCAGCAGTTCCAGCAGCAGGGGTGCTGATCTGCAGGGCCACACTTGCCAGGCTCGGTTTGCCCCGCAGGAAAAGCAAGTGCCCAGCTCCAGAAATCAGAACAGCAGCCCGACGACCCAGGCAGCAACTGGACTGAGACTAAAATCATCCAAGGTAACTGGGATTGCACCAGGGAAGGGTCTCACTTGGTCGCAAGCTGACTTGGATCCCTCAACAGACCAGAAATCTTAACCTCTTTGTTGATAGAGGATCTGGTCGTTATAATAACTACTCTTGCATACATACTTGGGGCTGTTTTTGATTGAATGTGTACAGTGTTTAGTTAAATTTTAGAATCTACCTGTATTTTATTCCACTCAGCCTGCTTGAATACTCCTATAGCAGGGAAACTCAACCCCTAAGAACATCTTTGTAGATACTCTGAGAGTCTTAAGAGCCACACCTAACACCTTAAGGTCCTACCCTGAAAATATATTACATCAAATCAATTGATACAGCTAAGAATACACAGCTAGCTAGAAAATCCAAGCATTAACTTAATCCAAGATGCAAAAATATATACATTATAACACAAGAAACACTAAAAAGCAAGACAATATAAATCCACCTAAAAGTATTAATGTATCAGAAATGTCCTCCAGTGAGAAAGAGTTAGAGGAAATGCCTGAGAAAGAGTTCAAAAGAATGATTGTAAATATGTTCAAAGAGGTCAAAGAAGAACACATCAAAACAATCAAAGAAGAAATCAAAGAGGAAATCAAAGGAATCAAAGAAGATGCAGGACACCAATTTAATGAAATAAAGAAGGCAATACAAGACATAAATAAGGAAATAGAAATAATAAAGAAAAACCAGTCAGAATTATTAGCAATGAAGAACACAGTTAATGAAATAAAAAACTCTGTAGAAAATCTCACCAGTAGGATGGATGAGGGAGAGGACAGATATCTAAGCTAGAAGACCAGGTAGCAGACCTAATGCAGTCCAACAAAGAGAAAGACAAACTAAAAGAAAAGTATGAGTGGGAATTTCAAGATATTCGGGACACTATGAAAAGATCCAATATAAGAATTCAGAGCATAGTAGAAGGAGAAGAACTCCACTCCAGAGGCATAGTAGGCATCTTCAACAAAATCATAGAAGAAAATTTCCCCCAAATTGAGAAAGAGGTGCCAATGCAGATACAGGAAGCCTTTAGAACCCCAGCCAGACAAAACCCAGAAAGAACCTCTCCTCGCCATATTATAATCAAACTTCCAAACACACACACCAAAGAAAAAATATTGAAAGCAGTTAGAGAGAAAAATCAAGTTACCTACAAAAGCAAGCCCATCAGGATTACAGCAGATTATTCAACACAAACTTTTAAAGCCAGAAGGGCTTGGAGTGATATATTCCAAGTTCTGAAAGATAGCAACTGTCAACCAAGGTTACTTTATCCTGCAAAGTTATCCATTCAAATAGATGGAGAAATAAAGACATTCCATGACAAAAGCAGGTTAAAGGAGTATTTGAAGACAAAACCAGCTCTACAGAAAATACTTGATAGAATCCTCCATGCTGAAGAAAAGGAAAAGCACACATATAAGGAACCTAGAAAAAACAAGCAATACTCAAAATATGAATGGGAGCCCTAGGAGTTTAAAGTCTGCTGATGCCTGGATAAATATATATACTATGCTTATCAAACTGCCCAGTAAGCACTACTCTTAATATTCATACCCTTATATTAACACCACTCTCACTTTGGGTAGAGAATCTTCTCTTTTCAGATGGCAGTGACCTTGGGACGACTCAGAAGGTATCATGGTGCTGGAAAGAAGTGACTAGAGTACCAAGTAACCTCTCGATCACACCTTCCAAGGCTCAGGGTCTAATGCGGAAGAGGTGGCAGAAAGAATGTAAGAGCCAAAGGAAGGGTAGGACTCCTTACAACGTGCTCCCTCCAGACACAAAATGGCCTGGATATCCATGCCCTCACAGTGCCTGACACTGCCTACACAAGACCATCATAAGAGGAAGAAAAGATCACGACATCAAAAGAAAAGAGAGATTGAGGTGGGGAGAATGGAGTTTCCAAAGGGGAAGGTGGGGGGAGGGAGGGTATTACCATGGGATATTTTTTATAATCATGGAAGATGTTAATAAAAATTGAGAAAAAAAACATGAACAGGAAAATTAAAAAGGGCCAGAACTTTAACAATAACAAAAATACCTTTCCCCATTCTAGCCATGCTGCTGGAAAGAGGAAAGGAGGCCTTGGGGGGGGGGGGGGGATCCCAAGGTTCTGTAGAGGAGAAACAAAGAGCTAAGAATCAGACCTTGCCCGCCTGGTAGGCTTCTGTTCCCATTGCCGGGGTGGGCCTTACCATCAGGCTCAAGTGAGTCTGAAAGTGAGTTGATTGGTCTGGATTCAGGGGGCTTCCCTGCAAAGATGGCCAGGATGCTTGAGAAGTGGACACTGTTGGAGACACTACACTGGGTGGGGCACTGAATTCTCTTTGGGTCCTACTCTAGGTGGCTCCCTAAAACTAAAGCTACCTGGATCCTATTTCTCCTTCAACCTGAGTTCTGGAGAGAAGACGCATTCAGTAATATCGCTCCCCCAGCCTTTGCCTATCTCCATTTTCTTCACTGGTGAAATTCTTTTCTTAATGGGGACATAGGTGGTTGGGCAGAAGGAGAACTGTGAAGAGAAGACAGAGGGAGGCTCTGTTTTACAAATCCCTCAAGGAATTTCTCAATAATGCCCCACAACTCTTTCAGAGAACTTCTCAGTGGGACAGCAAAGCACTTGCCCCGCTGGAGAACAAAGAACTTCCCCTTGGGAGAACAACTTCCTCCTGGTAGTAAGAGGATCCTCCCCATGGGGGAACCAGAACTTTCCACACAATGCCTCATAACCCCTAAGGCTACTTCCCTTTTTGAAAATGGGCAATGCCAAACTTAGAAGGACTTCCATGAAACTTTCCTCAGCTGAGCATGGTGGCCTACGCCTTTAAGCCCAGCACTTGATAAGCAAAAAAAAAAAAAAAGGCCTGGAGAAATGGCTTACCGGTTAAGGCATTTGTCTGCGAAGCCTAAGGACCCAGGTTCGATTTTCCAGGTCCCACTTAAGGCATATGCACAAGGTGGCACATGCATCTGCAGTTCGTTTGCAGTGGCTGGAAGCTCTGGTGTGCCCATTCTTATTCTCTCTCTCGCCCCACCCCCTCTCTGATTCTGATAAATAAATAAATAATAAAAATAAATCTAAAAAACAAAACAACTTTCCTCTACCAATCTATCCCGTCAGTAGGGACAGAGATAGCGAACCTCCAGGCCTCTGGTACCCCACAATTACTGACTACTAATAACTTCAGGAAAGGACCTTGCTCACCTTGTACCTTTCATAGGAGTTTCATGAGCCTGGGAAGCCTCCCGTCTGTTCCACTAGGAAATGTTCTAGTCCGGAAGAAAATGCTACACAGAGCTGTGTTGTGAAACTTCCTGAGGATACTTTTTAATTTATAAAATATTTTATTTTTATTTATTTAACAGAGAAACAGGGAGAGACAGGGAGAGAATGGGTGCACCAGGGCCTCCAGCCTCTGCAAACGAACTCCAGACGCCTGCGCCCCCTTGTGCAGCTGGCTAACGTGGGTCCTGGGGAACCAAACCTGGGTCCTTTGGCTTTGCCGGCAAACGCCTTAACCACGAAGCCACTGAGGATACTTTTTATCCACATCAGAGCTGGTAACAATAGACAGGAAGAAATAATTCCATTCAAGCCCAGCTTGTGAGCCCATGAGTTTACTGGGATTACCTACGAGGCGTTTGGTGATTTTACACAGCTGCAATTGCAATTCAACAACCCAAGACGGGTGATCCCTTGTGAAAGCTTTGTCACGGGATTCCCCTGGACAGCGTACAGGTAATTGTCACCTAAGAGTTTCCTGTCTGCCAGCAATTGTTTACTGCTTATATAACCTGGAAAAAAGCCTTTCAAGTGTTGTAAATCTCAAACGCCTGCTCTTATTTCCTGTGGGTTTTATGAAGCGAGTGAGCTTTCATTATCCCTCCAGGAGGGAGTATTTTATTTCTTTTCTTTCCTTTCATGATCCTTTCTTTTCCTTTCCTCCTTCTTTATTTTTATTTTATTTATTTATTTATTTTATTTTTTTGGCTTTTTGAGGGTCTCACTCTAGTCCAGGCTGACCTGGAATTCACTATGGAGTCTCAGGGTGGCCTCGAACTCATGGCAATCCTCTTACCTCTGCCTCCCGAGTGCTGGGATTAAAGACATGTGCCACCACGTCCGGCTTTCTCATTTTTTCTAAATTCAAGATAGAGACTCCCTCTAGCCCAGGCTGACTTGGTATGTAGTCTCAGGGTGGCTTAGAAATCACGGAAATCCTCCTACCTCTTCCTTCTGAGTGCTGGGATTAAAGATGTGCACCACCACATTTGACATGCTCCTCCAATTTTTAAATATATTTTTTTGTTCATTCTTATTTATTTGAGAGTGACACAGAGAGAGAGAGAGAGAAACAGAAAGAATGGGCACGCCAGGGCTTCCAGCCACTGCAAATGAACTCCAAACGCATGCGCCCCTTGTGCATCTGGCTAACCGTGGGGCCTGGGGAACCGAGCCTCCAACCGGGGTCCTTAGGCTTCACAGGCAAGCGCTTAACCGCTAAGCCATCTCTCCAGCCCTCCTCCAATTTTTAAAATGTTAAAAAACATTTTGTTTGTTGAGGTAGGGTCTCACTCTGGTTCAGGCTGACCTGGAATTAACTGTGTAGTCTCAGGGTGGCCTCGAACTCTAAGTGATCCTCCTACCTCTGCCTCCCAAGTGCTGGGACTAACGGCATGCGCCAGCACGCGCGGCTTTAAATTTATTTTTTATTGACAGCTTACATAATTATAGACAATAAAATATGATAGTTCCCTCCCCTCCCCCACTTTCCCCTTCATATCCCCTCCCTCTCTGTGTTAGTCTCTTTTTCATTTTTTAAAGTACTTTATTTTTACTTATTTATTTGAGAGAGAGAGAGAAAGAGAATGGGTGCACCAGGGCCTCCAGCCACTGCAGGTGATTATTTGGGCTGGAGAAATTGCTTTTAGTGATTAGGGCACTTGCCAGTAAAGTCTAAAGACCCTGGTTTGATTCCCCAGTACCCATGTAAAGGTGAATACACAAGGCAGTGTGTGCATCTGTAGTTTGTCTGCAGTGGCTAGAGGCCCTGGCATGCCCATTCTCTCTCTCTCTCTCTCTCTGTCTGTCTGTCTACCTGCCTCCTTCTCTCCCCTCTTTCTTTCTCTCTTAAATAATAAATAAATAAATAAAATATTTTAAAATTAAAAAATAATTATTTTATTGAGAACCTTAATATGTCACTAATTTGTCATGTTCCCAATGGGTAATACTCTTCTGTCCCCTCTTCCCCACCCCACAGAAGTTCCTTCTCAGCGAGGTCTTCACAAATCCCTGTGGGGTCACAAATGCATTGGTCAGTCTCTGTGAGGAAGACCATGCCTCAGAGCACGTCTTCCCACCTCCGGCTCTTACCCACTTTCTGCCCCCTCTTTTGCAATGGTCCCTGAGCCTCCTTTAGTGTTGAACTCTCAGCAGCCTTGATTTCCTGCTCTGATGAGTTTTGAGTCTCCTCAGTGTCTGCTGCCAATTTGCTGGAGGAGGTTCTCAGGCCTGCAGGCAGAGTAGCAGTCACATTTAACTCTACTTCCTCTGTGATGTTCCCTGGGCCCTGGCAGATGTGATAGGGATGACTCAACGCATGCTAGGCAGTCAGGTTTCTTTTCTTGTCATATTGATGGATTTTTGAGTCTTCCCTGTGTTCTTTGCCATCTGTAAAAAAGTTGAGTCACCAGCCAAGAGTGAGAGCAACATGGATCAAAGGGGATAAACAAAGACATTTTGAAGACTTAATTTTCTTTTTCCCTTCCTTCCTTCCTTCCTTCCTTCCTTCCTTCCTTCCTTCCTTCCTTCCTTCCTTCCTTCCTTCCTTCCTCCCTCCCTCCCTCCCTCCCTCCCTCTCCTTCCTTCCTTCCTTCCTTCCTTCCTTCTTTCTTTCTTTCTTTCTTTCTTTCTTTCTTTCTTTCTTTCTTTTTAGGGATACAGAGACTTTATTAGATTAAGAGAAGGAAGAAGTACAGAGAACTTTCCAGCATCTAGGTCAGCGGCTGGCATATACCGATACTATTTGTTGAATGGTAATAGAAGGGGACCGTCCAGGGAGATGGTTCAGTGGGTAAAGGGCTTACTGTGTAGCATGAGAATCTGAGTTCAGATCCCTAAACTAAGTGCCCACATAGAAGCTGGGCCTGATGGTTGTGCACACTGTAACTGAAGCCCAGGGAAGATGAAGACGGGAGAATCCCCCGGGCTTGCTGACTAGCTAATCTAGCTGAATCAGGGAGCTCCAAGTTCATCAAGAGACCCTTGATTGAAAAGTAATGTGGGGGGCTGGAGTGGAGAGATGGCTTAGTGGTTAAGCGCTTGCCTGTGAAGCCTAAGGACCCCAGATCCAGGCTCGATTCCCCAGGACCCACGTTAGCCACATGCACAAGGGGGCGCACGTGTCTGGAGTTCGTTGGCAGTGGCTGGAAGCCCTGGTATGCCCATTCTCTTTCTCTCTATCTGCCTCTTTCTCTCTGTCTGTCACTTTCAAATAAATAAAAAAGTTTTTAAAAAGTCAAATAAATATTTCTAGAATTAATAAAAAAAACTGCTACACGACTTAAAAGAGATGCACCAGGCTTTGTGACTCACATCTATAATCTCAGAACTTGGGACCTCAGGTAAGAGGATTGCAATAGGTTTGAGCCTAGCCTGGGCTTCTGTGGGAAGCCATGCTGGCTTTATCAGGCTTTGCTGTGTCAGCTACTGTGGGAAGCCTTGCTGGCTTTATCAGGCTTTGCTGTGTCAGCTTGTTTACTGCTTTTGTATCCTAATTGTCTGTGCATGAGCACATGATGTTATCCTAACATGGCTGCTCACCTATCCCGATTGGGTGATGCATAGTCAACTGATGAGACTTAAGCCAATCAGACGACACTGCACAATCATCTGACCACTAGTATATAAGCTTGGGGCTCTGTAGGGTCAGGGTCCTTCTCTCTTTCAGTCTGGAGCTCCCAATAAAGTGTGCTTGAGAAGAATCCTGTTGTTGTTGTTCTTCCTGCTGGCGGGAGGGGCGCAACAAGTGGTGCCGAAACCCGGGAACTTGTCAACAAACGGCCAATTGAAAGGACCCCTGAGGATACTTCCGAGGGAGGATTCAGAACTCAACACACGGAGCGGCGATACCGGTAAGTTCCCCTGGTGCTATATGATAAGTTTTGGCCTGTAACTGATCTCTAAGTAACATACATAAGGTTACAAAATGGGACAACACCACTCCACCTTTTTGGAGCCACTTCAGGAAGTACTAACACAACGTAGGCTTAAGATTTCAGATAAAACTCTTAAAGGGTTTTTGGAAGAAGTGGCTATGATAGCGCCTTGGTTTGAGCTGACTGGAGGTTTAAATTTGACCTGCTGGGATAAATTAGGCAGAGACATTGACCGTGAGTCAGAAACGCGAAAGTTGCGCGCAGGTACACAGCCCTTATGGCGTTTGGTGCGATCCTGTTTGGAGGACAAACATTGTGAAGAAGTGATCAGGGAAGGTCAACGCATATTAGCACATCATCAAGATAGTATGTCAGAGTCTGAAGAAAGTAAAAGGGGAAAACAAAAAAAGGTTAAAATAAAAGGAGAACCTAGGTTTCAAATAGAACAGAATAAAAGTGCACAGAATAAAAATGAATCACAAAAGGAAGGGCCAAATTCAGGTCCTAAGTTATATCCAGATTTAATGGAACTTGCAAATTTATATATAGAAAGTTCTAGTGAATCTGAGGGAGAAGAATTAACTCCCGAGGAAGAACAGGATTTTGAGGAAGTAGAGACTGAATGTGGTCGGGAGTGTTCTAGACCCAGACAAGATGGCGTCTCTGCTTCTCCTCCAGCTTATGCTTCTATGAGTAAAAAGTGTAAACAACAAGATGGCCGACTTCCGTTTGGGGCACGTCCTTCATCCGGATGTAGTCTGATAAAACCAGATACTTGGAAAAAGCTGGCTAATGCTTATCCAGTCTTTGAGGATCCTAATACCAATAATAGATATCATAAAGCTATAGGATATAAGGATGTACTTAAAAATGTCTGGAAAGGCCCGGATCCAGTTATAGCCAGATCCAGGGGAGCTGTTTGTGTTTTTCCACAGGGCCAAACTGATCCTATCTGGGTGCCAGAGCGGTTGACTCGAATCGTGCGTCATGAGACAACAAGGAATGACAACCTCCGTATTACTACTGATGATCCTGAGCCTGTTCCTGCCGATGATGATAAAGGGAATTAAGATGCAGTTTTGGGCTGTGGCCAGAACATGGCCTGTCCCTATGCCAGTTCATTCATATTCTAGTGTCTTACCTACTCTATTTTCCACATCTTGCCAAGGGGAAATGCCTTGCATCAGGGATCCTATACAAACACCAACAATTTATAATCAAACTTCTTTTCATCTGAATGGCACTTTGTGTTTTTTCCAGGGTAATAAGAACCTAGCTCCCCCATGTATTGTATTACAAAAACAAAATCTTAGTGCTTGGCAGGACCCATTAGAAAAGTCTAAAGTTGATATGAGTATAATACTTACAACTTTAACTCAGATTACTAAGAAAAAACAAAATGGGTCAGGAGAGGGAGGTAATGTTACAAATGTTAATATTACCACATTATTGATACAGAGTGAAGTGACTGTCCCTTCTAGACAGCCCAATCTTAAGATATATGCTAGTAATGTAAAAGGTGCTCCCTGGTGTGAACCTAATTATGCATTTCCTCCGATTTTTACTCCATGTCAGAGTTCAGATAAAATCCAAAAACAGATCTTACAGGGATTTCAAATGACCCCTCCATTAAGGCGTTACCAATTTAAAAGTAAAGGAGATGATACTCTTAGTAATAGTGCTGGTTGGCCCTGGTATAAATGGCTTCTGTCCAATGAGGCCGATGCAATGACAGATGTGTCAGCTTTAGCAGGATTATTGGGAACTAAACATGCATTATGGAATGTTTCAACAGTTAGAGTTAATATAAATAATAAAATTTATATTAAAGACATAAATAAAAATCACCAATGGATTAATAGTAGCTTCAATCCAGCCTCAATTTGTGTACAAGCTCCATTCTTTTTTCTGACAGCAAATGTTAGCACTAACATCTCTTTGATAGATTATAGAAATATCACATGTTGGCTTACAGAGTGCTGGAATGCTAGAGTTAATCTAGCTTTAATAGTAAAATTACCTACTTTTGTCCCCATTCCAGTAGAGGCGGATCCAAATACCTTTCCTTTAGTAGGACTTATTCGTCATAAAAGAGATTTTGGTATTACTACAACAATCATTTCCGCCATCGTCATTTCAGCTGCAGCAGCAACTACTGCTGCTATTGCCATGACATCTCAGGCCCAAACTGTGGAAGTTGTTAATAATATAGTAGAAAAGACTTCTACAACATTAAAAACACAAGAAGCAATTAATACACACCTTCTTGCTGGTATTCATCTAGTCAATCAAAGAGTAGATTTGGTACAGAATCAAGTAGAGGAATTATATACAATAATACAACTTGGATGTGTGTCTCAGTATCAACATTTGTATATTACTCCTTTACAATTTAATTTTACTGCTTCTTCTAATCAGAGTCGCAAGCTAGCTGAATTTTTGGCAGAAAACTGGACGCGTGAAGGAGAACAGCTATCTCGGAAGTTACTGTTCCAGATTGTACAGCTGAATGGAACTCATTTGGAGCCAATCTCTTTGGGAGATTTTACTTCTTGGTTATCTTCTACATTTTCTTTCTTTAAGGAATGGGTGGGGGTGGCTATGTTTGGAGCAGCCCTTTTGTGTGGTATGGTGTTCTGTCTCTGGCTTATCTGTCGAATCAGACGACAACGTCACCAGGATAACATAAAGATTGTTCAGGCACTTATAGCCTTGGATCAAGGAGCATCTCCACAAGTGTGGCTGGCAAGCCTGCAAAATGGTTAGTTCCACCCTGCTTACTGTAAGGCCTTTGCACACCAAGTGACCTTGTTGTCATTGCACCTTGGAAGGCTTACATTCCTGCATGAGCAGCCTTTGCACCCTGAAGGGATTTTTCCATTGCACTCGGGAAGGTGCTGAAGCAGGCTTTTGGTCTTGGGCTCTACCCTTGATCGGACTGGCCATCATGAGGGCCGGTCCTGGATCGGGTATCCTGAGGTTCAAAACAATTTTAAAAGGGGGAACTGTGGGAAGCCATGCTGGCTTTATCAGGCTTTGCTGTGTCAGCTACTGTGGGAAGCCTTGCTGGCTTTATCAGGCTTTGCTGTGTCAGCTTGTTTACTGCTTTTGTATCCTAATTGTCTGTGCATGAGCACATGATGTTATCCTAACATGGCTGCTCACCTATCCCGATTGGGTGATGCATAGTCAACTGATGAGACTTAAGCCAATCAGACGACACTGCACAATCATCTGACCACTAGTATATAAGCTTGGGACTCTGTAGGGTCAGGGTCCTTCTCTCTTTCAGTCTGGAGCTCCCAATAAAGTGTGCTTGAGAAGAATCCTGTTGTTGTTGTTCTTCCTGCTGGCGGGAGGGGCGCAACAGGCTTCAGAGTGAGTTCCTGGTCAGCCTGGGGTTAGATTAAGACCCTGTGGCAAAAAAAAAAAAAAAAAAAAAAAACCTCAACAACAACAGGGGCCAGAGGGATGGCTTAGTGGTTAAGGCATTTGCCTGAAAAACCAAAGGACCCAGGTTCAATTTCCTAGGACCCACGTTAGCCAGATGCACAAAGGCACACGCATTTGGAGTTCGTTTGCAGTGGCTGGAGGCCCTGGTGTGCCCATTCTCTCACTCTCCTCTTTCTCTGTCAAATAAATAAATAAATACAACAGCAAAAACTGTGAATATAAGTGTAATGAGCTCAAAAATTTATACAGAATGGATTAGAGCAATGCCCCACATTAGGAAGGCGAGTTCTGACTCCCAGCCTGCACATAATTGTCAATACGAGTGGGCATCTGCTTATAATCCCAGTGTTCTGGAGGCAGACAAGAGATTCCTGAAGTGAGAGTGTGCGTCTCAGTTGATAAGGTGGAGAATGACTGTGGAAGACATCTGTTGTTATGCATACACACATGTGCCCACACACATACACATATGGACACACACACACAAATTTGTTTTATTTATTTATTTTTTTTTTAGAGGTCGGGTCTCACTGTAGCCCAGGCTGACCTGGAATTCACTATGTAGTCTCTGGGTGGCCTTGAGTTCACAGTGATCCTCCTACCTCTGCCTCCTGAGTGCACCACCACGCCTGGTTTACACATACAATTTTAAGAGACCTGGAATTCACTATGTAGTTCTCAGACTGGCCTCAAACTCACAGCAATCCTACCTCTGCCTCCAAAGTGCTGGGATTAAAGGCATGGCATCACTATGCCCTGCTATTATTTTTATTTTGAAGAAGTGACAAATTTTTTTTTTTCTTTTTCTGTAGCTGGTTCACTGAAAGCATCACCAGAAGGATTTTTAAAAATAAATTTTGGGGGCTGGGGAGATGGCTTAGTGGTTAAGGTACTTGTCTGCAAAGCCAAAGGACCTAGGTTTGATTCCCTGGGACCCACATAAGCCAGATGCACAAGATGGCACATGTGTCTGGAGTTTGTTTGCAGTGGCTGGAGGCCCTGGCATGCCCATTCTCTCTCTCTCTCTCTCTCATAAATAAATAAAATAAATATATTTAAAAAATAATTTTTAGGGCTGGAGGGATGGCTTAGTGGTTAAGGCGTTTGCCTGCAAAGCAAAAGGACCCTGGTTCAATTCCCCAGGACCCACATTAGCCAGATGCATGAGGGGGTGCATGTGTCTGGAGTTCATTGCAGTGGCTGGAGGCCCTGGTGTGCCCATTCTCTCTCTCCCTCTTTCAAATAAATAAATAAATAAATATTTTTAAAAATTTAAATATATATTTTTAGGGCTGGAGAAATGGCTCACCACTTAAGGTTCTTGCCTGAGAACCCTAATGACCCAGGTTTCATTCCCCAGGACCCACATAAAGCCAGGTGCAGAAAGTGGTGCATGCACCTGGGGTTTATTTGTGGTGGCTAGAGGTCCTGGTGCACCCATTCTTTCTGCCTCTCTTCTCTCTACCCGCCCCCCCCCCGCTTGCAAATAAATTAATAAAAATATTAAAAATAAATAAATGTTTAGGTTAGCAGACAAAGTGATGAGTTTCAGTAATTTCCATACATTCGTATTGTTAGACTTTGTTCTCCTTCCTTTGTGCACTCTGCTCCCCTCCCCCGGACCCCCTGCTTCTCTCTAGTTGGTTCCCTTCTTTGCTACAAATTGTCTCACTCCCCTCTCTTACCAATTGCACCCCACTACTTTTCGTTTCTGTGAAGAGTTCTTTCTTCTCTTTCATGATCCCCTTTCTAGTCTCATGACCCATTATCAAGCCCATCTTAATATATGCATATACATACTTTCAAATCCAGTGTCCTGTGTGGTGGCTTGAATGAAATGGCTGCCATCCCTCCCTTCTCCCCCATGGGCTCCCGTGTTTTCAATACTCAGTCCACAGCTGCTGGCGATTTGGGAGGTGGAGCCTTTGCTGGAGGAGGTGTGTCGGTTGGGGGAGGGAACTTGAGGTTCATTAGTCCAGTCCTAAGGGGTGTTAGTGAGCATGCTTGGACTGCTTCCTTCCCCTCTTCTGTGACCAGATATGATGCTCGGCCATGGAAGCTTCGTGGTGTCTATAAGCTGCAATAAACCCTTTCTTGCCATCAGCTGCTTCTGGTCTGTTTCTTTGTCTCAGCAATGAGAGGGTAACTGCAACCCTTCAGATGAGAGAAAACATATGGTACTTGTCTGAGTCTGATTTATGTCACTTAACATAATGATTTCCAGTTCCATCCATTTTCCTGCAAATGTTATGGTTTCGCTTTTCTCTACCATGGCATAAAATTCAATTGTGTATATGCACTTCAGTTTCTCCTTCCCTTCTTCTTTTCCACCCACCCTCTCTCCTCATTGCTTCTGAAATTTATTTTGTTTGTTTTGTTTTGTTTTTTCGAGGTAGGGTCTCACTCTAGCCCAGGCTGACCTGGAATTCACTATGGAGTCTGAGGGTGGCCTCGAACTCGCAGCAATCCTCCTACCTCTGCTTCCCAAGTGCTGGGATTAAAGGCGTGCGCCACCATGCCTGGATTCTTCCCCTTCCCCACCTCCTCTTTTTCTTTTTCTTTCTTTTTTATTTTTGTGTGAGACAGGCTGTCATATATTTTAGGCTGGCCTCTTAACTGACTGTGTAGCCAGCACCTAGAATTTCCAATCCACTTGCTTCCACCACTTGAGGGTTGGGATGACATGTGTGCTCCGTGGGGCCCGCTTTATGCAGTACTGAGCACTGAACTTAAGGCTTCGTGCTTGCTAGACAAGCGTTCTGTTAACTGGGCTGTCTCCTGCCCATCGCTGCGGAGTTTTCATGCACATAAGTTGTGATCCGTTGTTTTCCTGTGTTGCCCTTACCTATCCTCCTTCCCTGTGCCTGCTTCCTCTTTCCACTTGCCTTGCTTCCTGTCGGTTTTCATTTCTGCTTTCCTATTGCATAACATGCATTTCATTATTCTCTCTCCCACATCCTTTAAGAGCTCTTCCTTCCCCCTTTTATGATTTCTTTTTTTAACTTTCATTACCTTCACGCACTATATCAGTTACTTTCTTGTTGCTATGAACAAACACCCAACCTCAGGCAGCTTATGAAAAGAAAGGGCTGGACCTAGAGAGATGGCTCAGCAGTTAATGGCGCTTGCTTGCAAAGCTGGCTGCCAGCTGGGGTGAAATTCCCCAGTCACCCACATAAAGCCAGATAGGCACTCATTTGCAGTGGCATGAGAACCTAGCATGTACATGTGTCCCCTTCCCCCTCTGACACACACACACAAAATACATATATTTACAAAGAGTTTAATTCAGTTTACAGCTCCAGAGGGTATTGTCCATCACGGTCGGGAAGGCTTGGCAGGCCAAAGGGGTAAGCCTGTGTCACATTGGCAGGCGGGCAGCAAAGGAGGAGCACTCAATGGGGCTGAAGTAAACAGCCTCCAGGCCCTCTCCCAGATTTCAAAATTTACCCTAAGGAGCCCTTGAATTTTATTGGAATTTGTTGTAACCTCTCCATTTTCAACTCTAAATTCATTAATTAGATTTTTCCTCTCTTTTGGTTCATTTGAATAGGGTGTTATAAGTTTTTTAAAAAGCATTTTTATTTATTTGAAAGAGAGAGAGAGAAAGGGTACACCAAGGCCTTCTGCCACTGCAGCAACTCCAGATGCATGTGCCACCCAGTGCATATGGCTTTACATGGGTGCTGGGGAATTAAACCCAGGCTGTTAGGCTTTACAAGCAAGTAGCTTTAACTGCTCAGCCATCCCTCCAGACTAAGGTTTTTTTTTTTTTTTTTTCCTCTTAAAGACAGGGCCCTATGTATCCCAGGTTGTTCTTGAATTTCCAGTGTAGTGGAGGATGGCCTTGAGTTTCTGATCTTCTTGCCTCACCTGAAGTGTTGGGATCATGGATGTGCGCCGCTACATATTTCTGTGCTTTCACTTCCATTTGGTTCAAGGAATCTCTCTTTTTTAAATATTTTTTTTGTTCATTTTTTATTTATTTATTTGAGAGCAACAGACACAGAGAGAAAGACAGATAGAGGAGAGAGAGAGAATGGGCGCGCCAGGGCTTCCAGCCACTGCAAACGAACTCCAGACGTGTGCGCCCCCTTGTGCATCTAGCTAACGTAGGACCTGGGGAACTGAGCCTCGAACCAGGGTCCTTAGGCTTCACAGGCAAGCACTTAACCACTAAGCCATCTCTCCAGCCCGAATCTCTCTTTTTTAAAGAATATTATTTATTTATTTGCAAGCATAGAGAGAGAGAGAGAGAGAGAGAGATTCAGAAGAGAGACAGACAGAGAGAAAGGGCACAACAGGGCTTCTAGCTGCTGCAAATTAACTCCAGAAGCTTGGGCGACTTTGTGTATCTGGTTTTATGTGAGTGCTGGAGAATCAAACTCAGATCATTATGCTTTGCAAGCAAATGTCTTTAACTGCTGAGCCATCTCTCTAGCCCCTGATTCAGGGAATCTCTTAATTTCTTCTCTCATTTCTTTTTTTTTTTTTTTCCAGGTAGGGACTCACTGTGGCCCAGGATGACCTGAAATTCACTATATAGTCTCAGGGTGGCCTCGAACTCTCTGCAGTCCTCCTACCTCTGCCTCCCAAGCTCTCGAATTAAAGGCGTGTGCCACCATGCCCGGCTCTTCTCTCATTTCTTTTCTTTCTTTTTAAAAAAATATTTTTATTTTTATCTATTTATTTATTTGAGAGAGAGATACAGAAATAGGCAGGGAGAGAGAGAGAGAGAGAGAAAATGGGCGCAACAGGACCTCCAGTCACTGCAAACAAACTCCAGATGCGTGCGCCCCCTTGTGCATCTGGTTTACATGGGTCCTGGGGAGTTGAACCAGGGTCCTTTGGCTTTGCAGGCAAGCACCTTAACTGCTAAGCCGGCTCTCCAGCCCCCTTCTCTCATTTCTTTAAGGAACCACTGTCATTCAAGAACAATATGCCCTGGACTGGACAGATGACTCAGTGGTTAAAGTGTTTGCTATTGAAGCTACTGTGAGCTTGATCCTCAGACCCCACATTAATCCATAAGCCTTTATAGGCTTCTGCAGTCTCAGCACATGGACACAGATGACCCAGGTACACATATTACTATTAACATACTCGGGCTGGGAAGATGGCTCAGTAATTACAAATGCTTGCTTGCAAAACTGGCCAGGCCAGGTTCAACTCCCCACCACCCCACATGTATTAAACCAGATACAGAAAGTGGTGCAAGTGTCTGGCATTCTTTTGGAAGTGTCTGGCATTCTTTTGGAAGTGTCTGGCATTCTTTTGCAGTGGCAAGAAGCTCTGACATGCCCATACACACACATGAATGCATGCAGACATTCACGGATAAATAAGTAAATAAAAATATTTTTAAAGCTGGGCATGGTGGCTCATGCTTTTAATTCCAGTACTTGACAGGCTGGGTTAGGAGGGCTGCTGGATCACTGTGAGTTCGAGGAGGTCTGTGGGTTCCAGGCCCGTCTGGGCTGCAGCGTGAGTTCCAGGTTAGCCTGGGCTATAGGGAGACTCTGACTCATAAGAAAATAATACTAGTTAGTTAATTAAAGAAGAATAATATGAGGCATGGTGGTGTGTGCATTTCACTTTTATTTTAGTTTTGGTTTTTTCAAGGTAGAGTCTCAGGTTTTTCTTTCTTTCTTTTGCTTGAGCCTAGCCTGACCTGAAATTCTTTACCTAGTCTCAGGGTGATCTTGAACTCACAGAGATCTTCCTACCACGAGATTAAGTGTGCAACTCTGTCTGGCTCTAGGCTTTCTGTTAAAAACATATTTTATTTATTTATTTGCATGTGTGTATATGGGTGTGCCAGGGGCTCTCGCTACTGCACATGCGTACCAGACGCCTGAGCCGCTTTTGCATCTGGTTTGACATAGGCACTAGGAAATTGAGCCCAGGCTTCAGGCCCTGCCATTAACCACTGAGCCATCTCCTCAACCCTATGTAGGTTTTCTTTCTTCATCTTTTAATAAATTTTTTATTATTGACAACTTCCATACTTATAAACAATAAACCATGATAATCCCTCCCCCACTTTCCCCTT